>NC_134497.1:12159410-12217193 GCF_040206685.1 Ascaphus truei
CCCCCACACCCTCTCTCACACCCTCTCTTTCTCACACCCTCTCTCTCTCTCACCCACCCTCTCTCACACCCTCTCTCTCTCTCTCTCTCTCTCTCTCTCACACCCCCTATCTCTCTCAAACCCCCTCTCTCTCACCCTCTCCCTGTGTCTGTCTCACACTCTGTTTCTGGATCTCTTATTTACCCTACATATTTTAACTGCCCTATACTACACCAAAATAACCTATACTGCTTTCTTCTAGATCTGACTCAAGCTTCACACAGAAGACATCGGAACCCCCCCTAACCCAGAAGACAGGTAGGGAACACCTAACATTGCGGGAATGAGGGTACCTGGACATTGAGGAACTGCGGATCAGGTAAGATCCCAGGTGGGATTGCTGCTTTAGATATTATGAAGCCGGGATGTCCAGACACTGGTTAAGGGGTTCAGGAAACTAGTCATTTACACCTGGCTTTTATTTCTAGATCGACATTTACACACACACACGTAACAAGGCCACACACAATTTTTATTATCTGATAAAATATACATTAAAGCAGCAGTACAAGCTGTTGTTTCTTTCCCCTTTAATATGTGCATCAATACAATCCACATCCAATATTCGGCTCAGGGGTTCACTAAATGGCTGTCAGTGCAGAAGAAGAGGACCAAAAAGGCAAAAGTTCTGCGGGGAAGATCATGTGACCAGGCAGTCACAAGATACAATTGGTGCACTGCTAGAGAGAGGGCAGGTCTCACAAAGGGTTGTGCCAGAGCCTGTTTCAGAGAAGGAAGGGGATGTGACATTGGGAATGGTTGCTATAGAAACAAAAAAAATGCTTGTTACATTATAATACATGCAACAGTGTTTTCCCCCGCCCTCTGGGAGATCCCCCTGATGTAGCTCCAGATGTACGGAGGCGATCTCCTACGGTTACCTCTCCCCCCCCCCCCAGTAAGATCACACACCAGGCAGGAGGTATATTCAACTGGATCTGGCTTTATTCTTCTGCACACTCACAGTATCAAGGCAGGTCCTGTCCAATCCAGTCACTGTTCTGGTCTCTAGACTTAGGATGGTCCTTGGACCTTCACTGCAGGTCAAGAGCCCCCGCAGCAGTCCCTGCTCTTCCCAAGCCCTCTAGCAAGACCAGGGCAAAAGGTGATCACTCACTTTCCCCCTTAGGGAAGAAGACCAGTCCCTGCCAGTGCACAGCAGCCCTGTGTGATACCTTGTCTCTCTCACGGTAGAGACAACTAAAGAATTTGGGGTTGCAACTCCCTTATGTACAGCAGGGGGAAGGTGCTTGGTCTGAGCCCACGATTGGGCAGAACACAGACCTAGTCCCACCTCCTCCCCTGTCACTCAAGGGAAGCTGCCTGTGTGGGGAAAACCCCTAATTGGTACTGGCACTGCCTGTTCTTACCAGGACTTGCATGCCAGCGAGGGCAGACTAGTAGCCACACCAGGCATGGCTAAATTCATTAAAAATGTAATTCAGAAGTAGTTGAGTGGGAACAGGTAGAAGTGGAGATATAGAAGGAGACAAATTTATAAGGTAGAGTAAGGATGTAGACAGGAGTCTAAAAAGTGAAGGGGAGACAGCAAGTAGAAGGGAAGGGATAGAGGAGAGAATAAGGAAGAGAGCAAATAGAGAGCTAGAATGAAAGAAGAATAAAGCAGGAGAAGGGAGAGAACCAGAAAGCCTTAGAATGGTGTAAACTAGATAGTGGGAGTGGTGACTGGAAGTAGAGGGAAGGAGGATGTGACGTAGGAAACGGTAGGTTAATGGGTAAAAGAGGAAGAAACGGGTTAGTAGGTTACAGATGACAGACCGAGCGGAAAAGGAGAAGGGCGGTAAGGAGCAAGGGGACACAAGGGCGTATTGATACTCTACAAAGAGGGAAAAAAAAAAAAAAAGCCGGGACAGTCTCAGGTTTTGCATATTAGTCGTTAGGTTTATTAATTCAAGTTCAGGAAAAGCGAGGCAGGAGAGGGTGTGAGAGTCCTGCTCCAAGTCTTCGCATGGGCCTCGCACCAGGTTGGAGGGAGGTAGATCTCCTGAGCCCTGGTGAAGTCCTGTGGGCCTGGTCGAGAGGGACGGGTGATCTTCATCCCACGTCTCCTCCGGACGGTCGGAGAGGAGTCCAGTTTTCCACAGGCAGTGATCTCGTCGAGGAGGCGACGTCGCCGACACGACGAGAATTCTTTTGTTATCTGTCTTGTTTAGTGTTTGTTGTGTCCCCCCAGGTGTCCCCTCTTGTGCGCCCCCCCTTGTGTATTCCTACAGATGGTGAAGTGAGGTATTGCAGTTCGAGGAAAAGAGGAGGTCGAGATGCTGGCCCGGAGGCGTCACTCGAAGCCAGACAGCGGCAGCAAAGTCATCTCATATTCCTAAATGAGTAAGGAACTTAGGTTACTATCACACAACACTAAGGGACTGAACAGCCCAGCTAAGCGCAGAATAGCCTTCCGAGATTATAAGCGTAAAGGGGCAGAAATTCTGTTTCTACAAGAAACGCACTTCTCTCAAGCCAACTTCCCCAAATTTCTAGATAGGGACTACCCGACATACTTTTTGTCATCCGCGAGAGTAAAAAAAAAAGGGGTGGCCATTCTAATCCACAGAGGAATTTCATTCGTACCCGATAAAACTTTCAAAGATAACGAAGGTAGATTTCTCATAGTCAGAGGTACAATCCAAGGGTTCCCAATTACTTTAGCAACAATATATGCCCCTAATGAGACAGCCCCAGGTTTTTTCTCTACCTTCTTCGAGAAGCTCAACAAAGTGGCCAGAGGTAACATCATTGTTGGTGGAGACCTAAATAGGGCTCTACGGGAGGACCTTGACAGATGCTCATCCACTAACATTACACACAGACCCGACATACTAACAATTAAAAAAGGACTACGTGACTGCCAACTACTCGACATCTGGAGGGAACAACATCAGAGATTGAGAGAATACACCTTCTACTCCCACCCACATGACTCATATAGCAGGATAGATTACTTCCTTGTATCCAACAGAATGGTCCCCGGGGTCTCTCACACAGAGATCCATGATATTTCATGGTCAGACCATGCATCTATAGAGCTGCGGTGCACAGTAATCCCACTAGACAGACCTAGAGCGAACTGGAAATTAAACGAAATCCTACTGAAAATCCCAGCTCTACAGAGGGAAATTGGGGAAAAAATCACACAATATTTTGAGGAGAATGAGGGGAGTGTGACAACACACTCCACACTGTGGGAGGCCCATAAGGCTACCCTCAGGGGGATCATTATGAATCTGGCCGCAAAACGAAAAAGAGAACGGGAGGGGAAAGTTTTGAAGTTAGAAGAACAGCTGGCGGAACTTTCCTCTCTCCACAAAAAAAATAAGAATGCCCACACGTTGACCCAAATTCTAGCTACCAAAACTAGTCTTAACCTCCTCCTCTCCGCCCAGGCTGAGAAGGAATTGGCCTGGTCTAAACGGAAATTTTACGAAAAAGCTAACAAGCCTGACACACTACTTGCCAACAAGCTAAAAAACAAGCTTCCAAAATATCACATTCACGCAATTCGAAAGCAAAATGGGGACCTTACCTCCATCCCTGCGAACATAGCAGGGGAATTTAAAAAATATTATGAAATATTATACAACGGAGATAAGGTACCCCATAATCTAAAAACAAAGGAGGAACTACGGACCTTCTTAAAAGAGGCACATTTACCCGTTTTGAAGAGATGTGAAAGGGAAGCACTCCAGTCGGACTTCACGATGGAGGAACTCTCTGGGGTTATCAAAGCACTAAAACCGGCTAAAGCCCCAGGGCCAGATGGCTTTTCGAATTTATACTACAAGAAATATTTAAAAAAACTAGCCCCCCATATGTTAAAGCTATTTAATGAAATCTTAGCAGGGGCCTCATTCCCAGCACAAATGCTCCAAGCCTCAATATCGGTGATCCATAAACCCGGTAAGGACCCGGCAGACTGCAAGAGCTACCGGCCCATTTCACTGATTAACTCGGACCTTAAAATATACTCGAAACTTATAGCCAACAGGGTGGGTAGCGTCCTTCCCGGGTTGATACACACGGATCAAGTAGGGTTTATCGGAGGTAGACAAGCGGCAGATAACACCAGGAGAATTATAGACTTGATTGATCTGGCTCAAAAAGAAAAAATACAATCCATGGTGTTAAGTCTGGACGCTGAGAAAGCCTTCGATAGAATAGACTGGCCCTACCTTTTGGAAACATTGAGAGCATTTGGCTTTGAGGGACGCCTCCTGCAAGCCATCCTGGCGTTGTATAAAAATCCAACAGCAAGAGTGAGATATCAAGGCTTCCCCTCAGAACAGTTTGAAATCAAAAGCGGAACACGTCAAGGATGTCCGCTGTCGCCGTTACTGTTCGCCTTATGTATAGAGCCTCTGGCGGCACACATTAGACTTAACCCAGATATCTCTGGTATCCCAGTGGGAGACCAAATGCACAAAGCCGCGCTTTATGCGGACGATGTCATTCTCACAATAACCAACCCTCTCACATCTCTCCCAAATATATTCGACATATTGGGCAAATTTAACCAAATCTCGGGATTCAAGATCAATCAGTCTAAATCGGAAGCCCTCAATATTAACTTACCAAAAGAAGTCGAAAAACTGATTGACCTCAATTTTCAGTTTAAATGGCAACCCTCTGCGATCAAATATTTAGGGGTGTATCTCACACGGGATTATAAAACTTTGTATAAAGCAAATTTCCCCAAGATCATAAAGACACTGGGAGAGGATCTCCGAACCTGGATGAAGGGGAACATCTCTTGGATTGGGAGGATACATAGCGTGAAAATGAATCTCCTCCCGAAGATGCTATATCTCTTCCAAAGTCTCCCTGTCCCATTGGTACAGGCGGACATCCTCTCCCTCCAGTCAAAAATTATGAAATTTATTTGGAATGGGAAAAACCCACGAATTACTAAAGGGATTTTAAAACGTCCCACGCTTCGTGGAGGGTTAGCGGTGCCTTGCTTGCAGGCCTACTACAAAGCAGCCCAATTAGGGCAGATTTTCCAATGGCACACAGACCCAAGCCTACGGAGATGGGTTGAGTTGGAAAAGATATGTTGTGCACCAATTGAAATCCGAAATTTAATCTGGCTACCCAAAGAAGGGGTACGCAAGATGCACATCCCGCTACAGACCATGGTCAATTCGTTAAAAGTCTGGGAGGCCACGAAGCTTAAATGTAACCTGACAACCAAAGCGTCAGTAATGACGCCAATATTGGGCAACCCCGATTTCGCTCCGGGCCTGAATAGCAAAAATTTCTTAATCTGGACTCAGAAGGGATTCTCCCGCCTAAAAGATCTGGAGGGCAAAAGGACCATACAATCATTTGAGCAAATTAAATCCTCTAAGAATATCCCAAACAGCGAATTTTTTAGGTACCTCCAGCTCAGAGATTTCTACAACAAAACGCCAGTAAGACCGGCGCGAACAAATTTTGAGCAACTGTGTTCTAGAGATACGGACACGAGGGGACTCACGTCTAGAATGTACAGGGAAGTGATCTGCCAGAAGTCGCCCAATGACAATAGACTGAGTTACATGAGACAGTGGGAATTTGACCTAGGAGAGACTTTAGAGGACGATGACTGGGACAGAATTATTCAGGCGGCGGCAAAAAGCTCAATCTGCACCACATTAAAGGAGAACACATATAAAGTCCTAATGAGGTGGTACTACACTCCGACGCGCTTAGCGAAATTTGTAAAGGGCTACTCTCCTCTCTGCCCTAAACAGTGTGGGGAGGCAGCAGATCTCCGACATATGCTGTGGTCTTGCACGAAGGTGGCCCCTATTTGGGAACAAATCAGAGACTGGATTCAGCGGATTCTCGATTTGGAGATCCCCCTCGACCCGTGGCTGTTCCTGCTGGGCAGACGGATCGAGGGTCTGTCAAATGCGTCGCATAAATTGATCGCGCATTTTGCCACTGCCACGAGGTGTGAGATCGCAGCATTATGGAAACAGCAGGAGGTACCAATTATCCCTAAGATCAAAAATAGAATTTGGTATGTCTGCCGGATGGAACAATTAACGAGTCTAGTTAATGACACCGGCACAAATTTTCTAAAAGTCTGGGATCCATGGTTGACCCAGGCAGACATCCCAGAAGTGGATGCCGCCTCAATTCTGCATTAATTAAACTAGGTGCGTTCTCCTTTATGGGCAGACAAGACAACACGACTTAGAGACGCACAGCTAGCAGACCCTTCGGATGCCATAGAATTGGGAAAAAGCAATGATCAGGAGGAATCCTCGGAAGGGCCTGTCCAGACTCAATCTCTCAGCAAGGGCCGACAATACTGAAAAGGAGCTACGGTATCGGCATCCCTACTCCGGAGCCCGGCTACCCACTATCTCCCCCCTCACCTCCCCTCCCCCACCCCTACCCTCTCACCCTGTCCCCTTGTCATGTTCGTCTGGTCCTGTCTGTAAACCGTTAAGTCTGTTCGTCTTCTAGGCGTTTCTTTATATGTTTGACAAATATGGAAATGTAATAATGGGCTGTGGTACATTGGTTGTAGCTGTATTTTCCAATAAAAAATTTGAAGTTTAAAAAAAAAAAAAAATGTAATTCAGAGTTGTTTTTAAAAAAATTCTACAAGTATTTTCTCATAGTACAGAACAGATTTATTAAAAAAAAAAAACCACACACGTAGGATATTGCTTGGTCTACAGCTGTAATGCTACAGCTCATCAACCAGATTCATGATACAAAACATGAAATGTATTATTTTGCCATTTGTGTTCCATTTTCAGACAATTTGCTTGCACCATTTCAGAGAAATGAAATATTTTAAATGAAAATAAATATTTGTAACCACGGTAACAATAGGTACACCAATGTACTGTAGATGTAATGCCAGGTTTATTGGGAACACCACGTCCGCTGTTGCTGACCTTATTGAATCAGACCTAACATGTATCACAGAGGCTTGGCTAGATGAAAACGCAGCCCCCCCTTTTAGAAGCTGCAATTTCAACAAATGATTCTGTGATTCACTGCTCAAGAAAGGAGCGTAGGAGAGGAGGTGTGGCAATCTGAAAATTAGGGTCCACTTCAGTGGGGCTAACTCGATCATTTGAGCGTATTGCTGCCCTGAGTGCTACGGGGGTGGGGTTTAGAGTCCTTATCTACCGCTCTCCCCCTCCCCGCCCCCCCACATCCTCCGTGGAGATGGGAAGGTATTTCTACAGGAAATTGCTGACCTCGTTGCTGGCCTAGTCCAGATGGCCAGCTGAGACAAGGACATACTCTGTAGAAAGAAGTGTTGTGTCCTCTGGTGTGTGGGTCTACGTCTGCAGTCTGAGTGGGGCAACTGCTACAGACGGTGACCCACGCAAGGAACTAGTTCTGTGGGTAAAGTTTTCTCCGTCAAGTGGGAAAAACACCTCAAGTTCAATGAGCTTGTCCATACAAAAGAGCGCTCCTTCAGGCCTTATGATGATGATGAGAATGACTCCTATGTGGCCCCCAGAAAAAGAGAAGTACCTGCAATTGCATATGTCCAGAGTGCAGGACCCGTAATCCTGGAGTCAGTGGCCTGTCGTGAACCCGGACCCACGAATCAGTCGTGTCCCTATGTTCTCAAATATAAACAATGGCAGCAAGAGCAGCACGAGGAATACTGTCTCCAACAACTGCAACAGCAAGCGACGTGTTGTGAGCACAAGGATGATGCAGAAGCTGGTTACAGTGAGCGGCTGCCCAGTACTACTGATGTCTCAGGCGCTACCAAAGTAAAGAGAAAGAAAAGTGTTTCTCAACTCACAGCAGACGTTACGGAAGCGTTTGAGCCTGCGATGTTAGGAGAACATGCATCAGAAAGAAGCTAGGTTTATAAAGTCACTGAATATTGCCCAATCTAGGGACGTGGTACAAGGCCACAACATGGAGCACTTAGCAGCCCTGAAACGACCCGTAGACAAGATATGCGTCAAGCGTAATCGCCCAACTGCAGCAAAGAGGTCAAAAGATGCGGCTCAAGGTCTGTCCACAGTACTTTACCCGGCTCATGGTAGCAGATTCGTGTTACCTGCTAATCTTCGGAGGGCGAAGGGAATCGTTAATGGTGCAATGGGAAGTGTTGTAAATATTGTGTATGCGCCCAACACCAAGCCACCAACCATTGTGTATCTTTGTCGAGTTTGAGAACTATGCTGGACCTACTTTTCACCTACCAAAGGTAATACCAATTTGCCCAGTTCCCCGATTGTAGACAGAAAAGGACATCAAATGCACACGTGTTATGTTTCGCTATTGAATGCATGGGCAGTAACCTGCCACAAATGTCAAGGCGTGACCCTTACCGTCGCGGTTGTCACTTTGGGCAGTAAGGAGTTCGCTGCTGGGATCAGTTTTGGGGTGCTCTCTCTCGAGTAAGAACTCTAAATGACATTATCCTCTCCTGCTTTTCCTTTGGAGAGGATCCATTCTCTGCGAATACCAAGCAGCCTTCATCAGGGGGAAGAGAGAAGAGACGAGCCTGGCACCCGGGCTGCTGTCGGAAAACTGAACATTTAGCCTTATCCCTTACACAAATGCAACAATTGTTAATGTGTGTGATGGGACTGGGTGGGAGGGTGATACTCATTTGCAGCTACGTCCTCTTTGGGAGTCCTAGTTACTGGAAACCGAAATAATACTGGTATACTCAGATGATTGCGTATACTGTACTTATTATTACTGCAAATGTAGAAATAAAATATAGTGGGTGGGAAATTATATTTAACTTATTGTGTTTTGCTGACTGGATAGAGAACGTACTGCGATTTTTCCAAATTCAGAATGTTCAAACTATTGATTATATCATTTAATT
Source organism: Ascaphus truei (assembly GCF_040206685.1). Classification (NCBI taxonomy): domain Eukaryota; kingdom Metazoa; phylum Chordata; class Amphibia; order Anura; family Ascaphidae; genus Ascaphus; species Ascaphus truei. The sequence continues at coordinate 12,168,280 of NC_134497.1, forward strand.
TCTTGCTATAAGATGCTGATTGGGTTTGGAACCGGGCTTGGGATAAAACAGAACACTGACCATGCACACATAATAAAAGCAACGTTTACTCGCTCATCCAACAACGCAGTATAAAATATAGCCTTTTCCTAGTATAATGTGTGTGTCACAACGTCTCTCTAATACCTCCCAGGGACACATCCCAAATTGCAATTTGCACTGAGATGCAAGCTTAGAGCAACGCACCTTCATATGATCTCATAATCAATGATGGTCTTTGCAATGATTTTGCTCCAGATACAGTATGCTTCTACATGTGGAAAACAAAAGAACAGACCCTGCGCTCTTACCAATTTGGGCTAAAATATACTACTGACGTTTACATTTAGAACCGAAGGATACCGCCCCGCTCCCTCAGTCAGCGCCCCCGCACTGCATGCAGGCAGCGCGCTGAGAGGCACAGACCGCTATCTGCGGTCTGTAGGGAGCCGGAGCAGGAGGGGGGCGGGAGTGGGAGGGGGGGGCGTGGTTTGAGCGGAGGGGGCCGTGGTTTGAGTGGATGGGGGCGTGGTTTGAGCGGGGTGCGTGGTTTGAGCGGAGGGACCCGCTACTCCCCTCCTCCCTCCACGGGATCGGTCTCCCGGGCTGCAGGAGAGAGCTGCTGCGGGCTGCTGGAAGGTAAGCAGCTCCCGCTCCCTCCCCCCACAAATGCCCTCTGCGCGTGCACACACACACACACACACACACCACCCCCTACCTTGTGGAGAAAGCTCTCTGACAGCTCCCGCCGCTGATAGGCTCATCAGCGCACCACGTGACGCCTCACCGCTCGGGATCAAAATTTTCTTGCATCCCCTGGCGGCTGGCGCGTCACAGCGCGTTGTGAGCCGTGCAGCGATGGGGGACTGGGACCGGCTCAAGAAGGATACCCCTGCTGGTGGGGAACGCGCACGCCACCGGACGCAGCGGGACCAACGCCTAAGTCTGTGTGACAAAGGAGTTATGTGGTTGCATCTTTTGATCAAAACATGATTCAAGCCGCCAACCTCGTCACGGTAACCTCAGTTTAGCAGGTACCCATACTGAGTATATGTAATGTCTTAATGTCCTGTGAACTAAACTTTGTGAGAAATACTCTGAAGGGGTTAAATAAATCAAGCATATGCTTTTGTGATTTAGTGCAGTTAAAAGCTGGCCAAAGCCAGTATCAGAGTTCCCTTACTATAAAGGTGTACTGTGGGTGCACAAATACCCTGGTGTGAAATAGTAATACTTACACATATCTCTTCTCTGTCAGCCATAGACACTCTCCTGCTCTTCAGTGGAGGGGGATGTATAGCGTGACAATGAGGTGTATTAGGCTGCGTCCCCGCTGGCGCTGACCAAGCATGAGCGTGCCGATTGTCCTGGCTATTTCGCGAGGGGGTGTTGCGGGCAAGTTCAGCGCGCTTGAAAGTCAATTTGGTTTGTTTACTCAAGTGCCAAGCTTGGGTGAGCGTGCGTGCCCGCACACGAGCGCGCGCACACCGCGTGAGCGGGGACTTCCACATATAAACATATGTAAGTAAAAGCGTCAAGCACCGCGTGCTCGGCACGCTCACCGCCAGTGGGGACACAGCCTTATACCTTTATGCCAATTGGAGATTGGTAGGGGCTCTGTCCTGAAGGGAGGAGCCATACACCTCCAAGGGACTGCTCTGTAAAGCAGAAACCAGGCGAGCCAATAACCTACCCCTATGACACAATGTATCAGTAACACTATAATTAAATGCCCTTATGGAGTATGCAGCAAGGAAAAGAATTGGCCTAACATTTGTAGAAGACTGTACAGATTACCTGCACTCCTCCCTATAGGGGTTTGCTGCTGGTAAAAGGATTGGCCTTACATATATGGAAAACTAAAGAACAGAGCCTGCGCTCCTACCACATTGGGCTACAATATACTAGTGACCTGTTTACCTTTAGAACCTAAGTCTGTGTGACACAGGAGTCATTTGGCTGCATCTTTGGATTAAATCATAACTCAAGCCCCTATATGTCACCACGTGAAACCGTGAGATAAAGCAAGAAGGGAACAACGAACTAAAATGAAAAAAACAAAGGAGAAACCGTTGCATGACAAGAGAAGTAATTTGGAAGGAAAAAAAAAAAACTAGTCTGTAATTATCACGGTGGGGAAAATAAAAAAATAAAATAAAGAGAACATCAAGATTGAAGCGAACAGAACATCACAATCTAAGGCACCGTGCAATCTAAGTCCTTGAGCATTGTTACCTCTTCAAGGATGCAATCTGAATTCTTTTTTTTTTTTTTTCCCCATCCAAGTCCTGGGGGTTGTAAATTCATTGATGTATCCAGTTTGATTACTTCTGTATTAGCATTTTTGTTACCAGGTGCCGCCTCTCGCTAGTGGGAAAAACAAAATCAATGATCGTTCATTTAAAGCTGGGGGTTTTCCGTGTTCAGTGTTGATTCTACATTCTCCTTGTACAGGTCAGATTTATATTCGGTTATCCCACCCATGGTGTCTTTGAGGCCTCAACTACAGGGACAGTTTATGGTTCAGGTGATATGATTTGTTGATGCTGTCTTAAAATTACATAGTGAGGTAACAGTAGAGGTATATGGCAAAGGATTGGTAGCCTTGATGAAGCATCTCTGCGGTCCCAATAAATCACATTCAACAAACCTTCAATTCCAAGGGCAGAATTATTAAAAAGAAACCATTTACTTATTTATTGCTCTTGACAACACTCCAATTTAAGGAAAAATAAGGCACAGTACACCCAAACGTTACACATCAAGTTTAGTGAGTACAAGAGGCTTGTCTGTATCATTGAGTCAGTATTTCCCACTATGTACTTGTGTCCACACGAGATTGAAAAAAAGCTTCCGGACATTGGAAGAAAGATCCCAACGCGTTCTACAGATTATATTACCAATATGTGTCCTGTAGTCCTGTTTGTGCTTAACCATTCTAAATGTATATACACCACTGTAATGAATAGGGCAGAAGATATTAAGTATTTGAATCAATCTGGCACATGAGGGGTTAACTTTGGTTACAAATTGTCTTAAAAATACGAGAATAGTTCTCTATGGCCGGTCGAAACCAGGCCTGTGTTGTATAGGACAGATGGCATCTCAAGAAGACATCTGCCAGAGATGGGATTGAAAATATGGCGTCCATGACACAAGAATAAAGCGGAATTAGCAGAAACAACGCACCGTGAGCCGGCAACCCAGGGCCGCCACTAAGGGTCCCCCGCGTAACGTCACGGCGTCATGTGGAGGGGGCCAGCTCTGTTACAGATAGGGTTGCCAGGTGTGCAGTATTGAACAGGACTATCCTGTATTTGGACACTGTCCAGTAAAGAATGAGAAGTAATACTGGACATGGATGTGTCTACTGGTATTACCTCTCTGGACATAGTGACCTGAGTGGCTTGGGAGGCTGTGGAATTTCCCTGAGAGGGGAGAGAGCAGGGCTGTTGCAAAGGGGCTGGGCAGCTTCCTCCATCCTGATTGGCTGCATTACCCAGCAGTACCCAATCAGGAGGAGGGGTCAGGAGCCTGGTGGTGGGGCCAAGGAGAGGAGGAAACCACATGGAACGGGGAGAGTTGAGAGGAGAGGGGTGTGTTTGTGTGTGTCTCGAGCTCATCGCACCTTTCACCATTCTGTCCAGAATTTTTGCCAAAGCCACCTGGAAACCCTAGTTACAGAGGCCCCGCTCTCTCCACAGCAATAAGTTTCACTGCTTTGGCGAAGAGCACGGGACCTCGGCAACCACTTGGGGGCGGGGGGAATTCAGGCCCTCTCCAAGCTGGGACCCCCTGGGACATGCCCGGGAGGAAGTTACGCCACTGGCTATCGCTGTAAATATACAGATTTCACCAAGTTATCTTCCAAAAAATGCCTGTGTGAAAATAACACTAAGACTTGGGAGATTAATGTGACACTCTGGGACAGAATTATTCAGGCGGCGGCAAAAAGCTCAATCTGCACCACATTAAAGGAGAACACATATAAAGTCCTAATGAGGTGGTACTACACTCCGACGCGCTTAGCGAAATTTGTAAAGGGCTACTCTCCTATAACACTATAATTAAATGCCCTTATGGAGTATGCAGCAAGGAAAAGAATTGGCCTAACATTTGTAGAAGACTGTACAGATTACCTGCACTCCTCCCTATAGGGGTTTGCTGCTGGTAAAAGGATTGGCCTTACATATATGGAAAACTAAAGAACAGAGCCTGCGCTCCTACCACATTGGGCTACAATATACTAGTGACCTGTTTACCTTTAGAACCTAAGTCTGTGTGACACAGGAGTCATTTGGCTGCATCTTTGGATTAAATCATAACTCAAGCCCCTATATGTCACCACGTGAAACCGTGAGATAAAGCAAGAAGGGAACAACGAACTAAAATGAAAAAAACAAAGGAGAAACCGTTGCATGACAAGAGAAGTAATTTGGAAGGAAAAAAAAAAAACTAGTCTGTAATTATCACGGTGGGGAAAATAAAAAAATAAAATAAAGAGAACATCAAGATTGAAGCGAACAGAACATCACAATCTAAGGCACCGTGCAATCTAAGTCCTTGAGCATTGTTACCTCTTCAAGGATGCAATCTGAATTCTTTTTTTTTTTTTTTCCCCATCCAAGTCCTGGGGGTTGTAAATTCATTGATGTATCCAGTTTGATTACTTCTGTATTAGCATTTTTGTTACCAGGTGCCGCCTCTCGCTAGTGGGAAAAACAAAATCAATGATCGTTCATTTAAAGCTGGGGGTTTTCCGTGTTCAGTGTTGATTCTACATTCTCCTTGTACAGGTCAGATTTATATTCGGTTATCCCACCCATGGTGTCTTTGAGGCCTCAACTACAGGGACAGTTTATGGTTCAGGTGATATGATTTGTTGATGCTGTCTTAAAATTACATAGTGAGGTAACAGTAGAGGTATATGGCAAAGGATTGGTAGCCTTGATGAAGCATCTCTGCGGTCCCAATAAATCACATTCAACAAACCTTCAATTCCAAGGGCAGAATTATTAAAAAGAAACCATTTACTTATTTATTGCTCTTGACAACACTCCAATTTAAGGAAAAATAAGGCACAGTACACCCAAACGTTACACATCAAGTTTAGTGAGTACAAGAGGCTTGTCTGTATCATTGAGTCAGTATTTCCCACTATGTACTTGTGTCCACACGAGATTGAAAAAAAGCTTCCGGACATTGGAAGAAAGATCCCAACGCGTTCTACAGATTATATTACCAATATGTGTCCTGTAGTCCTGTTTGTGCTTAACCATTCTAAATGTATATACACCACTGTAATGAATAGGGCAGAAGATATTAAGTATTTGAATCAATCTGGCACATGAGGGGTTAACTTTGGTTACAAATTGTCTTAAAAATACGAGAATAGTTCTCTATGGCCGGTCGAAACCAGGCCTGTGTTGTATAGGACAGATGGCATCTCAAGAAGACATCTGCCAGAGATGGGATTGAAAATATGGCGTCCATGACACAAGAATAAAGCGGAATTAGCAGAAACAACGCACCGTGAGCCGGCAACCCAGGGCCGCCACTAAGGGTCCCCCGCGTAACGTCACGGCGTCATGTGGAGGGGGCCAGCTCTGTTACAGATAGGGTTGCCAGGTGTGCAGTATTGAACAGGACTATCCTGTATTTGGACACTGTCCAGTAAAGAATGAGAAGTAATACTAGACATGGATGTGTCTACTGGTATTACCTCTCTGGACATAGTGACCTGAGTGGCTTGGGAGGCTGTGGAATTTCCCTGAGAGGGGAGAGAGCAGGGCTGTTGCAAAGGGGCTGGGCAGCTTCCTCCATCCTGATTGGCTGCATTACCCAGCAGTACCCAATCAGGAGGAGGGGTCAGGAGCCTGGTGGTGGGGCCAAGGAGAGGAGGAAACCACATGGAACGGGGAGAGTTGAGAGGAGAGGGGTGTGTTTGTGTGTGTCTCGAGCTCATCGCACCTTTCACCATTCTGTCCAGAATTTTTGCCAAAGCCACCTGGAAACCCTAGTTACAGAGGCCCCGCTCTCTCCACAGCAATAAGTTTCACTGCTTTGGCGAAGAGCACGGGACCTCGGCAACCACTTGGGGGCGGGGGGAATTCAGGCCCTCTCCAAGCTGGGACCCCCTGGGACATGCCCGGGAGGAAGTTACGCCACTGGCTATCGCTGTAAATATACAGATTTCACCAAGTTATCTTCCAAAAAATGCCTGTGTGAAAATAACACTAAGACTTGGGAGATTAATGTGACACTCGGCATGAATTTTGCTTCAACCCACTCCAACATGTCCCCAACATGGAATACTGGGAAGTGGATGGTCACTTTTTGTGGAGAAAGAAACACAACCCAAAGCATTGTCACCCATACACATTTTCAAACCCTGATTGAGCAGATGTAACACACGCCAGAGTAATTACCTGGTCTAAAAATACACAGAGAAGCTGTGGAAAGGAAGACCAATTAAAAATGGAAAAAATGTGTTTTTTTGTTTTTGTTTTGTTTTGCCGGGAGAGATGTAGCAGAGAAGGATGCAATGTGATCCCTACAGCACAACATCACCGTCTATTCAGCGTCTTCACAAAAGGGGACATGTTTCCCAGGCAAATTACTCAACGAGCCAAGGCAAGGAGGCGGGCAGCTGGGTTGTAAAGAATATTAATAATCGCCTTTCATATCCAGGGAGCATTAACGTTGGGGGGGGAGGTGGAGGGGAAAAAGCTCCACAACTAATAAATCTTACGTTTCAGACAAGGAATAAAATGATTCTGGCTAACTCCGAGTGGTAGAAGCTCCCGGGATTATTACAGGTACAGGCAGTACTTGCCCGCGGCAACTCTTTTCAGTTTAATGCAGCATTTGGCCATTAACCCCTTCCGTGTCATTAACGAGTGGCAGGCATGCTTTATTTAGCTGCTATATAATTCACCTCATTGCTGCCAGTGGAGTGGTGCAAGCCCGTCTTGCGGCAAAGGGTTGCCAGGTGTCCAGTATTGAACTGGACTGTCCTGTATTTGGATACTCTGTCCAGTTAGAGGTACTGTAATACTGGACATGTATGTGTCCGGTATTTTCCTCCCTGGACACAGTGACCTGACGCAACTTTCACCATTGAGTCCAGTATTTTTGGAGAAGCCACCTGGCAACCCTAGTCTGGCGGCAAAGGGTTAAGTAAGGGTGGTTTTGCCAAAACACCATTTTTTTTGTTTTAGTTTTGAATACTTAAAAAAATGATGGGGGCCAATTTTTTTTTTCTTCAAAATCTGAAATTTTGTATCTATCTTTAATATATAGATCTATTGTGTGTTTTGCACGTGTGTGTGTGTGTGTGTTTTGCACGTGTGTGTGTGTATATAAATACCCACACACCACAAATATATATGTATGTATGTATTTATTTGCGCCTAAAGCTGGACTCAGTGCTTTACATGAAAGGGAATACAATACAGGGAATAATAATACAATAAGTGCAACAAATAAGATCAAACAATAGGAAAGGAAATCCCTGCCCCGGAGAGCTTACAATCTAAATGGTATGATGGGAGACGTACAGAGACAATTCCAAAAGTGCGGGGGAGAAACAGCCTCAGGCGAGGAGAATCCGGCTTGTGCAGCCAACACAACACAGACAAACAATGTCTTCAAAGTCCCGGTCTCAAAGTCCAAGTCTCAAAGTCCCGATCTCCTCTAAGACAGAGCTACAAAGTTCATAATGAAGTTCTCCTTTAATGTGACAGGCAAGAACAGTGGAGAGACAACGTTTCAGGTCCCGTATGGACCTTTAATCAGGTGGATAAAAGGTACACATGGGACCTGACACGTTGTCTTTCCACTGTTCTTGGCTGTCACATTAAAGGAGAACTTCATTATGAATGTGTGAGTAGAGCTCTACTTTGTATCTCTGTCTTTGAGGAGACCGGCACATTCAAGAATTTGTTACACTTTCAGAGACAGTAGGGGAGGGAATGAGAGAGAGAGAGAGAGAGAGAGAGAGAGACTACAGTAGAAGTCAAAGACTATGGGGCCTGTGGCAGGACGGCCTGTAGCCGAGGTCAGGGAACAGTCCACACGTGTAGTTTCAGGATAAATGAAAACGTTCAGTGGCTTTATTTCTCCACAGCAACATAACATGCGGGTACACTGTCCCTTTAAGCAAATAAATCCTGCTCCACGTTGGGAGAAAACTGACTAACACAGCAGTCCTAGCTAGCAGGATGGCTGGCTAAACCATACCCAAACCGTACCCAAACCGTAAGAGTCTTTTTAAGCAGTCATGAAGCACTCAGATATATGTTTCCCAGGCATAACTGATAGGGGTTGACTTCACCCTGTCACAGGGCCTATTCAGTAAACTTCGATAAGTGACGTATCGACACTTTTGAGCACTTTTCTGGCGAGTTTGCAAGTGTAGCTATTCAGAAAGTTTTCGATAACATGCCGAACACACAAGAAAACTGCTACTTCCCGATCGGCAGCACGCTCGCAATCTCAAACCGAGCGGTAGCTTAAAAAATGACAAAATCGAGCTATTCATGTCGTTCCGAGATGCACATCGCTGCTGCAACTCGCAGGTTCTGATCTCGCCACCTGAAGGGTGGCTCTGAAAAAAAAAAACGTATTCTTACTACATCGGATTGAAGCCGGGTGTCTCCGGAGCTGCCCCGCATTAATATCAGCTTCGGGGACCCCCTGCTTCAATCCTATGCAATAAAAATTATTTACAGGCTAACCACTAAGGTAATGAAGGGGTTCAATATCAGTGTCCAGTTTGTTGGGGGTAGAGGGTGTGGGTGAAGGTGGTATTTGGCCTAGGGTGGGTAGTTAGGCCTACTGGAAGGGTTGCGGGAGGAGTTAACCCCTTCATTACCTCAGCGTTAATTAATAGCAGTTCGTTTTTTCATTTTAATGTCGCTGCTCACGGAAGACGCAGAGAACGGAGATGAGGACGAGGGCAGACTTCATCCTGGCAGGTGTAAGTACCACTTTAATTTACTATATGCTGGCTGGGTAATGTTTTATTTTTAATGGGCAAATGCGCTATTATCCATATCTGGATAATAGGGATGTTGTCCATTACTGTACTGTATGTGGTGGGGTGGTTTTGGGGTAGAGAGGGTTGGTAGTAGGGTGTCCATTCATTGCTATTTGGGTTATCTTTGCTCCCATTGAGGTCATAGGTAACCGTACTGGCAATCAATTGTTGTATTGGATAGAATTGGTTGTTGTATTGCATTTTAATGTTTATTGGGGGTAGTTGCCATAGGTGGGTGGTTAGGCCTCTTGGGTGGGTAGCAGGTTAACCCCTTCATTGCCTTAGTTGTAGTAACCGCTAAAGTAATTAAGGGGTTAACCTCCCCTGTAACCTTCCCTTTAGGCTTAACCACCCACCCTGGGGCAACTACCTCCTTCACCCACCCTCTCTACCCCCGAACAAACCAGGTACTCTGGTTTAACCCCATCATTACCCACGTCACGTGACCAGGACATTTAAACTTGGCGGCAACACCAGCACCCCATACCGGGGCCAATAACGTGGAAAACAGACAAACCCTGTAAGAGCTGTGCAGGGAAATGCAGTTCTCTCTGTACAGCTCTTTGGCTGAGTCCATGGTCAGCACTTAGGGGCTTAGGGGCTCGCGCACGCTTCCACATGCGTGCAGAGGCGTATCACTTAAATTTTATTTCGTTTTGGCGCTCACGGGAGCGCAGGGCCGGTCACATGAGCGATTCGCCCAGTGAGGGCGAACCAGCTCCATGACGTCACTGGCCTACCCTCCAACACGCCCCCGGACAGAACGCGCTCTAAGGCCAGGGAAAGCACCCGCTTTCCCTCAGCCTCAGCGCGCCTCCGCATGGCTGCAGTTACCATGGACTCAGCCTTACAGACAGCGGGAAGATCGCACGGCAGAACTTTGAAAAAGACAGCGCTAAAGACACTGCTATCCTGAGCGGGATGGCATTTACTACCGAACAGTTTCTGACTTGCAATAACTCTTTCTAAATACCGTCATAACACAAATGTCACACCGATCGGAAGAGTCATGCCAAACCGTTCGATTTGGCAGTGATTTTATCGAAGCTACCTGAATAGGCCCCTCGGTCTACCCTGGCTGTCAGATACCAATGGATGGGAAATCAATAGGAGACTGAAGATGGGATGTAGCACATTTGGAAGAAACAAGACAATCTTTCAAGGGGACCTTCTGCGCCTCAAGAAGAAAGTGTTCTACCAGTTTATTCTGCCCGTGCTCACGTATGGAACTAAATGTGAAGATAATGCAGTAGCTTCAGACAACGCAAAGAAGTATGGAGAGATGCATGCTGGGTATTACCCAAAGTATGGAGAGATGCAAGCTGGGTATTAACTGAAGAGACAGGAAAAATAATGAATGGGTTCGAAACCAAACAAAATGTCTGACACCATCACAAGGGTGAAAAAATAAAAGTGGCAGTTGGCCGGAATCCTCACAAGAAGAAATTACCATTGTTGAACAAAGATGGCACTCTCCTGGATACCAAGGGAAATTAAAAGACCAAGACAACGGCCAAAAGTAAGATGGGAGGATGAAATCAGAAAGCGCGTTGGAGAAACGTGGAGAAGAGAGGCGTTCATCTGCAGTACCTTGAAGATCCTTGGGGAGGTCTTCATCCAGCAGTGTTTCTGATGATGATAATTTGCACAGAGTGTGGGTGGCCTGGGGGGAGAGATTTACATGGAGGGACAAGAAAGGGACATGGGGATGAGTGACATTGGGGGTCAGGGGAAGGTTCCTACTTTCTGCAGTGCTGCTGGAGGATCTGAAGGGGTTGAGTGCAACTATAAGGCATTATGCTGCGACCACTGATACTTACAGAGGGATCCAATCAGCAGAGGAGATGGAGTCTGCAGCAGGAATCATTAAACAGACCCATGTGGTCCTTCTGCAAAAGAGGATATAGGGACCCGAGAAGGAGAGGTAGTAAAGGAAGAGGAGGATCCCTACACCCCTCACTGATCCCTCTCATAATAACATACAAAATGCTAAACCCAAGTATAAAATCATTAAAAAAAAAACAACTAGCAAACTAAAATAAAACTGAATAAGTAAAATAATAATAAAATAAAAAAATGGTACGGTGAGAAACACCATTGTAGGGATGGGCATTTGGCCTGGTGTTTAGGTTCTAAATCATTCTGGGGGTTTGGGACACATGCATCAAGCACCGATATGGGTTATCGCACCTGTTGTAGTGTTAACTTCCAATCAAGTCAATGGGGAATTAATGCGGGAATCCGCAAGGTATGTGGTTTTGGAAAGTCGGGTTCTGGTAGCTGCTGACTTCACACACCTGGCTTTTCCCATCTCTGATGGTTAAACACTAGTGGAGGTGCTGAGGATTTTCTCCTCTTGTCTAACGGTCATTTCCAAGGTTGTCTGAATGAGACAACCTCCTTTCAGCAGCATCTACACCAGGGGTGGACATCTCCAATCCTCAAGGCCCACATGCAGGTCAAGTTTTCAGGATATCCCTGCTTCAGCACAGGTGGCTCAATTGGTCCCAGCTTCAGCACAGGGGGCTCAATCGGTCCAAGCTTCAGCACAGGTGGCTCAATCAGTCCAAGCTTCAGCACAGATGGCTCAGTCTTCACCTGTGCTGAAGCAGGTATATCCTTAAAACATGACCTGCTGTTGGCGCTTGGCTGGAGTTGGCCACCCCGGATCTACACGAATATCATATGTGCCCACCCATATTTCTCTGCTACAGCTTCCAAAAAAATGTTGATATAATCCTGGCACAGCATTTGTAGCCATGGCTACTTTTTAGGTATCCAAAGTGAATAAAAACATATGACTGTGAATTCACATCACACACAGAGAGAGACGGTACTTTGGACGCTGGTTACCACTTTAATTTGAGCTCATATCAGGGCTAAAAAAACAGATGCATCTTCACTCCTGTTGAGCAAATTGAAGCAGCGCCGCACTGAGATACAATAAGCTAAGGACTTGAGGCAATATGAACGCAACTTTATTTTGCCTTTATAAAGCTGCTAAATATGACCACCTAACCTTGTCTGATGTTACCCTCAGCCTGGTACCTATACAGTACCTCCCTCCTTTTCTTTCTGTATCCCACCTCTCTACATCAAACTACAATAAAGATAGATATGTAGGTAGTTCTTGATGAGCACTCCATTGGAGCTATGGACAATGTGGAATGGAGAGAATGTGTTAGTGCCAGGAGTCAAGGGTATCTCCTACACCGGTGGTTTCCAACTCCGGTCCTCGAGTACCCTCAACAGTTCAGATTTGAAGGCCATTCCTGCTTGAGCACAGGTGGCTCAATCAGTGGCTCAATCAGTGGCTCGGCCATTTTCACTGAACCACCTGTGCTCAAGCAGAGATATCCTTAAAAACAGGCCTGTTGGGCTTCATGAGGCATCAAGGTGGGAACCAATGTCCTATACCTAGAGATGGGCGAATTTGGATCCGCAGCGGATCGTCCGGTTCCTTTGGTCCTCAGATTTCAGCGGGTCAATCTTAAAAAGGGCGGTTCGGGTTTTGTGGATTTTTTATTATTATTGCCAATACACACCGTGTATTCCGCCAACCCGTGGGATGGATTTGTAGAATCCGATCCGCGGGTGCAGCAATCCGTTGGCACATTCTTCTGGACCCACGGATTCGGTTCTACAGTACAAGTACATCACGGATTGTATCCCGTGGCGGTTTTTGATGGATCCTCACGGATTGAAACCGCCGAAATCCGTTGGTGGATTTTACACCGCAAAACAGATATTGGGGGGAGGGGGGGGGTTAACATCATCAAAAATCCTGGAAACGGATTGGGTCGAATTTGCTCATCTCTACCCATGCCCCAAAACGTCCCAAATATACCAACGGTGTCTCTTGCGCATAAGAACAGCAACGACAGAAAAGTGATGTGTTGGAAATGGAAAAGTTGACTTGAGTTTGTATGTAACTGAAAAAGGTCAGTGAGACTCTTCGTGCAGACACAGCACCCCAGCGAGTCCGGTAATAGTCCGGAGCACGTAGGAAAGATTCCAGCAAGGGATTCTGGGAAGTGTAAGTAATACAATACAGTTAAGGTCCAATGGGAAATGTCCTCATCTATCCTAGGTGATTTCTTCACGATTCAGAGACGTTTCGGGCTGTCCCTTCTCATACAATAAAAGTTTGGGGGAAAAAATCTGTTTATTTTGAACCTTTTCTAATGCTACTCTGTACAGGTGGCTCAATCAATCCCTGCTTCAGCACAGGTGGCTCAATCAATCCCTGCTTCAGCACAGGTGGCTCAATCAGTCCCAGCTTCAGCACAGGTGGCTCAATCAGTCCCTGCTTCAGCACAGGTGGCTCAATCAGTCCCAGCTTCAGTCTTTGTGACTGAGCCACCTGTGCTGAAGCAGGGATATCCTTAAAACCTAACCTGTTAGTGGCCTTTGAGGACTGGTGTTACCCACCCCTAGGTTACATGAAAGACTGGATAAGGGGTTAAATCTGCAGGCATCTGCCCCAGGGGACAGAGAACTGTTCGGACATAGTAACGAAAGGAAATCTCATTAAGCGCTCCTTTCTCTCCCCCCCCACTATTAAGTATAATCTGCTAGTCATATTGCAGATCATGATTCTATACTGCCTGTGTAGTTTATTAAGTGCGGTTATGAGTCTGCATTAATATTGACTCACATATAAAAAAAAAAAGCCATATGAATTAAAAATAAACACCACATATGAATTCAGCACTAACCCCCACAGGTACATGCAATTAACTGGGGGGATGTGGGGGATTTCAATGATTAGCACAGAGCTGCACAGTCATATTTAAAAAAAAAAACACATCACAGATAATAGGCAGGATATATTTTCGAACTCTAATGCCCTGCAGTACATAATTACAGTCTGAAATATAGAAAATAGTTTTTTTTATTTTAAATACATGTCGCTTTTGGAAATAGATGGGTTTCGATGCTCAGACAGGATCTGCATTCATATATTCCAGCGGTGCGCAAACTGGGGGGCGGGAGAATTTGTAGGGAGGGGGGGGGGCTCGGGCGGTTACAGAGGCCCCGTGCTGTTCCCCACGACATTTAAATAAAATGTCGGGGGGAGGCGTGAGGCCTCTATAATTCACTTACCTGTTCTCTGCGGGTCTTCGGCGACGCGTCAAATGACCCCCCCGGTGGGGTCACGTGACCCGCAACGTCATTTGACGCTGAGTCATTGGGAGAGGGGGAGGCGCAATCGTTGCGGCTCCCGGGGAGGGGGGCGCAGCTCAAGAAGTTTGCGAATCGCTGATGTATTCTATTGTGTACAGTGCTGTGTACACTACCAGCACATTGCATTTTATTTATATAACACTATCCATGGGCGCAATGCTTTGCAGATATAATACATAAGACATAACATATTACAGACAGGCAGACCCCGGTAGGACTCACACATCAAGGACCCACGCGGCCTAACGCGGGACGTACCGGGTAAATGTTCGAATACCGGCCACTGCATCTGTAGGTTAGCGCAGCGGTGCGCAAACTGTGGGGCGCGACCCCCAGGGGGGGCGCGACACTGCCGACGGGGGGCGCGGGGTTTACAGAGGCCCCGCGCGCTTCCCGAAGGCACTTAAATTAAGTGCCGGGGGAGCTGCAGGGCCTCTGTAAACCTAACTTACCGTGGCTCCGGCGGCTTCCTCCCTGCGTCGCCATGGCAACGCGGCGTCAAAATGACGCTGCGAGGTCATGTGACGTCACGTTGCTATGGCAACGTGACGTCATTACGCCGGAGCGCGGGTAAGTTGGGGTTGGGAGGGGGGCGCGGGAGTGAGGGGACAGCCGGCAGGGGGGCGCAGGGGAAAAAGTTTGCGCCCCCCTGGGTTAGCGTATGCAGGTTAAGGGCATAATACATTAAAGTAAACCGTGGGGGGAAAGTAATGACTGCCTCAAAGAGCTTACAATCTAAGTGTGTATGTAGGTGCATACAAATATACTATATATTCTTAAATATGTATGCTGTGTGAAACATTGAGTATAATAACAGACACAGAAATGCTTTTGTACACGTGCACTTCGCATGGAAATGTAATTTCTGAACAGAATCTAGGCAACGGTTAGATAGGATTTTACTAACCTATAATGATTGAAACCCTCTGACCTTTATTGGTGTTACATATATGCATTTGAAGGACAAGTATTCCATCTTTGCTATTATATACTCCTTCCCATCTCAGGACTGGCAGCACAGGAAACTCATACAAGTTTGTTTGCTGGATGCTGTGCAGAAAATGTCTCCAGTAAGTCATTTATAATGAATTCTGGCCAACACATAAATATCCCACGTATTAGTCTGCAAGGTGTCAACGGTTCACAGTTATTCCAATGAAAATATATATTTTTTTTGTTTGTTGCTTTGTAAACCGATCCGCACTCAGTATATTCAAGTGTCTTTAGAGGTCATTCGCTTTTGCTTGGAGGAGTAAAAAGAGCATTACCTTAAAAATCCTATATGTGTTTTTTTTATATATGTGGCCAGGTTCCCCTCTGTTTATGTTAATGCATTTTAGTTGTGTAAATAAGTGTGTTATATTGGTATGAGTTACGTTGTTCCAAGCGGGAACGTTGGAGTCTCCACCAGGGGGAGAATGTGGCCAGGTTCCCTTCTGGGCTCCCCATGTTCCCCTTCACCTCCCGATCCACACGGAGGGGCAAGGGAGCATCCGGCGGTAGCGGGTGATTGCGGGGAGGCCGAGACAGGTGCCGGTAGCTACGGGGAGTAGTGGTAGGCATCACGGGCTGATAGTCGAGGCAACCGGCTCGCCGGAGGTCCCTGGAGGTTCCCTTCACAGGGCGCCGCCATTTTGGTCTGATCGCGCATGCTCAGTGCGGGCGCGACAGCGGCGGCCATTGACAGGAGCCTCCGCAGGGGAACTACAAGCCCCATCATGCATAGGTCACATGCATCCACACAGCCAATAGGGCTGCAGCTTCCCTTGCAGGGGGAGATTGATACATTTTGCGCACTGTGAGCCACGCCAGTCAGAGGGAGAGGGTGTAGGTGCAGGGAGTCAGTAGGCCCCTACACTAGGCCAGAGACTACCATTAGGCCCCAGCTAGGCCCTGACACACCGTAGTTTGTGGTTGCTTCAGGGACGGCCCCTTAGATAGGGAAGCTTCCCCAATTACTGTCTAGTGTCAGGGACACAGTGAAGATGCCACACGGTGATTGCGGCCTATGGTCTGGGACGTGAATATACCCCCCCAGACTTTATTAATGTGTAAACTGCTTTGAAGCCAGTGTGGTGTGTAGATACAAGCCGGTCTTTGCCTTTATGGATTCGTGGGCGGGGATGACCTGACAGAGCAAGAGAGCTACGCCTACACTGAGCACGGGGGTGGCGTCGTCGCTGCTGCAGTCGCGGGAGTCTTTCAAAACTGTGATTCCAGGCTGCAGCAGCGTGACGTCAGTTTCAGCAGCCAATCAATGTCCAGACGTTTTCATTGATTGGCTGCTGAAATTGAGACGGGGGGCTGTCTGTGCGCAATAGGAGCTGGGGCAGAATCTCCCCACCCCCCCGGTCCCCTCTGCACACCCCCTCCCCCCCCCCCCCAGTCCCCACTGCGGCTGTTGTCAGGCAGCTGTCAATCCATCTCCTCCCTCCCCCCTCTCCCCCCACAATGCACCAAGGCGAACACCTCAGAGTGAGGGAAGGAGGGGATGCGGGAGGATGTGTCACTCCCGCCCTGTAACTTTGTTAATCCCCGCCAGCAGAATGCGCACCGGGCTTATGGCGACGGGCGGGCCCCGTGCAGTGTGCTTCTCTCTCCCGCCGGTTACCTGGATGTCGCCACTTGTAGGACCATCCCATCTGCTGGGGATGTTCCCACATCGCCCAGCAGACGGAGGCACGCGCACAAGCGGCGCCGCGAAGCGCCATGTGTGCTCTTGCCCTAACGCCACACGTTTCATACGATAGCGTGCTTTATCTGGCGGTAATTACTTACATCACTTGCTGTTCCCCAAGTTCTTTCAATTTTCGCCATTTGACTGGCACTGTATTTGAATTCCTTATATACCATCCGCCGATAGGCTTGTTAATACTATTTGCTGCACGATATTGATTGACATTTCCTCAGCCATCAGCGGTGAGTGATTTTTTACCCGGATTACATCTTCCTTTTTCCTACTGGTATTTTTACCAGTGATTGGACATTTATGCTTTTTTTTATTTACATTTTGTGTACTTTGTATTCCTTATATTTGTCTATTGCATTGATTTGTTACGTTGTGTCTATGATATAGGGACTTTGTTTTCCCTGTCTTTTAATAAATCTGTCCATATTGATATTTACTGTTAGATTGTTGCGCTCTTTTTATATATATATATATATATATATATATATATATATATATATATATATATATATGTGTGTGTGTGTGTGTGTATTCACATACATATATACATGCACACCCAAAAGCAATCAAACAAATCATGCATACTATACCTATGCACAAATACTGGGATATGGAAGCAATGTGTGGGGAGATCACAGTACATTCATGTAGCATGTGCATACACACATCTAAAATGAGGGCAGGTTAGTAGTTGTAGTGTCAAAACTCACATGTCGGTTCAAAACATTATTTTTTGAATCAAAAAGTGTATGAATTTCAGCTCCCAAGTTCGTTTATCTAATGTATTTCTGAATTGTCCCTTTAGGATCAATACAAAAAGCTTAGCGAGAAATGTGCTCCCCACACTTCATTTAAGAGGAGTTCTAAGGTTCGTCTTAAACGTGGGGAAACAAGGTGCGTGGTGTATACTGAGAGGGAGGGAGTTCTACAGGTAAGGGGCAGTGAGGGAAAAGGTTTAAGCTGAAAGAGCAGTAGAGGTGAAAGGGGCGGAAAGGAGACCATTATGGGTAGAGCACAGGAGACTTTGTAGAATTTACTAACTTGAAGAAGTTGTCTTTCATCTCAGTCACTGCTTCTCTTTACATATCTTTGAGATGGCTCCCTTACACCAAAGTAAAAAAACGGACTATTGATCACAGGGCCCCTTGGGAAGAGCTGTACAGTGCAGACATCAAGGCTGATTCAGTGAACATACTAAAATATGTATCAAAGACTTTATCTGACCAGATGGTCATTCTTGCATGTTTTATTTAATCTGCATCAGTCCCTAGACCAAAAACTAGATGAAAATAACACATTTTTCTATGTGGCAATTCTGGCAGGAAACGTATCAAAATGATATTAATCAGATATGAAACAAGTATGTGGGTTAACCATAAACTCTCAACTCCAGAGGAATATGCCCAGCAGTAAACAACTTTATTCATATTTAGAAATCATGAGATTCATGAATCATACAGATTTTGACAAATGTATCTTCACAGCCATACTCCAAAATACCCACTGTGCTCAATAATTTTACTATAATAACTGGCAGCTTAAAAAGAAAACCATCAGATCCACTTAACCTGCTTATTTTCTTAACCTTTCAAAAATGTTAGATCTAGAGGAATACAACAGTGGTGAATACAATATCCCATAACGTTAAACCATCACCTGCTCACTCTACATGGCAGTGTTAGGAATTCACAATACAATGGGAACAGCAGGGCTGCCAACAGAAATCATGGGGCCCAGGACAAATGAAAGGAGCAGGGCCCCTCTCCCCGAACCCATTGCGCACCTACCATGAAAAAAAAATTTTTTAGCGCGCAACTTTTACTTAACTGTTTTCTTCTTATTGTAATACGGAAAAAAAACATTACAATGCAATCTGTTTATTTTTATATTTTCAACAAAAGACAGGTGCCTGCCTGGGTGGGGACTGACTGACTGGGTGGTTGGGTGACTTACCTACTGCCTGGGTGGGGACTGACTGACTGGGTGGTTGGGTGACTGACAGGTGGGTGACTTACTGACTGCCTGGGTGGGTGACTGACTGGGTGGGTGGGTTTGACTGACTGACTGCCTTGACTGACTGCCTTGACTGACTGCTTGGGTGGGTGGGTGAGTGACTGGATGGGTGAGTGACTGGGTGGGTGAGTGAATGGATGGGTGAGTGACTGGCTGGGTGGGTGGTTGACTGGGTGAGTGGCTGACTGACTGACTGCCTGGGGTTGGGTGACTGACTGGATGGGTGAGTAACTGACTGGATGGGTGAGTGACTGGGTGGGTGAGTGAGTGGATGGGTGAGTGACTGGGTGGTTGACTGGGTGGGTGGGTGGCTGACTGAGTGACTGGGTGGGTTACTGCCTGGGTTGACTGACCTTGACCGGGTGGGTGCTGCTTCCTGCTTCCTTGCCCGCCAGATGCGAGGTAGACTTGTGGGGGTGCGGGGGGGGCGCAGGAGGTAGGCTCGGGGGCACGGGAGGTAGGCTAGGGGGAGTGGGGGGGCATGGGAGGTAGGCGGCTTGGGGGGAGGTGGGTGTGTGGGGGAAGCTGAAATGGCACACGTGAGGGACGTGCGGGGGAAGCTTGTTCGGCGTCCACGGGCTCACAACACCGCTTCCCCTCCATTCCATGTTGGGAGCGGGGGGGAGCGAGCCCCAAGCAGCAGGCCGGACACCCTGCTTCTCTGCGCATGCGTGCTGAGAACTCGCAGGCGCACGTGGAATCACCGGCATTTTTTTTTTCCTGATTTTTTTTTTAACATAACGGGCACGGCCGCGCAGGGGGCCCGGGATGCCAACACTGGCAGACCCCCCCCCCCTGTTGTCAGCCCTGCACAACAGTGCGCTGGTGGTAGCAAAGGGGTTAATGAATCTATATTAATTCTACCAAAGAATCTCTAGGACAAAACACCCGAGTCGCCACAAAGGTGTCTCCCTAAGAGAGACTCCACAATATGAATTCACTGCCCCTGTCCATTAAGTCAGTGTGGATGGGGTGAACAGCATAAGGAAAAGAGACACTTTTAAAGATAAACCTGGAGCACTTCAGTGCCCCCCCTCCTCCCCTGCATGTCTGACATGAGGTGCAGTACTGTGCTGTGCTGCTGTTTCATTCTACCAAACAATCTCTGGGACATAACACCCGAGTCGCCCCAAAAGCGTCAGCCAAAGGGTGTCGCCGTTCGCTGATGTTTGGTAGTGCACTGTTGCATTCTTAAACTCTCCAACCCTGTATCAAATGTTTCAACTTACCATTCCTTTTAGATTGTAAGCTCCTCTTCTAACAACACATTGCAGAACTGTCCTACCTCTTCTGACGTCATATCTGATCATCTGATCATAATCATATGTCCCAGCTCTCTCGCAGGGTCTGTCGGCTAAGTGGTCGCAGGTCGCGTGGCAACCCCTTGTTGGCCTCATGCAAGCCATGTGGTTGACAGTCCTGATCCAGAGATAAAGACAAATGTGGTTGCAATGGGGATTGACACATAGCTTCCCTGACATTAGAATAAACAGAACACCTTTAAATGTACCTTGAAAGGCATTCTTTGGGAGGGTTCTGCAAAGGATCAGGGGGCATTGCTAAGAAGGTATTCCAAAGAGAGTAGATGTATTAGATATGAAGATATCATGGGCCTGACACCTATTCTCAAGAATAACTAATATATATTCGTAACAGTTGCAATGAGACGGATGCAAGAACGCCAAACACTTCCCTTTTAGGAGGTGCCAGGGGACAGATATTCATTTATCGCTCAAACTTTCGGAGCAAGCTGGTCAAAATTACCCTTGTTACATTTGGCAAACTCGCCCGAACCTATTGTTATGAATCACGTTATTACGAGTATTATCAAAATAAATGTAGGTCTGTCTTTCAGCCCGCCGTTTAAAGTCCAAAGAAAGGTGTTTTATATTCTTTGAAGACATAACACTGTTGAGCTGATGGATGACAGGGGTGGGCTTATGTTGTTCTCAAGTAAGAGAAATTAGCATCTCAAGCCCAACTTTTTAATTATGAGTTAGATTTCAACTAAGGGAGTGTCTGGGTTGGAACGCGTGAGATCTCAATTTCCACGCAAGATCCTTTGGGAAATGATCTGATCAATGTTAGACAATAACGTAAGTTAGATTCTCTGTTTATCCTTATTACTTTGAAATTGTCTGAATTTATAACTGTATGTTCTTGTAATAATCTTTTACTGTAACTTAAGCACTATATTTCTTGTATATTGAAGATACACTTTGATCTACTATATATATGTGAAAGTGTTCTATGTGACCGTGTCTGTACACTGGCTAGTCCCACGAATTCGGGTATACCCGGTGTATTGAGGTTTGTGACTGTTTTCTGCCCGAGTGCATTGAGGTATTTTCCAAGCAGGGATTGAAGCATTTTATTCCCGCTGGCTGCAATACTGCACAGTATATATATATATACTGCATTACAATACATGAATTTATGCCATCTGGTAGACACGCGAAGCATTGCAGCCTATTAAATCCTAATCATTATCATTTAACAGATCAGCCGCCCGTCAGCCAGGCATGAACCCAGGCTGGGAAGGCAAACGCAACGGGGCTTGTCAGAGGTGAGGAGCGGCGCATTCCAGGTATCTGCCAGGTACATACTGGGTATTTGCTCGAATAAAGTGTGTCGGTGCAGTATGTGTCTCCCTGTGCCCCTCCCTGTGTCCCTAGCGGCAATCTCATTGGCTCCCTTGGCCTTGGCCCGCCCCCGCACACCTCTCATTGGCCGGACACACACATACACTCACACAGAGATACACACACACACGGAGACACACACAGGCAGGACACTGAGACACACACAAAGATACACACACACTGAGACACACACAGATACACACACACACACACTGAGATACACAGACAGGACACACATATACAGACAGGACACACACACACACACACACACACATATACACTCACACAGAGATACACACACACACACGGAGACACACACAGGCAGGACACCGAGACACACACAAAGATACACACACACACACACACTGAGATACACAGACAGGACACAGATAGACAGACAGGACACACACACACACACCCCTCTGTCCGTCCCACCCGCCGCCCTGCACCGGCCCCAGATGGAGGGGAAGCGCGGCCCTCCTACCCCAGCCGCTCCCTTACCTCCCCGGCGCTACCTCCCCCTCAGGTAGGTCACACCACTGCCAGTAACTCTCCTATTTCAGGCGCGAGGCTGCAGGCCCACACAGGAACACACAGGCCCACACAGGAACACACAGGAACACACAGGCCCACACAGGAACACACAGGAACACACAGGCCCACACAGGCCCCACACAGGAACACACAGGCCCACACAGGAACACACAGGCCCACACAGGAACACACAGGCCCACACAGGCCCCACACAGGAACACACAGGGCGCTTCCTGCCGCCGCCTGCACACGCCTCACTCAGCCGGGTGGCACATCGGGGGAAAGCGGGCGTTGGGGGGGGGAGCGCGAGTCACGAGGAACGGGGGGGGGGGGAGTCACGGGGAACGGGGGGGAGCACGAGTCACGGGGGGGAGGGCAAGCCGCGAGTCACAGGGAATGGGGGGGAGGCGAGTCAAGGGGAACGAGGGGGGGGGGTGAGTCAAGGGGAACAAGGGGGGGGGGGCGAGTCACGGGGAACGAGGGGAGCGACCACACGCCGAACCAGTGGGGGGGATGGACGCCCGGAGGGGGGGGGCATGCACATACATAAATTATGACAATACATATGCCCACTGCTCTCCACCCCCCTCCCCCACTCCCCTTTCCCCCCCTTCCCCCCCCTCCCCTTTCCCCCCCCCTCCCCCACTCCCCTTTCCCCCCCACTCCCCTTTCCCCCCCTCCCCCACTCCCCTATCCCCCCACTCCCCTCCCCCTCCCCCACTCCCCTTTCCCCCCCCTCCCCCACTCCCCTATCCCCCCCACTCCCCTTTCCCCTCCTCCACTTCCCTTTCCCCTCCCCCACTTCCCTTTCCCCCCCCTCCCCCACTCCCCTTTCCCCCCTCCCCCACTCCCCTTTCTCCCCCCTCCCCCACTCCCCTTTCCCCCCCCACTCCCCTTTCCCCCCCGCCCCACTCCCCTTCCCCCCTCACTCCCCTTTCCTCCCCCACTCCCCTTTCCCCTCCCCCCACTCCCCTTTCCCCTCCCCCCCCCCACTCCCTTTCCCCCCCTCTGCCCCACTCCCCTCCCCCCCCCACTCCCCTTTCCCCTCCCCCACTTCCCTTTCCCCCCCCACTCCCCTTTCCCCTCCCCCACTCCCCTTTTCCCCCCCTCCCCCACTCCCGTTTCCCCTCCCCTTACCCCCCCCTCCCCTTTCCCCCCCACTCCCTTTTCCCCCCACTCCCCTTTCCCCCCCCCTCCCCCACTCCCCTTTCCCCCCCACTCCCCTTTCCCCCCCCTCACCCACTCCCCTTTCCCCCCCCCCGACCCACTCCCCTTTCCCCCCCTCACCCCACTCCCCTTTCCCCCCCCTCACCCACTCCCCTTTCCCCCCCCTCAACCACTCCCCTTTCCCCCCCCTCCGCTCCCCTTTCCCCCCCGCTCACCTTTCCCCCCCCCCCGCTCACCTTTCCACCCCCCCTGCTCCCCTTTCCCCCCCCTGCTCCCCTTTCCCCCCCCCCCCTGCTCCCCTTTCCCCCCGCTCCCCTTTCTCCCCGCCCGCTCCCCTTTCTCCCCCCCCGCTCCCCTTTCTTCCCCCCCGCTCCCCTTTCTCCCCCCTCTGCTCCCCTTTCCCCCCCCCCTTCCGCTCCCCTTTCCCCCCCCTCCGCTCCCCTTTCCCCCCCTCCGCTCCCCTTTCCCCCCCCTCCGCTCCCCTTTCCCCCCCCTCCGCTCCCTTTTTCCCCCCCCTCTGCTCCCCTTTTCCCCCCCCTCTGCTCCCCTTTTCCCCCCCTCCGCTCCCCTTTCCCCCCCCCTCCGCTCCCCTTTCCCCCCCCCGCCCTCTGCTCCCCTTTCCCCCCCCCCGCCCTCCGCTCCCCTTTCCCCCCCCGCCCTCCGCTCCCCTTCCCCCTCCCCCGTCCGCTCCCCTTTCCCCCCCCTCTGCTCCCCTTTCCCCCCCGCCCTCCGCTCCCCTTTCCCACCCGCCCTCTGCTCCCCTTTCCCCCCCCCTCCGCTCACCTTTTTCCCCCCCTCCGCTCACCTTTTCCCCACCCCCCTCCGCTCCCCTTTCCCCCCCCTCCGCTCCCCTTTCCCCCCCCCCCCCCCGCCCTCCGCTCCCCTTTCCCACCCGCCCTCTGCTCCCTTTCCCCCCCCCTCCGCTCACCTTTTTCCCCCCCTCCGCTCACCTTTTCCCCACCCCCCTCCGCTCCCCTTTCCCCCCCCTCCGCTCCCCTTTCCCCCCCCTCCGCTCCCCTTTCCCCCCCCCCCACTCCCCTTTTTCCCCCCTCCGCTCCCCTTTCCCCCCCTCCGCTCCCCTTTCCCCCCCCTCCGCTCCCCTTTTTTCCCCCTCCCTCCGCTCCCCTTCCCCCCCCCCTCCGCTTTCCTCCCCCCCTGCGCTCCCCTTTCCTCCCCCCCTCCGCTCCCCTTTCCTCCCCCCCTCCGCTCCCCTTTCCCTCCCCCCTCCGCTCCCCTTTCCTCCCCCCTCCGCTCCCCTTTCCTCCCCCCCTCCGCTCCCCTTTCCTCCCCCCCTCCGCTCCCCTTTCCTCCCCCCCTCCGCTCCGCTCCCCTTTCCCTCCCCCCCCTCCGCTCCCCTTTCCCTCTCCCTCCGCTCCCCTTTCCCTCCCCCCTCTGCTCCCCTTTCCCTCCCCCCTCCGCTCCCCTTTCCCTCCCCCCTCCGCTCCCCTTTCCCCCCCCTCTGCTCCCCTTTCCCCCCTGCCCTCCCGCTCCCCTTTCCCCCCTGCCCTCCGCTCCCCTTTCCCCCCCCCTCCGCTCCCCTTTCCCCCCCCCCCTCCGCTCACCTTTTCCCCACCCCCCTCCGCTCCCCTTTCCCCCCCCCTCCGCTCCCCTTTCCCTCCCCCCTCCGCTCCCCTTTCCCTCCCCCCTCCGCTCCCCTTTCCCTCCCCCCTCCGCTCCCCTTTCCCATTTCCCTCCCCCCCTCTGCTCCCCCACTTTGTGTTTCTGCGTCAGACTCACAGACGCACGCGCACACACACACTGACTGACTGACGCACACACAATGACTGACGCACACACACTGCATGAAGCTGTAAAGGGGGACAAACAGAGCTGTAAAGGAGGGAGGGGGGGACTGGATTGATGTGAATGGGGGACAAACAGAGAGAGGGGGGAGGAGAGAGGAGAGAGAGAGGAGCGGGAACATTACATCCCGGGCAACGCCGGGTCTCTCAGCTAGTTATATATATTGTAACGGAGTACGGGTAAATATTAACTTATACCAAGTACCTTGCAAAGGAGAAAGTTGAGACAGCGAGTTGGCTGGGTGTATGAACCCTGGTTGCATATATGTCACGTGTTCACAAGTGTGCTATTTGTGACCGATTGTATATTGGGATGGATTGAGGGGAGATATTAGTAATTTGAGGGTACATGTGTGGAGAAAAGTGACTTGGCTATTATAGCTGTGTATTAACCCTTCTTCCATATACAGGTCACGTGCTCACAGGTGTATGGATAAAATAATGATTATAATACACTCACACAGTACATGCAAGCAAAGAATTACTTGTCCTTCTCCTTTCCCCCTACGCGTTTCGCTAGAACACAGCTTGCTTCGTCAGGGATATAAGATATCTGAGCACTTTCTTCTAGGTACTCTTTACTTCATCATTCTTGGGGTCAAGGATTTCCCATATGTAAATCAGCAAGAGCCTGATTCAGAAATTACGCAACGTGACTATTCCTTTTTATCCTCATTCACCAACTATTTTTCAACGTATATTTTTTCCTACTGTTGCCCGTATATTACCTACAGAATATTCTATATATGTATCTGTTTTTATTGATATCCCTTCATTGTTAGTTAAGTGATTGTGTTTTAGAGTATTTAAGGCAGTCTATCTTGGCTGTGTGTAAGTGTCACATATAAAGTGTCTGTGGAGTTAATACTAGAGTTGGAATTGGAGGGGAAGACTACAAGAAAATCTGGACTCTGCACTACAACAACAACAATTTTGCAACTGTGAGAACGTTACTTTCTAAATGCTGTTATAATTTGTACTCTTACTATCCTCCATTAACTGGTTTAGTCTCTCCTCCTGCATCTCACTATGCCCTCTCTATAGCTTTTTCTATTTACTGTTTCCTCACTCCTTTGTGAGCGTTTCTGTTCTCTCCAACTTCCCCACTCCCCTCCTATCCACATTTCTTCATCTCTCCTCCCCTCCACCCATGCATGTGCCTATACACTGCACCATTATGTATACACCTCTCTGCCAACAACTTCTTTACCCCTCAATTAAACGCACCCCCACAAATCCTCTATTCCCACCCTCTATCTACTCCTTCCTGCTGCTGGGGATATCTCTCCTAATCCTGGACCCAGCCATGTACACACATGCTCGCATCCACGCCTCCCTGCCACCTCTTCCCTGCTAATGGTGTTAATATATCTGTCTGATTTCTTTTTAAGACTATCGTACAGTTATAAATACACAATCTTACTGAGCTCAAAACCGAGCGAGAGAGAGAGATTCTATTTCACTAGAGCACGGGAGCGCAAACTTTTGGAGCTTGCTCCCCCGGGTTCTCACTCCACCCTTACTTTTTGACCGGTGTCGGGAGTGACACCACATGACCCTGTTGCCATGGCAATTTTTTTATTCCTGCAGCACTTCGTGGGTTAAACAGGGCTAATGGAACAAGGAGGATAATGATGGTTCCTGTGCCAGCCTTGAAATGATGTGGCTTCAGTTCTTTTCTCTGCCACAACAAGATGATATCCACTGTGTTCCAGTTTATGTAGCTGCTTCTAAGGCTGCACATTATAAGATCAGAGAGATTTATGAATCATACCCCCTGAATAAGGGCTAATTTTACAATTATTGTGCTTGTAGCTCCATAAGAAGTTTTGTAATGTTTTTTTTTTATATTGGGTATGGTAGGATATATATATATATATATATATATATATATATATATATATCCTACCATACCCAATATAAAAAAAAAACATTACAAAACTTCTTATGGAGCTACAAGCACAATAATTGTAAAATTAGCCCTTATTCAGGGGGTATGATTCATAAATCTCTCTGATCTTAAAATTAGCCCTTATTCAGGGGGTATGATTCATAAATCTCTCTGATCTTAAAATTAGCCCTTATTCAGGGGGTATGATTCATAAATCTCTCTGATCTTAAAATTAGCCCTTATTCAGGGGATATGATTCATAAATCTCTCTGATCTCATATATATATATATATATATATATATATATATATATATATATATATATATATATATATATATATACGAAAACGGACCGCACCTGGGTATAATCACATAGGAGCTATGCGTCTAGTACCTCCATTTTAAATTAGTCATAAATAAACCAAATAGATATATAATTTCATTATAATTCCTGTGACTAATATAGAATCAATAGTGTAAATATAAATCCTGGCCAGGGTGTAACAAAATTCAATAATAAAGGGTAGCTGCTAAAATTAAATTTAAAATAAAATTGTGATTGCTAAACCAATATGTTAAAATCATATAAAGTCCAGAAACTTAGCAGAAAGGGAAAAAATTCACTGCAACACACGGGGACCAGTGAAGATGTCCTCTGGAAACTGGCAGCTCTCTTCGTGGACAACCAACTCCTTTGCACAAAATCTGTAAGTATTCCGCCCCTGGGTTTGGCTGGAACTCATTTCTTACAGAGCAGTTCAGTTTCCAGACAAACCCTTCCTGCTCCTGCAATCACTGCAGTTTTGCTGCCTCCTGTGCATCGCTGGCCTGGTTGGCTTCCTGTGCTATTTAGCTGCTGCCCTTCCCTCAGGAAGTTGCTGAACATAGACTTTGTAACACTCTCGCAAGTAACTGTGCTTACCACATGCTCCTCTGTTTGGCCTGACTTGGCCTCCTTGTGCCTTAGTCTCCTGCTCCTAACCTCCTGCTTGCCAAGGCCCTCTTGCAAAGTAGCCCCGGCGCTACTCACCCTTTTCCTGGCAGACTTCGCCTTCGCTGCGCTAAATCGGCTACACTGGTTTCCCCAGTGTTTCCTGTGGTGTGTCTGTACCCCTGGTTCCAGTGGCCTTCGCTCTTCTCTGTTCCTGTTCCCCCCTTCTAGAAACCCTGGTACGCTGAAGCGGCTTCGCTGAAGTTTTCCTGCTTTCTACGCTGAAGCGGCTCGCTGAATATTTCCTGATGACGACCCCAGCCCGTGACCTCTACTACGCTCCTATGCCGCCCGCATTGACCTCAGCTCGTGACCGCGGCCATCGCTCCAATGCCGCCTACCCTGACCCCGGCTTGTCTACAGATTGCCCTGCTTTCTCCTGTCCTGACCCGGCTACGTTTGACCACGGAATTCGCAACCCGGATCCGGCTTCGTGGTCTAAGGTCGGTGTTTTCACATCCCCGCCTCAGCCCTGCGGTCTGGTCCAGGTTTGTGGTGAGCATAACCATTACAAACTCTAAATAAGAGAAGAGAAATCCTTGTTTAAAATCAGTGACAATCATTTTAATAAACTGGACAAAGTAAAAATTCGCACTCACAAACGGCCGTGAAAATCAAGCATTGTATGAGTCCTGCACATGCTCCTGGAGACTGCTCCACCGGATCTGACGTCTGGACTAGCTGGTGTTACCCACGGCGCCTCTGCTGGCTGGGTCTCCTCGAATTTGGCACCCGCAAAGATACCTCTTAGTGCCATCTGTCCTATTTGTGCCACGCGAGTTGTGGCATTGCCCTCTATCAAAAAACTATTCTCCTAAGATTGAATTGGATTCTGTACAATCCTGCACTATCTGTGTTTTTCTCTTTTATTCCCACATACAGTATGATTCTGCACTCCCTAAACAACACCAGTGCCATTTCTGCAAGGATCGGCGGATGATTCTCTTTGGTTGAGCAGCGTATCATTTTATTATATTTTTTGGTTCACATATTGGGTATACACTATATTTGTATGTGCTCAAGCAGAAGGTGTTTGAGGGGAGGTACATAGGACCCAGCACCTTCCAGGGTGTGTTCCCTTCCCTCTCACCTGAGCACTAATAAACCAGGTACCATGTAAAAGGCAGCACAGACAGTTTCTTGTGCTGCTGCTGTGTTGATCTGAAGGCACATACACAGACAGCCCTGTGAGGGACTGCAAGGGCAGCTGCTGCCTGTCCACGGGTACAGGGTGCCAGGTGGGAAAAGAGCTTAGCTCTCCCACGGTTAGTAAGTGACTAAGAACTATTAGTCAGCAGTCCCAAGGTGGCGTTAGGTCCTTTGTTTATTTTGTTTCCTGATTTTGTACCTTGTAAATAAACCCCTGTGCACCAAACCCCACGTTTCCTGCCTTTAATCTGGGGCACAAGATCCTGCACTGTGACTGGGACCTCACAATATGTATTGTGATAATACGAACACTGTATTCATCCACTACCAATTGGTCGTATGGGATATTCACTTATAAGAGAGCTCCTGGTGTTGTTTCTGTTATTCCCTATTGCTGCCATATTTCCTGGGATTATAGAATGATGATCCCAGCATACACCTAGTGAGACTCATCATTCGCTTAGCTGAGTATTTTTCCTTTGACTTTATTCCCTTCTTTATTGTTTGCCCTGTATTTGTATAATAACATCATTGTCAGTATATGCAAGTTTTGTGTGACACTGCACCCACTTCTGTGTATTCGGATAGCTTTTCTTCCATAAAGAATTCCCCTTTTTGCTCTCATTTCTAGTTTCTTTGACATATTTTTCTCTAGGAATAGTTCTATTGAGTGCCAGGAACTACATGTGTGTTTCAATAAACCATTAGTGTTGTCATCAGTTGTAAATTGGTAAGAATTCTGTTGGGTCCACACAAAAAATGTCTGCATATTTTTAAGTTAATGAGAGATAACGCTTGTTCATTTCAGTTTCTTGAATCTTGAACAATAAAGTAATTCTCCTGGGTAAACATTGGATTCTTCCGTGAATAAAGCCGATTGTTTCCTATCACTCTTGCGAGGTACAGTACAACACAGCTTCAGAAAATACATAAGACACAAGGGACTAAAGACTCACAGTCTTGTGGAAGCCTTCCAAGAATCAAGTCAATATCTAAATGCCACTTGAACAACAGAGACAATTCCTACAGACACAAAAAAGGTAATTTAAAGTAATCTTCAGGGTATGTCAGCAGAGAAATTCCACTGTGATTTCTCCAAGTTTGTGTTAAAACCGATCATTAAAAGGTGAGATTGACATTCATCTAACCATTGAAGAAATGAAAGCCTGTATTGTCCAAGTGGTCCTGCTCCATAAGACCTCTTTACTCAAGGTGGGCCATAAGTTGTCTTATGGAATAGCCCTACTCAGTATGTAGGGGCCATTTGTTTGGTGACTGGAGAGATGTTTAACTCATTGCAAGGCAGACTGCCTCCTGTTTCCACCGGTAATAATGAGATGTCCTCTTATGCTCTTCTATGCTGGTATGATATTACATCCCATGTCTTTACAATGCCTGAAAAGAATAAGCTCTCCTTGTAGCAAGACGATATTGCTGGTAAATTGACGCTAAAAGTAACGAGGCAAAACTTCCCGCAAGTTCATAAATGTGTTGCATTTTGGACATCCACAAATCTTGAAAATGTTAACGATATGAAAATGGCCAGCTGCGATTATCTGACATAGACAGCAGCTTAATGCCAACTTTCTTAACTATTTAGCAAAAAAAAAGTGGGATTTTGCAATACTTCCTCAAATAAATCGAAAATTTGGCATTGTATTATGCCTTATGTCAGCGGTGCGCAAACTGGGGGGCACGCCCCCCAGTGGGGGTGCTAGATTTCGGGGGGGGGGGGGTGGCACGGCAGTTATAAAGGTCCTGCGCTATCCCCCCAGGCATTTAAAGTAAATGCCGGGGGACCGCGCGAGGCCTCTATAATACACTTACCTTCCCTTCCAGCGACGCTTCGTCCTGGTAACTCGGCGTCAAGTAACGCCGCAGGGTCACGTGACATCACGTTACCATGGCGATGTGACATCACATGACCCCCACAGAGTCACAGAGGAGAGCAGGTAGGGGTGCCCATGGGGGAAAGTTTGTGCACCTCTGCCTTATGTAACCCCTCTTTTTAACCCTCAGACTTATGATTAATACTGAGGTGGGGGCCTGAGTCCCTATTGACACCCACGGCCAATGGTCAGACAGTGGGAGAAATGCAGACTAAGTATGTGGATGGTACCACGGGTTTACTATACTCTGAACAACCTGGGCATCCAGCAGAGTATCCCTACACAAAACATGCAATAATAATAACAGTTCCCAATAATGCTGCACAGGTGTAAGTCAATTTTAGTGGTGAATTAGCCACCCAATCCTGGGTACGTTGGCTTTGTGATGGAGCCAGCACACCGTGGGAGCTTGTTGTGTACTAACGTGTTGCAGGCTGCAGTACCGCTGTGCTTTGTAGTCACTGAGGGTCTCCTTCGACAGCTCTCGAACACTTGATCACGTACTGACTGTAATTCTCTGCTTCTGCTGACACGTGTACATGTGCACACTATGCAATCCTTGACCGAACCCAAACCCGATAGCACGCATGTACGCGCAGATCTGACTCATCATGGCCGCCCCCCTTTTTTTAAAGGCTCGTCTTCCACAGCCGTTATCATTGGCTGCTCTCATGTCCGTCACAGTCACATGTCCAGAACACATTAGAGAGGAACCTGCCATGGGGCTGCTTGAGTGTGTGTGAGCTCATCACCCAGGGGGCCACACATCGAATTAAAAAATATTCGGTGAAGACGTTTTGGTCACGGTGGGGAAGTGAGAAGCTCCATTTACAGTGGCATTTGAAAACTGGGAAGAGGTTTTCACAGCCTAGTGATTAGTACGAAAGCTCGAATCACCTCACTCCGTTAAAACAGGAATAGCCGCTTCTTTCCCTAGGTTAACATTTTATTCACTCAAATAATTTGAAGCAAAAACAATGACTGTAATTGAGCTTAATAGCAGAAGCTTAACATCATGTTATTTCAGGATAATGTTATCTTCAAATAACGTGACTGTATTTAAGTCTTAGCAGAGAGAGACAGAGATAGAGACAGAGAGAGAGAGAGACAAAGAGAGAGACAAAGAGAGAGAGAGAGAGAGAGAGAGAGAGAGAGAGAGAGAGAGACAGAGAGACAGAGAGAGAAAGAGAGAGAGAGAGAGACAGACAGACACAGAGAGAGACAGACACAGAGAGAGACAGACACAGAGAAACAGACAGAGAGAGAGGGACAGAGAGAGAAAGAGACAGAGAAACAGAGAGAGAGAGCGACAGAGAGAGAGAGAGACAGAGAGACAGAGAGAGAGGGACAGAGAGAGATAGTTAGAGAGAGAGAGATAGAGACAGATAGAAAGAGACAAAGAGAGAGAAGAGACAGAGAGACAGACAGAGAGAGAGAGATCATGCTTTTTAAGGGAGTAAAACTTGGTTATTCTCACATGAATTACTTTAATGAATACTGGATCATAACTAACTCAGACAGTTTATAAACACACAGATTCCCAACAAGCTCTGAGAAACCCCAAACATTACCACATAATATATATATACTTATATACATGTGTGTATGTGTATATATATATATATATATATATATATATATATATATATATATATATATATATATATATATATATATATATATACATACACACATGTATATAAGTGTCATAAGGAGTGCTAGTGGGCGTGGCTAAATGTATACAAAACAAATCCTTATCAGTTTACTGAATCTTGGTCTACTGCTGGGACTCTCTATGCTGCGATGTGGTGGCCCTCCTACCAACCATGCATAGAATTGAATGGTGCAATACACCCCATCAAGGCTTAGTGAATCTGCCCCAAAGTGGTATTTCAGACAATTTGTGCTTCAGCCTCCTTTACAGTAAGCAAGCCCTTCTCCTAGTTAGAATATGGACGGTCTAAGAAAATTGGCCGCTACCGTTTTCTTGTAACCACGTGACTGCCGGCGTTTAAATCCCCCAACGTTATCCCTTAACGGTACAGCTGAGACCCCTTACCCTTATCGTCGAAGTGGTCAGCGGCACAGTGTCCAGCAACATAGTGGCTGCGGCAGGTGGTCCATCTGTGGCTGGCTGAGTCTAGGTTCAAATGTCTCATTCTGGAATATGGAAACATTGTCGCGTGATTCCATCTGGCTTGATCATATCACATGCCAGTTACATAGTGTCGAGGTTAGAAACCGCAGATGATACACTGAACATAATTTTGCATCTTTAAGGGTTGCAGTGAAACGTAAACCGACGCCTACTAAGCTCCTATAAAACTTTCTTTAAATTACCAAATAAACGGATTCATACCACCCAATCCCATACCCTCCTATGTTACTACTTAAATTACTAATTATTCCATAATGTCTAATAAAACAATTAACCAGCTTGTAAACAAACATCAAAATTTTAAAAAAAATGCTTTTAAAATTACTTCCTACAGAAGGTTTTTTCAGTAAAATGCCAGCGACATGTTGCAAGAATCCATAGCTTTTTTTTTTTTTTAAATACAAAAAGTGAACACTAATGTTGGCTATAATTACTAATTATTCCATAATTCCAGAAAGAAAACAGTATTTTCTAAGTATATGAGCATGTCATGTGTATTTTGCTCTTTGAAAAGTCAGGTTCATTAGTATAATTACGGCCATTGGTTTTAAATGCATGATGAAAAGGCTTTATGTGAAAATCCTCGTTAATTTCCATAATTGAGACTATTTTACTTGCAAAAATGTATCCTGAAAATCATTTCCTCCTTTGGCAAACATGATTGGGCGTTATCAGAGGTTAAATAATGTTCCCTGAGTTATAAATAGATGTTTCTGTTATCCAGATTTTTAGCATTAAGATCATTTAAAGGGGCAGGGTCCTGCCTAGGATGAAAATAAACTATAAATGAAAGGGCAGTGATAAATTAAACAGATTAAATGTAGCTGGCTGCCACTTAAAAAAAAATTGCATTCAATTTTAAAATGTTATTAAATAAGTATAAGTATTTAAATAATTTTGTAACTTTTAAAATGCCCATGGTAAACACATGGCTTTATGATGATGGACAAATGATCTTATCACTAAAAGACATTGTATAGACATTAACATTAATGATAAAGAGCACTTATGAGCACATTCACTTGCGATTTCCACCAGAGGCTGGCTTCCAGTATTGGCGCCCCTGTTAGGGCACCCGCTGAGGTCAGGAATCATCCCTGTTGGTACTACAATTCCTCACATTACAGTAGTTGGGTCAGAGACGCTGCATTCTTAACATAACATGGAAAACATATGTGCTTACAGTTGCTAGTGATGTCCCTGGTTTTGGCCTGACGTCCGTCACCGATCTCATGACGATAAAAAAAGCTTTGCAAAATATTTTTGCCAATAAATTACTGTTTACTAAAGTCTCATTTTATTGGTAGCTAATTGTATTAGTTACGCACACAAGACTGCCTTATTTGCGTCATTTAAATACACAGGACCTCTTCAGCGCTAACTGTTGCTGACTTGGCAACAGGAAAAAAAAGGCACAAGCTACATTGTTAAATATTGCCGGTATCGGAAAGAAGCAATCAGTTTCCGTTCTAATCTTTTTAAAGGTTATCAAATACCCCACTATGGGACCCAAGGCCATTGGTTCAATACAATTTACTATAGGCTTCATCAGGCTGTTTGCCTGTGTTGAAGACTTGGAAACTGTCAGAAATGGCTCTACGTTGATTTTCATCCCTTGCATTCATGGGTGGAACTTTCTCTAAAAATAAACACTATTGCGAAATGTAATCCCTATCATCTAATGCTTCTGGAAGAAACAGCTACTCGGAAAATGGAAACACAAAACACAACAGAACCTTTCTATAATCTAAATAACAACCGTCAATTTGTCCAGAAGTATATATATTCACATTAGTGTTTACAAAGATTCTTATGTATAAAGAAATTCGCCATTTCACTGCAAAATTGAGATTTTTGCCAAATTCCTGGAAAAGAGGCATCTAAGAGGGGATATGAAAACGGTATACAAATATATTTGGGGTCAATACAAGGAGCTATCAAAAGAGCTATTCATCTCAAGGGTAGTACAAATTACACTACACTACAAATTAGGGTCCTTAGGGTTGGAGGAAAGGAGATTTCACCAGCAACAAAAGAAAGGGGTCTTTACAGTAAGAGCAGTTACAATGTGGGGTTCATTACCCATGGAGACTGTGATGACAGATACAATAGATACGTTAAAAAAAAAGGCTGAACACCTATTTAGAAAGGATCAAAATTCACCAAAAAGATTCACTCATCTCTAACGGGGATATACCAAAGAAGTAAACATGGGAAGGATGTTGATCCAGGGAGAAATCTGATTGTCATTATTGGGAGCAAAAAGAGGGGTGTACCCGGGCCCTCTATGGTAAATGGGATATAAATAAACAGTATAATACTAATATTATGACACACCTTAAACCCCAATGAATATGTGCAAACTAATGTACAATAGTGATAATAGTGGATGTGAAACTAAAATGTATTTCAATTATGACCACTAATTTAATCAAGTATAACCATCACCACCAAGTGAAATAAAGTACCAACTATATACATACATGTATAAAGTATACATTTTCACAAGCAGCAAAAGTCTAAAATTCTCCAATTTCACAAACACGTGAAAAAGTTTTGCATGGCTGAAGAAACGACCACTGTCACCAAGATTGTCAACTAGGGTTGTCACCGCGGATCAGGTAACTAGGGTTGTCACCAAGGATCGGTAACTAGGGTTGTCACCAAGGATCAGTAACGAAGGTTGTCACCATGGATCGGGTAACTAGGGTTGTCACCACGAATCAGATAACTAGGGTTGTCACCATGGATCGAGGAAACTAGGGTTGTCACCAAGGATCGGTAACAAGGGTTGTCTCCAAGGATCGGTAACTAGGGTTGTCACCAAGAATCAGTAACTACGGTTGTCACCATGGATCGGGAACTAGGGTTGTCACCACAGAACAGATAATTAGGGTTGTTACCATGGATCGGGGAAATTAGGGTTGTCACCAAGGATCGGTAACAAGGGTTGTCACCATGGATCGGTAACTAGGGTTGTCACCATGGATCGGTAACTAGGGTTGTCACCAAGGATCGGTAACTAGGGTGTCACTAAGGATCTGGTAACTAGGGTTGTCACCACATAAAACTATCTGGCAATGGTCTCTGTTTTGGGGATATTTTATTTTATACTCCATGGTCTATTTTTCAGGACAGAGCAGGGATGTGTCTTTTTGGTGGCTAGCTACTTTTTTTAAACCCACCGTGTCGTCATGATGTTGGGAGGAATAAAAGTAAATCCAAAAGTATGCAATCAGGTAGGAATCTTTGTTCTAAAATGAGTTCTTTATGAAGGTTTAACCAGATCAAAACAGACAAGTCATTAGATACCATGGTAAGAATGAGGGTGATTAATGGAGGGTAAAGCCTCTTGTTACATCATAAATATTGATTCTAATATACAGCACATGTAGTGTAAAAAAAAACTGGAAGGAAAGATTATTCATGGAGCAATGGACATCCCTGTTTGGCCAGTTGGAATACTCAATACTGGCCCAACACACATTCTTTATTTACAACCATTGGAATAGAGTTTGCTGACCATAAACCACCAGGACCCCAACTCGTTTTGTGGCAGGTGTGGCTATTTTAGCGATACCTTCTGCATGAATTTTGGACTGGAAATGACCCCTAATTCTTCCTTGGTATTCCATATAAGCTGTAGATTTTCTCTAAACTTCCAGATTTTATGTTACAAAGAATACAGTAGACACAGGGGTTACATAGTTACATAGTAGATGAGGTTGAAAAAAGACATAGGCCCATCAAGTTCAACCTATGCTAAATTTAGACAACAGATACTTTATCCTATATCTATACTTACTTATTGATCCAGAGGAAGGCAAACAAAAAACCCCATTAAGGGGAAAAATTAATTCCTTCCTGACTCCAAGAATTGGCCATCGGATTAATCCCTGGATCAACATCATTCCCATGTATACTTATTTGGTATATCCCTGTATACCTTTCCCATCTAAAAAGATGTCCAACCTTTTTTTGAACAAATCTATTGTATCTGCCATCACAGTCTCCATGGGTAATGAATTCCACATTTTAACTGCCCTTACTGTAAAGAACCATTTACTTTGTTGCTGGTGAAATTTCCTTTCCTCCAACCTTAAGGGATGGCCCGAGTCCTTAGTACTGCCCATGGGATGAATAGTTCTTTTGAAAGCTCCTTGTATTGTCCCCGAATATATTTGAATATAGTTATCATATCCCCTCTTAGACGCCTCTTTTCTAATGTAAATAAATGTAATTTAGCTAGCCTCTTCTCATAAGTTAGATTGTCCATCCCCTTTATTAATTTGGTGGCTCTTCTCTGCACTCTCTCTAGTTCCATAATGTATTTTCTTAGGATTGGTGCCCAAAATTGTACTCCATATTCAAGGTGTGGTCTTACTAGTGCTTTGCAAAAGGGGCATAATTATGTTTACTTCCCTTCCATCCATTGCCCGTTTGATGCAAGATAAGATCTTGTTTGCCTTTGCAGCTACTGCATGACATTGGGCACTATTGCTAAGCCTGCAGTCTACAAGCACTCCTAAATCTTTCTCCATCAAGGATTCCCCCAATATATCTCCATTTAATTTGTAAGTCACCTTTTTATTCTTGCATTCCAAATGCATAACCTTACATTTATCTGTATTAAACCTCATTTACCATTTACCTGCCCAGGTTTCCAGTCTCTCCAAGTCCTTCTGAAGAGAAATTACATCCTGCTCTGATTCTATTACCTTACACAATTTAGTATCATCAGCAAAGATGGAGACTTTGCTCTTGATCCCAACCTCAAGGTCATTAATAAACAAGTTAAAAAGCAGGGGTCCCCGTACCGATCCTTGAGGTACTCCACTCACGACTTTAGACCAACCTGAAAAAGTTCCATTTATGACAACCCTCTGTTGTCTGTCCTTTAACCAGTTTTCATTCCAGGTGCATATATTTATTTTGTATACCAACCTCGTGTGAAACCGTATCAAAAGCCTTTGCAAAATCTAAGTAGACCACATCAACTGCATTACCCTGGTCTAAATTCCTACTTACCTCCTCAAAGAAACAAATAAGGTAAGTTTGGCAAGATTTATCCTTCATAAATCCATGCTGACTATTACTAATAATTTTGTTTTCCATTAAGTATTCCTGAATGTTATCCCGTATTAAACCTTCAAGTGGTTTCCCTACTATTGAAGTCAGGCTTACAGGTCTGTAATTTCCCGGTTGTGATCTAGCTCCCTTTTTAAATATAGGCACCACATCTGCTTTACGCCAATCTTGTGGTACTGAGTCTGTGGAAATGGAGTCCTTGAATATTAAATATAATGGTTTGGCTATTACTGAGCTTAACTCCTTGAGAACTCTTGGATGTATGCCATCGGGGCCAGGTGCCTTATTTACTTTAATTTTTTCAAGTCGCTTATGAACTTATTCCTCAGTTAACCAATTGTTCATTAATATGGAGGTTGTGGCTTCCTCCTGCGGCACTACTATTGAACTTGATTCTTCCCTGGTAAACACAGAGGCAAAGAATTTGTTTAATACCTCAGCTTTTTCCTTATCTCCAATAATCTGCCTACCCATCTCACACTGAAAGGGTAAAGGGGTGATGTTATAAAGGCAGTTCAAGACCATACCAGTTAATCTACATGGTAGGGCTTCTCGGTTCACACATAGTACAGAGCGTATACAATCTTTGGTAATAGCTGGTCTAACAATTAAGACTTGCTTCACATTTCTAAGTGGCATAACGTCAACGTAGTTCAAAATGTTGCCAATTATCAATGGTAAGCAATAGCTGCAATAAGATGTGAATTGGGGTTATAACCGTAGTCGTTTGTTAACGTAAGATATGACTTGTAAAATGTCTTCTTAGTATTACATATTCATATTATTTAGTATAATGTAATTACACCACAAATGAATGCTCATTTTAAGAATACAAATTTACACGATGAACTGCATAGGTCGTGGTCCAGAGAAACCTGTTTTTCCACTGATAACACAATATTGTGTATACTAGAGCCCAGTGAGTACAAGGATGATGCTCTGCTTATTTTCCTAGCTTCCTATTGAATCCCAGGAGGATTTCTTTGCAGAATAAAAAGAATGCTCCCTGTTTCAGGTCTGTTTTCTCTTATTAAGACCACTTCTTGTTTAGACAGTCTGTGGAGGTATGAGGCAGAAAAAGCACTAATAAACATTGCATTTCACAGGGCTTGCTACAGTACCAAGGACAGCAACCAGTCACGATCCACAGATGATTCACTGGCATTAATGCAACAATCCAAGACAGCGATTATTTTTTATATAATAGTATTGAAGTAGTCTCCGGAGCTGTACCCCATTCATTTCAGCTACGGGACCCTCTACTCCTGGAGATACTTACCTCCATAGTAGGTGCCGGTAGACGGTCCGCTAGGCTAGCAGGGATCACATAATGGCAGCTTTTCTAAGCTTCTGCGCCCTTGGAAGCTGTGACATCATCGGGTGTGGCTTCCTATTGGTCCATGCGACTTCGGTTCAGGTAAGGGTTCAGCTGCAGAGACCCCCTGCTTTTATGGTAAAAAAAAAATGATGGCTTGGATTGCTCTTACAAGTCAACGTGCATTGCAATTTCATTTATTATGCTATTTCGAGACATTCCCTACAGTCACTAGGTTTGGTTAATACTGAGACTATAAATAGGACACACACCATGTTTCCCTCACTGCCTGGTGATATTTCTCTAAAAACGTAATCGTTTAACGACATTATTAACCCTTGGAGGCTTAGCAAAATGTTGTGCGGGGCACCGAATTTGGTGGTGGTAGTGGGGGGGGGGGAGTAGGGAGGGGGATTCACATTTCTAGTCGATAGCATCAAATAAATGTAAACAGCAGTGGTACTGTGTCTCACGTGCTTTGCAGTGACATTTCAAGAGGCTTCATGCTACTTTTATTCTCTGTGAAAATGGGAAAGAACTTTTCATTTAAACACAATGTATTTAAAAAGGAAGTGAAAGAGTAAAGTAGGCTTGTAATTTAAATTAGAAGTGGTATTTTGTACCCCTAGTACAAATGTCTAGTGCAGGGGTGCTCAACTCCAGTCCTCAAGACCCCCCAACAAGTCACATTTTCAGTTTCAGCATAGGTGGCTCAATCAGTCCCTGCTTCAGCACAGGTGGCTCAATCAGTGGCTCAGTCAACTGAGCCACTGATTGAGCCACCTGTGCTTAAGATGGGATATGCCAAAAACCTGACCTGTTGGGGGGGGGGTGCTTGAGGACTGGAGTTGAGAACCTCTGGTCTAATATGTTCTTATGGTTCTATGTACAGGCTTAATAATAACAAGTGCACATTGCATATATGATATAGTTTTTTTTTAAAAACAGTACTGCTATTTATACAAAACAAAAGTTGGTTATGGTTTTCTAAGGAAATATTACAATAATAATGAGAATACAGTCAAGCAGTGAGTATCCTTTAAGATTTAACAAAAACAAAGCACAGACAGTTTATGTGTGTATTCGAAATACATTTATTATATTACAATGTATGAATGAGAACTTATATCAAGACAATTGCATGAGAATAAAGTTTTAAAGTTTTGAATTCATATGGAACAAAGAAAGTTGAATTCTAGTGCACCAGATGTTGGGGGTTTGGTTTAAGTATAGAATTTCAAGGCCTTGCTGGAAATCAGGCTCTACAGTAGTTTGAAATGTCTTTGTCCTTAGCCACTAGACAGGAAGGAGGCAGAGTTAGTAATCTATAACTACCAGTTACATTCAGCAAGTCGCTCTCTTTCCCCTGGACTCTCTTCAAGGACACACACTCACTGTAAGTACCATCTAAGCAGCATGTGAGTGAATAACGAGTCCTTTGTTCTATAACATCAGAAGTACATGTATCATTATTGAATGAACTTTCATTTGTAAGTAACTTTGTAAGAATAAATGGACTTTGTGTACTGGAAAACAATCTTCTGAAGTTATGGAATCTTTCTGAACAAGAAATAATAAATATTATTATTTAACAATAATTGTACCAAGCAGTGCAATGGGTCATAAGGGGTCTTCCAGTGCCAGAAGGTGCCATGGTATGTCAACTCTTAGTAAAAACAGGACAACACATCCCAGAGTCCTAAGAGGCATCAGTGTAAGAACAAGGGTTGGATCACAATGTCCTGAATATTTTAAATTAGTTGGCAGGCCACATATTTTCCTGTACATATTACTCATTGACTTTTACTCTATGCTTAACTCCAAGATTGGCATTTGAGCAATTGCAATCTTTAGTTACCTCCAAATATTCTATGTATCTGTTTATCTGTTACACTTCTTGTGTCAATCTTCTACTCAAATGGACCACACACACACAGAGCCTTCATGTGGTAGCTCTTTAAT
The DNA here is from genome assembly GCF_040206685.1 of Ascaphus truei. Taxonomy (NCBI): domain Eukaryota; kingdom Metazoa; phylum Chordata; class Amphibia; order Anura; family Ascaphidae; genus Ascaphus; species Ascaphus truei. The sequence continues at coordinate 12,209,815 of NC_134497.1, forward strand.
AACTGGTGCAAAAAGAAAGCAAGACCAACAGCGCCCCCTAAAGTTTTAATTCCCAGTATTTGGGGGCAGCGGACAGAAGGACAGAAGGAATAGGGATGCTGTGAAATTAATTGCCTTCAAGAGTTACAGAAAACTCTCGACCTTGGAGACCGAAACATAAATGGCAAAAACTATTCAAAGTTCTACTTCATATCAAAGAGAAAAAGTTTGGGAGAGCTAGAGTGCTTATTTATTTTATTTAATCGTGGGTTTTAAGGCCCCAGAAATGGACATTGAAAGCTAAAAATAGGAATCCGAGAGCAATAATGAGTAGAGCTGAACTACTTTAATGCAAGATTCGCCTGCCGGTTAGGTTGATCTTGAACTGTCAGATTAACATCCTGCACCCACAACAATGTCCTCCTTCCTTCATATAGCTTGTTGCAGTTATAAATTGGAGTTATGGAACAGAGATCAACAGAAAGAAATAAGCAGCCGGTTTTGACTTTGTAGTGTGCCAAACATTAACAAATACAAGACCGCGTTAATCCCCAAAGCTTTTAATCCCATACTTTTTATATATACTGTACACTCTTCTCCCTGTTTTTGGTTTCTGCAGCACTTCGCTCCAACCCAGCAGTAAAGCCAGCTGCCATTCTGTATAAACAGTTGTTATTGGTTCATCATTAGTATCACTGTCTATTTTTGACCGCCCCTCTCCGAGTCCATTATGTCCCATTAGAGGCTAACTGCAGTGACAGACACAGGACATCTAGTGATTGCTACCAATTGGACATATGAAAGGTGCTGTTATTATACCAGGGCAAGGTAACCTGTTCTGTGGAACATTAGATATAAAAGGAATGTGTTGTTTTGCGTGAGAAATTTGTTTTGATCAAATGCAAGGAAATTGCACACTTGGGGATTCGGCATAGTAATTGCCACAGTGACTGATAAAAGGGAATAGGAGGCTGTTTTTTTTTTAATATACTGACTCAAACCATACAAAGAATAAGAAGACATGCGCCCAATGTAAGAACGGGAACATTTTCCTGTTCCATTCACGGCATGGCCAAAATGTGTCGCTTTTTCCTCCGTAATATTGCCACGATCCGCCTTTTCCTCTGTCAATCTGCTGCTAAAACTCTACTGCATGCCCTTATCCTCCCCCCTTTTGGATTATTGTAACATACTGCTAACAGGATTCCCTCCCTTACAACTTTCTCCTTTGCAATCTATCCAAAATGCTGCTGTTAGAATAAGATCACTTGTGAGCACATTCACATGGTTTTTCAGACAAAAGGTGACACATTGTGTGCTCATTTGCATGTCATTTCCCAGAATCCCTTGCTGCAGTGGAAGCACTGTATGCTGGGGATAATGGTGAAAGGCAGGGTTGCAGACCTGCCTAAGACATGTGAATGTGCTCACAAGTGATCTTTTTATTTGCTTTATATATATATATATATATATATATATCTTTTTTTAATATATATATATATATATATATATATATGTACATATACACACACACATCCATACACTATACAAATGTACACTTACCTTACCGTTGCCAGCACACTGTAGAGGAGTGGAGTCAGCCTGGGAGAAGAGCTGTGAAGGGAGCTCTGCAGCGCCACCTATTGGCCAGAGATGGTAAACTGTGGCACAAAGATCCTTCTCCTCTCTGTCACAGTCCCAAAATGTTTAATTGTGACAGGCTGTAACGATGCTCGTCTCAAGCAGGAAGTGACCCGCAGGACTGGGTAGGAAGGTGAAAGAACCAACCTGAATCGAGGGACAGAGTCCTGATAGAGTAGTGAGTCGTAAGCTGAAGGTCAGGGCTGGCAGCAGAGTTGCGTACTCGGTGTGGATGCAGAAGTCGAGGCAGGCTGAAGACAAGGATAGTCGAGGTACGTGAGCCGGGTCTCGTAAAGAGGGAGACAATAGGTAAGCGTGTTGCATGTACTCAGCATGAAATGGAACTTTGCTTGCAACTTCCTGCTTACAGGGCTGTCCTTTTAAAGGAAGTTGCAATGAGCAAAAATGGACCATTCTGCCACAGAGGATGAGCAAGAACAAAACCCCGGACCGGACTCTGAAAATCTGGCACGGATTTTGCCAAACCTCATAGTACCCCCCTCCAGAATCGATCTCGGGATGATCAAACGGGTTTGTTGGGGAACCTCCGGTGGAAACCTCGGATCAAGGAGAAAGCGTGGACATCACCAGCCTTCACCCAGGAATTCTCTCTGGACCGTATCCCTTCCAAGATTCAAGATACTGGAGATTACCTCGAAATTTACGGGAATCCAGAATCTGGCAAATTATATACTCCTCTTGACCATCCACCAGGACCGGTCCTGGAATGGTGGGAGCAGCAGGGAAGTTGTTGTGGACCACAGCCTTTAGTAGTGACACATGGAAGACTGGGGGAATCCTTAAGGTATCTGGTAGCTCCAATTTAAACGCGACCGAGTTTACTTGATTCGCAATCTTGTAGGGACCCATAAATCTTGGTCAAAGCTTCAGGGAAGGAATCTTCAGACGGATGTTTCTGGTATATAGCTAGACGTGGTCTCCAACCTGGAACTGTGGAGCTGTCCTATGACACTTATCCGCATGATCCTTCTGCTGAAGGGAGGCTAAAGTTAGGTTGTCATGAATCCTCTTCCACAGAGACTGTAGCTCCTGGACCTTGTCATCATCCGCAGGAACTCCAGAATGGGAGACAGATGATGGGTGCGCAGAAAGATGGTACCCGTAGGCACAGAAGAATGGGGACTTTTGTGTAGTGTTGTGTTTCAATGAGTTCTGTGCAAATTCTGTCCAAGGAAGAAGATCCACCCAGTTATCTTGACTTTCAGAGATGAAGCAACATAGAAATTGCTCCAAGGATTGGTTAATCCTCTCCGTGAGGCCATTGGACTGAGGGTGGTATGATAACGAGAAGTGGAGTGAGATCCCCATTGATTTGCAGAATGCTCTCCAAAATTTGGCAATAAACTGGGAGCCACGGTCGGAGACTATCTCAGTCAGAATACCATGAAGGTGAAATATCTCCCTGGTGAAAATTTCAGAAAGTTCGTACGCAGTGGGTGACTTCTTGAGGGGTACAAAATGGGCCTGTCTTGTGAAGCGATCGACCACTACTAGAATGGTCGTCATACACTTAGATGGTGGTAACTCTATGATAAAATCCATAGACAAGTAGGTCCATGGTCTTGTAGGAACTGGCAGAGGATGTAGCAACCCACAAGGCAGACTACATGGTACCTTTGTTTGAACGCAGACAGCACAAGTGGCTACAAAGTCTTTAACGTCCTTGCGAATATCTGGCCACCAGAAGAGGCCTTCTCTGAAATCCAAGGTCTTCCCAAGTCCCGGATGACCAGCCACCTTGGATTGGCGACCCAACTGCAACACCTCACTACAAAACTGGGGAGGTACAAATCATTTAAATTTTACATGCGGATGTAGGTCTAGGATCCCCGCCTGTGCTTGCGAAATCTGTTGTAATAGGGCGGATGTGTGGGGATTCGCCATCCTGGCAGTCGCAGACCGTCTCCTCACCCCAGCAAGCCTTCCATGATGGACACTCAGGATGCACGGTCTCGTGGCCCCAGTACGTGTGCACGTGGACCTTGCGCGTCCTGATCCCCCAAACGCGGATTCTGACCCTGCCCCCCGCACTGATGCACGACGGGTGCATACGGCCAGCCTCCCTGCAGATGCGCGGTCCGAGCCCCACCCCGGTGATGGACAGGACTGGCGTGGGAGTGACGCATGCTCTCGGCTCCGCACCCTAACCTCCGTGACACGCGTGGGTCAACGCGCGATTGATCCCACCCCCTCTTGTCCTAAGGTCACTCAGAATCGGCGTGGGAGTGACGTGCGCTCCAGGCTATGCCCCCTGACCTCCGTGACGCGCGCGAGCAGTTCTGCCCTCATCCCCGATTAGGCTACATCATAGGGCACACCTGTGTGCACCAGCAGCCTATCGGTGCTTACTTCCTGGTTCGGCCTGGCTGGCTATTGGAGGCTCTGCCTTTATATACCTTCAGTCTGCTCTCAATCTTTGCTGAGCATAGTCTAGTGTGACGCCATGCCTTGCTGCATTCTAGTTCCTGTGACCTTGCCTTGCTGTGCCTTGCTGATTAACCTCTTGTTGTCTGACCTTGCTTGTCTCTTGGATTCCGCACCTCTCCTCTCCTGATCCGGCTACGAACGACCATTCTCCTGTCTCCAGTCCTGACCTTGGCTAAGTACTCCAACAATCCGATATTCTCCTATCCTGAACCTGGCTACGTACCCCGACGATCCGCTACTCTCCAACCCTGAACTTGGCTACGCACACCGACGATCCTCAACTCTCCACTCCTGAACCTGGCAAGTACTTTGACTATTCTCCAATCTGTAATCCTGACCTGGCTTGAACGACTACTCTACAGGCGCGTGGCTGTGGGTCGGCGTTAACCAATTCCCTACCTCAACACCGCGGTCGCGCTTCATTTGTGGTGAGCTACGCGTTACAGGATGAAACTGATGAAATAATCTGAGATGGTGGAATGATGGGCCCATGGTCTCTTTCGTCAGTCTTCCAAAGAGAATTGTCGAGACAGTGCGTCCACTTTGACATTTTTGTAGCCTGGTTGAAAGGATATAATGAAATTGAAGCATGTTAAAAGAGAGCCCACCTCGCCTGTCGAATCCCGAGTCTCTTGGCACCTTCAATGTATTCCAAATTCTTGTGACCCGTTAATATAGTGATGGGCTGCGGGGTACCGCCCAGAAAATGTCGCCAGTCTTGAAGAGCTAATTTTACGGCAATAATTCCCAGTTGCCAACATCATCATTTCTCTCGGCAGAAGAAAATTTCTTAGAAAAGAAGGCGCAGTGGCAAAGCACTGCAAACTACTGCACTTATTCCCTTACCTGCGTCTCTATAAGTTTCCCCAACATACCACTTAGAGTGTAAGCTCTCCAAAGCAGGGATTTCCTTTCCGATTGTCTGACTATACTGCACTTATTATAATTCCCTGAACTGTATTGTCTTTGTAAAGTGCCGAGTACATGTGGGCGCTATATACATAAAGATATACATATGTTCAATAAATGTAAAAAACAGGAGTGACTCCCACGTGACCCGCGGCGTCATTTGCCGTCACGTCTCCATGACTACGGATGTCATTTGACGCCGCGTTGTCATAGACACGTGACTGGAGCTGGGTAGCTAAGTTTACAGAGGCTTCAGGTGGGACCTCTGTAAACGCCGCGCCCCCCCAGAAAAGTCTCCCGCCCCCCCTGGAGGGCGCGCCCCCCCCCTTTGCGCACCGCTGATGTACAGTATGCTATAAAAAATGAAGCAGGGATAAACCTGTCCTGTTGGTAGCTCTTGAGGACTGGAATTGGCCACCTCTGGACTATTCTGATTTCTGACTAACAAAGTGCGTCACCCCGCATCATTACCACATTGTTTGATGCTGCTGTGTACATACAATGTAGCAGTGCGTCGAAACAAACGTCTCTTTGGATTTTTACTTATTCACCATAAACTTTGCAATAAAAAAAAAAATCACAGCGCCAGTTTTTGTTATGTTATTGGTCCTTAAGGACAAGGACTCACTGTGCCTCTCAAGTATCAAACCAAAGTAAGTTATTAAGTGAGCAGTTGAAACTGTATCCCTCATCTGCAGTGCAATGTTCTAGTGCTTGTTATTGAAGAAAAGTCCATTAACAGAAGACCAGATGCCTTTTTAATGCACCAATTATGGAGTTCTTAACAGGAGTGTACAAAGCTTTCCAGAAACTACACCTGCTCTAAACGCCCTCTACACTGTACTCCAGTCACAAAGAGCTGTAACTCTGTTAGAGAGCAATAACTATTTATAGCATGCAAGAAAACGGGGAACTTTATTTTTGCTGAACACCACAAGGCCTCGCAAAGATTCAGCCCAAGGTACCATTCCTCATATGTTTCCATGCAGAAAATTTATTTATTTATAAAAATGTTTTACCAGGAAGTAAAACATTGAGAGTTACCTCTCGTTTTCAAGTATGTCCTGGGCACAGAGTTATAAAAATTACATGGTTACATAAAATAACAGGGTTATACAGTGAATTCACAGACATTTCGTGCACAGATAGAGTTGGAACATTGGGTACAAGGGATAAAGGGCTGATGAGCTTCAGATTGAAATAGAGCAGCTATAACATCAGCAAACGGCTCACACCCTGGCTGCCCTTTGGCTGCGCCAAAGGCTGTCTGCCTTTGGGCAACGCAGACGTACACTGGGGTAGTTGAGATTGAATCTGCTGCAGCTGTGAATAAAAAGATCTTTGTGTCCTCTTGGCTCATTAACATTCCAGTGGTGAGGGTTGACTGTAATGCCAAATGTGACTTTAATTTATTCTGATAATGTACAGCAAGCATGTCAAACTCAAATGCTAACAAGGGCCAAATAACAAGGTTTAAGTCTAGGTGGGCCGCAAAAAAAAACAACTTACATTTTCATAGAAACGTAGGTTTATTTCGAAAAGTAGTGTGTGTGTGTGTGTGTGTGTGTGTGTGTGTGTGTGTGTGTGTGTGTGTGTGTGTGCGTGTGTGTGTGTTGACCTCACTAACCGAACCAAAAAAAAAAGCCAGACGTGAATGACTTCTGAACACATTAACCAGTGTCAGGATGCCCCCTCTTAACAATTTCCAAAGCAGCAATCCCACCTGGGATCTTACCTGATCCGCAGTCCCTCAAGGTACTATACTGGAGGGAGGTGTTATCTACCTGTCTTCCGATGTCTCCCGTGTGAAACTTGAGTCAGATCTGGAAGAAAGCATAATTGGTTATTTCGGTGTAGGTATAGTGCAGTTAAGATGAAACAGAGAGAGTGGGTGTGGGTGACAAACAGAGGGTGGGAGAGAGAGGTGGGAGAGAGAGAGAGGGTGGGAGAGAGGGTGGGAGAGAGGGGTGGGAGAGAGAGAGAGAGGGTGGGAGAAAGAGTGGGAGAGAGAGAGAGTGGGAGAGAGAGAGGGTGGGGGAGAGAGAGAGAGAGAGGGTGGGAGAGAGGGTGGGAGAGAGGGTGGGAGAAAGAGAGAGGGTGGGAGAAAGAGTGGGAGAGAGAGAGAGTGGGAGAGAGAGAGGGTGGGGGAGAGAGAGAGAGAGAAGGTGGGGGAGAGGGAGAGAGAGAAGGTGGGGGAGAGGGAGAGAGAGAGGGTGGGAGATAGAGAGGGTGGGAGATAGAGAGGGTGGGGGAGAGAGAGAGGGTGGGGGAGAGAGAGAGTGTGTGGGAGAGAGAGAGGGTGTGGGAGAGAGAGAGGGTGGGGGAGAGAGAGAGGGTGGGGGAGAGAGAGAGAGGGTGGGGGAGAGAGAGAAAAGGTGGGGAGTGGGAGAGAGAGGGTGGGG
>NC_134497.1:12517393-12679539 GCF_040206685.1 Ascaphus truei
GTACACAAGATCATATAATAAAGCAAACTGGTTCTAGTGTTGCAGACTTAACACTATTCTTTATGTTCATTTGTAGGACAGGCATGATGGGAGCAGTAATGGCAACCCAAGGTTACCCCATCTGTCAGCGGTCAGCCAGCACATGTACAGCCCTGCTCCCCCTCTCTCCCATTCAGGGGCTTCAGATTTCCAACCCCCCTACTTCCCACCACCATACCAACCTCTGCCTTACTCCCAAGCCGCTGACCCATACTCCCACCTTGGAGATCCATTCTCCATCAACAGCATCCACTCCTCTCACCCTTCCAACCCCAGCCAGCAACAGGCATGGCCGAACAGACAGAACCAAGATCCAAGTGGGATTTCACACCATTCCAGACATGGGCTTGTCCACCATATACCTTCTATGGATGTTGGGAGCGCGAGGCTGGGAAGAGACGCCTACAGAAGATCAGATATTCTTCTTCAGCATGGTCCTGGGCATGGCTTGGATTCTTCAAACCTCGCAGATAACCTGGGGCTTCCAGACATTGGTCACCAAATGGAAGAAGTCCAGGTAATGTCTCTAATAACCACTAAAAGATGTTGGGGGGGGGGGGGGGGAACACGGGTTAGCTCCTTTTTTATGGGCACATTCACTGTGTATAAGGCGCATTAACCACTTCAGTGCAAGAGTGGCTAGAAAAGCAACCAATGGGACCCCAATAACTCGGATGGGTCCCTAAGGCAAAATTTCTTATTTATTTTTTATTTGCATGTCACAGTAATTGGAAGTATTGTCCTAAATAATATAATTATTACTTATCTTTTCAGACTGTTAAAAGGTGTCTCTAAATTGGAACATATCGTTTGGCTAATACTGTATAAACTAAACACAAATGCTTTTATAGTCTCTTATCTTGGTGGCCTTGGGTAAGACATATTCTAGTCGACTTGGCTAAGTCCAATTGGCTAGTGAGCTTTGCATGGGGACCGTTTTATCCAGCAGATATCATCCTTGCTTTGGTTGGGATATACTTTTGGGCTAAACATGAAACAAGGTAAACTTTCATCAGGAATGTTGTCTTTTTGTATAAAAATAATGGTTCTGAAAGTCTGCATTTCAATGCCTTTTTTTTATTTGTTCATATTACTTGATAGAAAACAGTAAATATCTGTAATTTCTACACAGATGTGTTCTGATTTTATTTAGTTTTTTTTTCTCCCCTGAAATATACATGTAATTGTGGAGTTCGTTCAGTTCCTATAATGGGTCTTGCAGAATATGGAAAAATATATTAATTGCAGTTCTCCTTAGCACAGAGAATGGGCTAAATAAATCAGGTTAACCTAAACCTCACTGGGAGATGGTGGAGAAACGTTTGCCTAATTGTACACATGTATAAGCAGACAATCGGGAGTTTGGAACCAGCTGTATTCAAACTTACACTGAACTTTTATGTTGGGGAATTAAGAAGATACATTTAAATGTATATGCAGTTTTGTTATACATTTTTTTTATAATGGCTCCTCTGGTCCTTCAAGTATAAATATGCTTTGAGATTGTCAGATCTTGCCTTCTTTACTTAATTGGACATGAGTAGAAAGTAGTTGATGTTTAACTGTTTCAAAAGTATCACACTCTTAACACATGATTTTAAAAATGCTTTTTTTTCCTTCAGAATATGGAAGATCAAAATTTATTAATGCATGACCAGACAGTCATCAAAAAAGGTTGGTTACAAAATACACTTTTCTATTTTTAAATATTTGTTTTGATTGCATAGTTTATTTAAAAGGAAAGTATGAAAACAATTTGCCATTTTTTCACAAACTCTTTACCTAACTTTGCAATAGTTTCCTTCAATTACTCAGAATATTGCTACATTCTTTTTTTTTTTTTTTTTTTTTTTTTTGGAGGGGGGTTAAATGATCAGATTTTAAATTCTAGATTACATTGTATAATTTGATGTAACTGTTCTGTGTAATACTTACTTTTTTTTTCATAGCATTTAACGATTTTGAATATCAAAATAATTACTTCCAGTAAAACATTAGGGTTGTTTGAGTGTTTTGTTTCCCCCCCTCTTCTTGAGTTTTTTTGTTCTACTTTATATAATAAAAAAAAAACAACTTTTTTTTGTATTTGAAAACATGAAAATGATCCCAAAATTTCTTTAACCCTTGATTTTTTTTGAGTAAAAGCAGATCCCTTTTCTATAAACTATGCTGATTACGTGATTGTCTCACGTTAAAAATATTTAGTTGTTAAATGGGCTATTTGCAAGTGGGGAGATGAGTAATGCTGCTTTAGCACAATAAACATTTATTTCCTGTTAAGTATACAACACCCATACAATGTAACTTATCCATGTAAACCAAATGTGCCTATTGGAAGTAAAACTTGGCATTTATTAAAAAAAAAAAAAAGGGGGGGGGGAGGTGGGGCATATTGCATTAATGTTGTTGTGCCTTTTTCTAGGACCATTATTCAGATGGAATGAGTCTTAGAATAATTTAGCCTGTATAATATTGGGGGGTGGGGGGGGGGCAGGATTTATTTTGCTGTATATTATTTTTATGGCTGCAAGGTTATTATTCCTATTCTGATGTTTGTAGTGTCCATGTGTAAAGATACTCCATACTCCTTACAGTACAGATCTACCTTTTTGGCAGGTTACGTAAGCAACAAATATCAGATAAGGGTGTGAGCATTCTACAGAAGTATGTTCCCTTTAGCGTGCAGACGCAGTTGGGACGTTTGGCTTCTACACACAGACTGGTGAATTAAAAACAGCTGATTCATTAGTTTTCAATTTCCAACAAATATTAGATTTAAATGTAATTTTGTTTTAAACTTGGTGCGATGACAGGGATTGCCCCCCCAAGTGACTTAATCATTTTGCCAGAGCAGCTTGCAACCTATTGGCATAGTGTGTAAGCACATTCGCAGCGCTAGATACATGGCTTGGCACTATTGTATGCTTGGACAGTCGAGCTGTGTGCAATGTACATGAAGATCTGTATTGATTCATAATCTGGCATCGGATATTTCTAACATGAGATATTATGTTTGGTTGCAATGATATCCAGACTCTTGCAAAAGGCTGATTTATCAAATATGTTTGGCCATCAACCGTCTGCTTTTTTTGAAGTGTTTACTAACTTCATTTCAGGGGTGGCCAACTCCAGTCCTCAAGGGCCACCAACCGGTCAGGTTATGAGTATATCCCTGCTTCAGCACAGTTGACTCTGTTAATGACTGCCACTGATGGAGCCACCTGTGCTGAAGCAGGGAAAACATGAACCTGACCTGTTAGTGGCCCCTGAGGACTGGAGTTGACAACTCCTTTTCTATGTAGTACACCCCAAAGTCTTATGTTGGGTGACTCCAAATAATGTGTCTGCACCGAATTATCTCAACTTTTTATTTTTTTATTTTTTTCTGAGCATTTATTTTTCTTCACTTTTTTTTTATTTGATAATGCTACAGAAAACCCTTCAAATTTGGGTAACCTCCCCCCTCCCTCGATCATGTCCCAGCACCTCTACCTCCTCTGTTGTTTTGTGATGTGCAGTTACATCATGTGAGTGCTTTTGGTGGAGAATGGGGAAAAATGTCTTGGAGGCAGCCATCTTAAATGCAACCGTAAATCCAAAGTTTAAAGGTCCAATAAATAGTAAAAACCATCTTCAGACGACTCTGGGATATCATGGATAACTTCATTACTAGGGCTTTTGTTTTTACTGGGCAGCCCTAATGAACTGCCGCTTGGTGTCATGGAGACTAATTTGTACAGAGGCCTTTGGCCCATTGTCATGCAAATTGCTGCTCCTTGGGTTTGTTTTTCTCCCTTTTATTCCAGCCTTTGCATTTGTCTGAACTTCTGTTTTTCTTGTTCATATATCTATGATGTGTCTATTACTACTTGGAAGTCTAAACCTGTTCCCATTTGTCGTGTGTACACACACACACAAACACACACACACACACCCACCAACTACCTATATCTCTACCTTGGCAAGCTCAAACCCCAGGCCCACAGCATTCTGTATTAAATTGCTCTATATTTGTGTTGTACATGTATATAGAGAGAGATGTATCCAGGGTTATTTTAACCTCTGGTTCATTATGGGGGTGATATTCTGTATTATCAATATGTAAGATAAAGTTGGCAACATATGGATGTACTCCTATCCCCAATGTCCTGTATAACCTTCTGTTTGTGTTCTTATTTGTACTTTTGTTGCCTGTATTATGCCGTGTAGGTTATCACTGTAAAACGCATAGTTGGGGGAAATAGAATAGGGGGCTCCAGTCTTCAACCCCCCCCCCAAACAGGTCATTTTTCAGCCTAGCCCAGTTGGATCAGTCAACGATTGAGCCACCTGTGCTGAAGCAGGGACTGATTGTGCCACGTGTGCTGTAGCTGGAATATCCTGAAAACCTGTCCTGTTGGGGGGGAAGTCTTGAGGACTGGAATTGAGCACCCCTGCTCTAGACACCCCCCCCCCCCCCAAATACAATAATACAGACCACTAATGTATATATATTTTTTTACAGGTCCCATCTCAATGGGCAAAAATAACACCCTGAATATGCCGTATCAGAAAGACGGGCTGCTGGGGATGGTGATTAACCCCAACGAAGTGTTCTGCTCCGTCCCTGGGAGACTTTCACTGTTGAGTTCCACCTCCAAATACAAAGTGACCGTTGCAGAGGTCCAACGTCGGCTCTCCCCCCCAGAATGCTTGAACGCTTCCTTGTTGGGCGGAGTGTTGAGAAGGTACCTATTTATTATTTATAACATGTGTTACCCGGAAGTAATACATTGAGAGTTACCGCTCGTTTTCACGTATGTCCTGGGCACAGAGTAAAACAAATAATACATGGTTACAAAATACAGTTGCATAAGTGAGCAGGGTATACATTATATACAAGACATTGCATGCACAGTTAGAGATAATATATATTATAGGCGTATGTAACAGTTACAGACCAGATTAAAATGTGAGACAGCCTTAGTTTTGAAAGAATTTAAACTGGGGGTTGATGTGAGTCTCTGGTAGGTACGTGTCGCTGCGTCTGCTACGACGACTTGCCTTCGATGTTCCGCCAGTGAATGCGTTCCCATGCTTTGGTGTTTCCGATTTTTACATCTTGGAGAAATGATGGAAAATTGTGTGGTGCTCATTATTCAATGTGCTATTACATATTGTTTTTTCTCCCATGATTATTTTTAATTTTTTTTTCCCCCTTGTCCTCTTCTTTCTCCCTCCCCCTCCCCATTTTTTTTATAACTTAATAATTGGATATTAAGCCGGAAGGCTCCAACTCTGAATCACAATATCCATACCCATCACAGAACATGCGCTACAAGTGGCTGTTGTTCAAAAGTCGTTCCTTTTTGGTAGGCAATAATGCAGAGTAATTTCCTATGTTGCATTGATCGGGGTATGCGTTTAAAATAGTTTTTATAAAATCGCAATTTGCAGGAGCCCCCCACCCCCAAAAAAATTAATATATATTTATTAACAGTGGTCGACAAATTACCAAAAAATCTACTCGCCACCTAGTACCAAACGTGTGCTGCTTGGGCCAATAGGAGCTCGCCACGATGTTAAATCCACTCGCCCGGGGCGAGCAAATGTATAGGTTTGTCGAACACTGTTTATTAATATAGACTTCTTTGAAAATGTTGAGCTTTTGTAGTTTTTCACACGCGTGTGGTTGGGGTTGACATTTGGAATTAAAGGTTAACTGTTCAAATAAAAAAAACAACTTGTTTTTAACCAGTTAAACAGCACTATACCTCTTATTATAAAACCACAATGGAGCATACACCCCCTATCCAAACACTTTAAGGTTCCACCATACCATATCATTGGTATCATCCCTTCAAACGCCTCATTTGTAATTGAACGAAAAATGTGCTGAGCCGGCTACAATAATCTGCTTTTGACCAACCACTAAATTGGTAAAAGCCACTAGGGCAACTGCTTCTTCCAGGGCAATCTTGTCATTTAGGCTGCGCTTATACTGCCGGTGACGCGACGTCGCCTGAAAACAAAATCTTTGCCGCAGTCGTAAGCGCGGCGACCAAAAATTTGGAAGCCGATTTTTAAAATTTGATTTTTTTTTTTTTTCAGAGGCTGTCGCCACATGTGACGGCCTCTGAACCAATCAATGGCCAGGTCGCCAGCGACGTCGCCGAAAGTTATAATTATAACTTTCGCGGGTGACGTCACCCGTCGCGCGGCTTTAGAATTAGGGAAGCTGGTACAACCTTATTTTGTACTACAGTAACGTAACCAAGCTCGTCACCCACCAACTGTACTAGTGTCAGATGATGTGCACCGGTGTTACATCATACCTACATCTGCTGTCCCCAACTTGGGTTTAATAAGTTGTAAAGATGTGTTTGTTTTTTTAAATGACATGTGGAGTACACAATTGTATGCCCAAATGTGGTACTTTTATTAAAGGTTGTTTTAGCTTGTTATAGGATACAATTTGGGGGGGGGGGAGGGGTGCAGGGGGAAAGTTGGGTGGGACTTTGCATATCTGTCATGAAAGTCTCTAGTCTTTGGGTGAAATAGGGTTGGATATTTACAGTTCAAATACATTGGTTATTCCTAAAGCTATTGATTAAAGCATATTGCACACTGCCGCCTGCAGCTTCTAATACTTTATTAGAGAGGTTCTCAACTCTTGTCCTTGACCCCAAACTCCCCCCCCCCCAACAGGTCAGGTGCTCTTAATACTTAACCGCTTAGCTGCTATTCAGGCCGGGAAAGAAATGTACAGCGAGTTCACCAAAGGTAGGTTAGAATAAAAATATAGAATGAGATGGGAACAGGCAACTTGTACCCCAAAATATTTATATCGGGCACCATTTAGTGTTATTATTTAGACCAGAGGTAGCTAACTTCTGTCCTCAAGGGCAACAACAGGTCATGTGTCCAGGATATCCCTGCTTCAGCACAGGTGGCTCAGTCAACTGAGCCACTGATGAGCCATCTGTGCTGAAGCAGGGATATCCTGAAAACCTGACCTGTTGGGGGTCTTGAGGACTGGACTTGAGACCCCCCCTGCCTTCCTACATTGCAGACAAATGACTTCTTGTGGAAATCTATTGAGACAAACCATTGTGTTGGAACGAATCACATGAAAGTGTGTGTGTGTGTGTGTGTGTGTGTGGCATCATTATTTCTTATGCGGGGGGAATTCCATCCTTTTGGGATGAATGAGGTGTTTTGAAGAGAGCCTTGTTTTAATTGAGGGTTACACCCTTGTAGTTAACCGAGATGTTTCGGTTGGTAAAACTGTTTCATGTGCGTGTTGACACTCACATTTTTGTTGTTGTCTCCATCACAGAGCAAAATCTAAAAACGGAGGGAGGTCATTGCGTGAAAAACTTGAAAAAATCGGTTTAAATCTCCCCGCTGGAAGAAGAAAAGCAGCGAACGTGACACTTCTGACTTCACTGGTGGAAGGTTGGTTTGATTTTTGTCTCTTGTGAAATCCATTTAATGCCGAAATGAAAGTTAATTGACGATCCGTAACCCCCCCCCCCCTCACCTGGAAAACAGGGTCTTTTCTGCCTTTTTTGTATCATCTGTTCATTAGTACTGGGAGATTTAACTGAATTCCCCCAAAAGTCTAGTTCCCTACACTCCCATTCACTCACTTCGATCTGCAGGCGAAGAACTCCTAACAGTTCCCAGAATCCCCGTGACTTCCTTTGGCGCCCGATCTTCTAGCCAAGCTGCTCCCAATCTTTGGAACAGTCTGCCCCGTACTGTCCGAGAGGCCCCCCTCTCTGGGAATCTGTAATAACGGACTACCTGCTTACCCAGGCATTTAATTAATGACCCACAAGATGTCTGGCATTTAGTAGCTACAGTACCGTCCCATCCGGTATTGTATCTTTCCTTGTTTTGGTCTTGTTTATAACCTTAAATGTGTTCTGCTTTTTTTTTTTTTTTCCTTTTTGCAACTGTGAAGCGCTTTGTCCCACTGGGAGAAACGCGCTATATGAATAAAGTATTTGTTATTGCCTATAGTTTATTTTTTTCATTTTATTATATATAACCACCTTTCCCTGTTGGTTTTTCTAAAGTAAATACATTTGTTACTTGTATAAGTGGAACTGTACTTTTTTGAAAACAAGAAAGGTGGTGGTTTCTTAAATATAGATTAGTCCTCTGTACCCTTATTACCATTACACTTCAGCCACTGTCCATAGTGCTCTGAGACAATGGGGAACGATGTGTTACTGTGTGTGTCCCTCTGCTATATTAAGTCTCTTCCTTCAGTCCTGTTACTGCATATCCCAATGTACTTTCTAATGAGCGGTAATCCATATGGGGTGTCTACATTGGGTATAATGCTGCAATATCCATTCATTTCCATCTTTGTATGTTATCTAAGAGGGATATGGTGGTATACACTGTATAACGTAGCACATGTGACTATTCTACATGTATGTTTAATAAGTATTTTTAGGACTTGCCATATTATTAGAGGTTACAATGATGAGGGTTTTGATCATGGTTCCAAATGTTTTTTGTTTTTTTAATCCTGTGTTGTGCTCCCCGTTCTCACATAAATGATAAATCTATTTTTTAAATGAGCTGATCTTTTGAATTAAGTCTCAAGGTGAAAAGGATTAATAATGGCATTGGAAGCTGTTGACATATATATATATATAATCTGGTTAATTATAGTGCCCCGTGCAAAACCGCTCCGAGCTGCAGAATGAGGCTGGAATTGTGAAATATTCTGCACTATTCTGCGCCTCGGAGGTGCTTTGCTCCTGCACTTGAAACTGATTTCCAATAACGTCAGCCCTCGCTTTCCCAGGTGAGGCTGTGCACCTTGCTCGGGACTTTGGCTACGTGTGCGAGACGGAGTTTCCATCCAAGGCCGTGGCGGAGTATTTGAGTCGGCCACACATGGA
Organism: Ascaphus truei; assembly: GCF_040206685.1. Lineage (NCBI taxonomy): Eukaryota > Metazoa > Chordata > Amphibia > Anura > Ascaphidae > Ascaphus > Ascaphus truei. The sequence goes on from NC_134497.1 coordinate 12,526,336, forward strand.
GCGTAACGAGATGGCCAACCGCAAGAACATGCTTCTAGCTGCAAAGTAAGACTGCTGGCTTCTTCTTTTGTAATTCACTTTGAGGCACGGGTGAAAGTGGCACCACAGGAGATGCGAGATCTAATAGTAAACTTACCAGTCTCCTTTTTTTTTTTATTTAATTTTTTTAAAGGGGGATATTTAGCTCCCAGCGCCTAAACCGTAAAATGAGATTGTAAGCTCGTTGGAACAGGAACGCACTCCTTAAACATTTCTGTTCAGCGCATTATAATGTTGTATTTTAGGATTATTTGTTGCTGCAAATATTTCAGGAGTTCGACAAATGTATTGAGTTGTCTCTCTCTCGTGCGTTCACGAAATTGTTGACCTTTTTTGGACGCAGGTAAAGTTCCTGTTGGCGTTTCTGGTTCTGCGGTGTCAACTTCGGGCCATAATTGAGCAGATTTTACGGGGACCCCTAGAACGGCTCCATTGCAGCAATCCAGAATAGTTTTTTGGATTCCTGTTGTAGTATGGCCTGGCATGCACTGGGCGACCTAATTCTCTGGCTAGCATCTGTGATCGCTGGCTATCGAAGGTTGTGTTAGCTGATGAGATCAAATGACAAAGAGAGAACTTTGTGACTTGTCCCACTTCAGAGACCAGCGGCTGACACCAGGTTGCTCCCTCCAGTTATATCTGTTATAATATTGGTTCTTTATAATGTGGTCTGGGTACTATGCTAAAGCGGTTAACAGAAACCTTTTAACTGCTGGTGTTGCCAACCACACACCACTGCTTTGCGTTGTGTAGCTGGCAAACGTATACAACAAAAAACAGAGAAGCCCAGAGCTACATCCAATATGACAAAAATACACTGTGAAATACCTATATATCTCTTGAAAAAGGGTCATTTAGTTAAACCCTTTGGCCAAAGCATTTTAAGCCTGCAAGCCACAACAAGGCATGACCAAATTTGCAGGTAGCTGGCCTATGGTAACAGAGGGGTTAAGTCTTATGACTCCTGCACATTACTTGCTGTGCAGAATGGGTAATAAATACTCCGGGACGTTCTGGTTTTACAGGTGGTAATCGGGGTCCAGGTGTGCACGTGCCATGTAACCCCCCCCCCCCCCTATCTGCTGAACCATTAAATCAAATGGCTTCCGGCAGCTGTACAAATCTGTACAGGGGCACCAAATTAATTTCAAAATTGTTCAGCGAGGCAGAACCGGGGAGCAATGTGTAAGCGCAGAATCGTCTTGTTATATAATGAGGCTATTAGTTACCACGTTTCTAATAGTATTTATTTATGCAATTATGCTTAATTGCCTTTTTTTTTGTGCTGTCCAAATGTTCTAGACATGGTATCGATTTTCAATGACAGTATTTTGTTTCGGGCAATAGCGCTGCCCCCATCCCCGATGAACGTCTCCGTATCTGGACATACTTTGCATCATTTAACATTCAATAATTTAAACCAGGAATGGCCAACTCCAGTCCTCAATGTCCACCAGCAGATCAGGTTTTAAGGATATGCCGGCTTCAGCGAAGGTGGCACAATCGATCCCAGCTTCAGCACAGGTGGTTGAGCCACCTGTGCTGAAGCAGAGATCCTTTAAAACCTGACCTGTTGGTGGCTCTTGAGGACCGGAGCTGGTTACCCCTGACCTAAACCTTTCAGAGAATTGTTATGCCTGTCACATATAGTTTTTTTGATTAGCCCGTCTGTGTGCAGTGCTTGACATTAGCAGCCTACGATTTAAAATACCGGGAATTACATACACCATTAGTTTTTATGCTCTTATTGATGGGTTATCTGTTTTTTGTATTTCTATGCTACTAGGCACCCACAGTCAATATTTCTGAGTGTGCTGCCATTGTGGTAACTACACTCGGGGCTGGTTTGTTCGCTAGGTGACGTGTTCCGGGCTGTAACCTATTGACGTGTGGGTGGGGAGATGTTCGATACATGGCAGGGCGTTTATATACTGCTGGCTAAGCGTCCAAATTCTTGTCTCAAATATTATTGTTTGGTCCATATTAAACAAAGTCCGTTGTCCTTGTCCAGAATAAGTTTCTGGATTTGTTTTCTGCTGTTCCATTGGGATACAATATGTTATTTTTTTTCTAACAGTGCAGGCAGTATACATAGTACTGTACATTGAATTTTATAGGCACAATGAGTCCCTACTATGTAGGGCTAACCATTTAATTTTGGTTAGAGGTGACTTGCCCAAGGTCACAAGAACCTCATCTAAGGTGCATATTTAAGGTAACTGCCAGATGACTGAAGATACAGTGTAAGTGGAGCTCTTCAGGGGAGAATAATATTTCAATACATAGGCATCAGCTTGTAATTGGCTACATTGTGACCGTGCGGGAGGAGTCAAATGTGACCCCCTCGGCAGCGTGCTTTTGATACTGGTTGCATGATGGTGCTGCCAACCGTAACGTAGAAGGGGGCAGTAGGGCCAGGCTTGGGAGGAATTGCAATAAACCCGCTGTGATTAAGGATCTTACATAGTTACATAGTTACATAGTAGATGAGGTTGAAAAAAGACGTAGGTCCATCAATTTCAACCTATGCTAAATTTAGACAACAGATACTTTATCCTATATCTATACTTACTTATTGATCCAGAGGAAGGCAAACAAAAAACCCCATTAAGGGGAAAAATTAATTCCTTCCTGACTCCAATAATTGGCAATCGGATTAATCCCTGGATCAACAGCCTTCCCATGTATACTTATTTGGTATATCCCTGTATACCTTTCCCATCTAAAAAGATGTCCAACCTTTTTTTTGAACAAATCTATTGTATCTGCCATCACAGTCTCCATGGGTAATGAATTCCACACTGTAACTGGTGTTCTATAGCAGAATGTTCATTTTCTGTGAGCTATCTTTATTACCATCCTTACATCTGTATTCTGCCTGACCTGTAACCTTGTTCAAATCCCGGTGTCGGCTTCTTGGGACATTGGGCAAGTCACTTTTTATCTCCCTATGCGTCAAGCACCAAATCATAGATTGTAAGCTCTACGGGGCAGGGACTGTCTGTAAAAATCCATTACGACGCGCTTTGAGTTCCATTGTGATAAAAGCGCTATATGAAATAAAGTTAGTAACTTTTTTTTCTTTTTCTTTGTTGGTTCTGTTAGGCAAATCTGCAAAGAATTCACGGACCTCCTAACCCAAGACAGAACTCCTCTCGGCAACAGCCGACCCAGCCCAATCCTTGAGCCCGGCATCCAGGGCTGCTTAGCTCACTTCAGCCTCATCACCCACGGTTTCGGGAGCGCCGCCATCTGCGCCGCCATGACGTCCGTCCAGAACTACCTGAACGAGGCGTTAAAAATAGCAGACAAAATGTATATGAACACTGGAGACCAGAGCCCCGGTGAGAATAACAAAAACCTGGAGAAAATGGACAAGCACCGGAAGTGACCAGAGCAACCAGGACTTCATATTTTTATTTTAGAACTTGTTCATGTGGTTGAAAACTGTTTATTTCCCTGACACGCGTCTAGGACCACGTAACCCAACGGGAGTCTCTCTGGCTTGGGTTTCCCAAGCTCCTCCCTGAAGACCTTGTTTGGAATGCTATGGGACAATGTTGTCCCCATACAGCTGCCACATCCGCTACTCCGTGTTCTCTTTGGAAGGCGATGCCACGTTCCTGTGTTGGAAGGGGCAGTGCCTCTTACCGCCTCCCAAAATGCCCTCTACGATCCCTTCTCACCCAGCTCGCACATTTCATTTGTGAACTTCCGCAGGTTTCTATTTCAGGCAAATGATGCACAATAATAGTTGTATGGGACTTTGATTTTAATTTTGTTCTCTGTCACTTTTATGATGGAATCGCCACCGCAATATTTTCGACGCAAGGTACGAAAACATAATCGAGCTCCCAGCCAAAAGCAAGCGTGTCATGTATTCTGTCGTCTTTTTTTTGTAGGTGGCCTAAATTTAATCAAGTTGTGAAATCTGAAATCAAACGTTGAAATGGTAGAGAGAAAATGTTACATTTATTTTGTTTTTATAAATGATGATTTTACAGTTTATACTTAAACATTGGACACTTTGTAAATGTTTTAATTGAATGGCCGCTATCCAAATGCACTCAAAGGGTTAAGATGAGTACCTATTCGATTAATTAAAAATATTTTGTGTTGTATAAAATAGAGAAATTGGGGAGGGTAAAAAAAAAAAAAATGTGAATGTGATAAGCAAATTATAGTCACTTTTCGGGCCCTGTTGGAAAGGAAATGTCAAATATTGTAGGCCAGCTGGCCGTGCCAGGGTTAAAAACCCCAATGAACTGACTGAATATGCAATCATTACTTGGGAATAAACGCACAGATCTTGGGCCTGAATGTTAGATTAATGGCTTTTTCTTAATACAGTTTTTATGGAATACGAACAACTTTCTAAAACGAATAAGTGAATAAAAATACCGTTTGTGGGCACATTTGCACGTTTCCGACAGACGAGATCTTACACTTTTTTTTTTTTTTATCCTGACTGTTTCAGACAAGTCTGCCACCATGGCTTTCCCCATTATCGATTTTTAACAAACCGTGCTTACACTGCAGCTAGGGATTCTGGGTAATGTCGACCCCCTTTAGTTATCCATTTCCACCGTTACTGAAGGGCACAGCAAGTAAAGCTACTCGCACACAGCTGTTTCGACTTAAACTTCTTAAGTATTTTTTCGGCAGAAAAAAAACCAGTTGGTGGCATTAGAATAATTTAATAACGCAAAGCCCTAAATAAGCCACTGCATAAAAAGCAACAGAAAATAAAATGTGCTCTTAATGTTAATTATTTAAAAAAAAAAAAAAAATCAACACTTGCTGTTACTTTTATGAGTTAGATCTGCAGAAATATTATATATTTTTCTCTACCTGCAAAAACATCCAGACTGCAAAATTAAGAGAAGGGGGAAAAAAAAGATATTATATATCTGAAACAGAATTTTAGACAGAATTTTAAACAGAATTATTAAAAAAATAAAAAATAATAAAAAAATTGTTGCCACCAGACACTTGTTTTGAGCGTCTGGTTTTTAATATGGAGTAATATCACCGACTTTCACTCGCTGCTTTCTCTATCTTCTTCTATAGAATTTTTTTTTTTTTTTTGCCACGTTTTATTTCCACGTCCCCCTCACCCTCTCTCCACCACTCGCGAGACAATCCCACAGGATTTAGTGTTTTCTTAATCCCCCGTTCCCTGCCGGGGCAGTCTGTGATGTGTGGGTAGGCTGCTCTGGCAATGAAAGCGTTAAGGCAGGGGTTCTCCACTGCAGTCCTCAAAACCCGCTCCCTCTCCCCCCCCCCCCCCAACAGGTAAGGTTTTCATGATATCCCTTCTTCAGCACAGGTGGCTCCCTGCTTCAGCACAGTTGAGCCACCCGTGCTGCAGCTGGGATATCCTGAGGACCTTACCTATTGGTGGGGGATCTTGATGACTGGATTTGAGCACCCCTGAGTTAAGGGAAACTGTTTGTATGAATGTACATATTTATTTATGTGTAATTTAATGGGATTTTGTACATAATGGTGAGACTTTTTGAAACCTGAGGTAAATGGGAATTTTTTTTTGTCTTGTGCACAGATATGATACCCAGGGTATTTAAATTGATTTTTATTTTTTGGTGCCACTAAGGGTCATGAAATTATTATTTTTTTTTGTATTTTTTATTGACCTTCACAAAAGCAATATGTGCGTGTATACATTGTGTGGGAAGGGACTGAGGTGAGTGCTATATTGCACCTATGTGGTTATGCATCCTTTACATATTTGTACATTTTTTCCAATATAACACTGTTGTATATTATAACCATATAATAAAACTATTCTCCATAGAAGCCTGAACCTGTTACTTGTGTCTTAATGCTGCTACTATCCTGTGTTAGGCCGCATCCATGTCTGGACACGACCAAACACATTAAAGTCTATGGGAGCGTCCATAGAGCACGCACGTGAGCAACAGCGCGGCTGTTTTTTTCGCGAGACTATTTTTTTGTCTTTTTCTCGCGACGGCTGGGTCACGTGACCGGTTCAGCCAATGGGAGCGAACCGTTCATGTGACGTCATGGGCACGCCTCCCCGTCGCTGCGTATCACCTGGCCACAGATCGCTAGGACGACAGGCGCGCGTGACGTCTTGCGCGTCCTTGCTTGGACGCGGCCTTGCTGTCCAATGGTAAACAGAAAGGTGGGGGTCGCAAGGGAATAAAAAAGGAATACACAGTAATAATACCAATCAATAAAGTAAAAAAAAAAATATGAGAGACACTCTCCAATAGTTGGGGGTATGTGGTGTAATAGAGTGGTATGCTGTACTCACACGGCCATGTGTGATACTAGATCACAGAATGGTTTCTTTGTATGCTGTGGTGGTTGCTGACGGCTTGTCTTCTTCCTGCGATGTTGTGTAGGCCCCCATACACCCGTATCCTCGCCTCGCACCAGCCCCCGCACAGATGGAAAGAACGACAGCCACAAGTGTAGTATAAAAACAGAGTATTAGATTAAGACTAGGAGTTACATTTACTCGCACATAAAAACGCCTCGGTACCCCAAAGTCCTCTCCTGTACTCCTGCACCGTGTGCTCCTGCACCCCCGCATCCGGTCGGCCAGGACTGGATCCAGAGCCTCTGAGAAACTAAGGCTGCGGTCCCAGTCGTAACTGTGACACGCGCGCCCGGCGGGGGCGGTGCGTGCACAGCGCTAACCGCGACCTGCGGTCTGACAGGGAGAGAGGGAGTTTGCAATGGGAGGGGGCGTGGTCGGGGATTTGCGGGGGCGTGGCCATCGCGTCACGCTTCGGGTTCGCCCTCATTGGGTGAACCGCCGGTGGGGGTGTGGCCACGCCTCCGTCGCAAGTTTTAAACTCCATTTCATTGAGTTTAAAAAAATCTTGCAGCATGGCGCAGCTGCACCTTCAGCGGGAAGGTGCGTACTGGGCCCTTCCCCATTGAGGGGCAGTGCTTACACGCACAGCGCACGCCGAGCCGTGCGCTGTGGCAGTGACTGGGACCGCAGCTTTGGGCAGCTGTACACGATCAAAACAGCTCCATGTCCTGGCATGAACGAGAACCGAGGCATTTTTACATTTTACTTTTTTTTACTTTATTGATTTTGATCGGTATTCATTGCCGTGTATTCCTTTTTCTCTTGCTCCCACCACCTTTCTGTTTATCTGTGTCACTAGGATCGTGGGAAGATCCAACTGGGGTTGAGCAGCAATCCACATTCGGGCTAGTATTTTATCCCTTTTGTTCTAGTTTTATAGACATGACAATAGAATATCTATTGTAAACTGTCAGAGGGAGCACCCCAGTTTTTTTTCCCCACTCATTACTGTCCAATGGACAATGCTCTCCCTTGTTTCATCTCCCGCTGTTACAATAAGTTTTATTCTAACCTGAGCTAGTAGAAAACCATCACCCAGATTCACACAGTTGTAAACCTTGTACTTTCTTAACATGTGAAAGGCACAAAAAAAAGTCAAATTCAACAGAATATATTGGCGATGCCGGAGTTTTTTCACATGTGGGTGAAAAGTCTTTGAATATTTTTTTTTTTATTCATAATTTATAGTGTTAACTTAATCCACAATCGGGAGCAGGATTTAAGTTCACAAAATAATGGCACAGTACTGGCGTGAGTTGGACACGATTTGATGGCTGTGATTCCTATAACCCCTCGTATAATGAATGTTCAGTTCCAAAGCGTTTCTTCACCCTCCAGCCCAGCCATTCGTTCGTTTATAATGTCTGTATCCTTCATCTGCACAATCCTTCTCTACCACAACTGAAAGGGCCCCAAACCCTAATGAGAATCTATTCCTTCCCAATATATAGCGGTACAGGAAGACACTGATTAGAGAATATTCCCTAACCCACCTTCGATAGGTCCCATTAGGGATTCGGCTTCAGTTGACCCTATGAACGGAAGTTTCGTTGACTCCATTTACTTACTCTGGTCTTTTTACAAGATCTACCCCATGTAGCCACATCTATATCAGTCTCCTGCCGACGCCCCTTGGTCGGAGAGCGCATCGCACTGCAGATACTAATGCCAAGTCTTGACTGGATGTAGTGTATGGTACAGCACTGCAAACTCACCTCCGCAAACTTGACATTCTTTACAACTCAATATGCCGTTCTGTCTCATTATTTAACTACAACACCCATTATTCTGATGTGAACTCAACTAGGTTCTCTTGAGTCCAGACGTAATGTACATCTTTCCTGCCTTCAGGGTTGGGTTGTAATTCGGCGGGGCTCATGGGTGAGCGCAGGGAATCTCCTGCTTCAAGTGTGACATCGCAGCGTCATGGTGACCTTACGTGGTCATGGCATCGCAGCGCCATTTGACGCCGTGTTGTCATGGCGACGCGTCACAATCAGAAGATGATGGAGGAGAAGCTGGACACAATGTAAGCGGCGCTTAGAGGCCGAGCGCTCTTCTGCCAGCTATTGGTTTATATGTTGTGGGGAAGAGCGCTGGGCTCGGTGTGGCTGCACCGATGGAACCGCCATGAAGCCGGCACTGCTCAACTTCAATACTTTCTGCACAAGTTACCCCATTATCTGAGCAAGCTTCTCACCCCCCCCCCGTCCCCCCTGTATGTAGCATTTATCCCCTTATGTCTGCCTCAAATCTGCTTATGGTCCCACGGTTGGATGATGAATTCCTTCTCGTACTGAATTTCTCCCCCCACTGCCAGAGCAATTTACCGGAGTCCCTCAAATCCGCCCCCTAAGTTCCTTCAAAACGTCGGCAGCTTCCTAAGTTAAACAGGTTAGTAACGTGTAATGTTGTCACCTTTTTACTCTGTGGTCACAGGGGGTGAACCTCGACGCATTTTTCCTGGTAAAATAATTTCTACATCAAATCTTGACATTACAAGAAGTTGGAAGACCTCCGCAGATTCAGCACATGGGGCTTTTGTTAAGCGCTGGGCAGAAGCTTTAGAAAATCGCCATCTTTCTTCAGTCCTTAAGTGTCCCTTTAACCAAAAAGGACCATGACCCCACCGAAGTGAATGTATACAGTAGGACTTACCCTTCACTATGGAGCTACACCTTTGGCCTATGGGTTAAAAGCACTGAGCAGTTGAGTTCCAGTCTTGGCTCCTTGTGACCTTGGGCAGGTCACTTTATCTCCCTGTGTCTCAGACACCAACATCGGATTGTATGTTGTACAGGACAGGGACCCATTGTGTGTGTGTGTGCGCGCAAAATTCCATGTACAATGCATTAACATGTGTGTTGGGCTTGACTGCAATGAAATCACGTGGTCACAGCACCACAATGTCCGTGGCACTCCACTGCTATTGGCACGAAAAGAGTTAAGTGGGAAAAGACGGCTGCAATCCTACAGTAAGTTATTATTTCTTCAATCTTCCAGTAAACTTGATGCTTTCTGGGCTTTTTTTTTTTTTTTTTAATGTTGAACCTCCTGCTACAAATTGCAGTCAAATGTCCAATTTATTAATCAAAAATATCAAACTCCCAATTTATCCAATAAATCAACTCCATACCTCTGGGCACATGTCTTGGGGGGGGTGGGGGGGGGAGTAAAAAAAATCTGTTTTTAAGTATAAAGGGACAGGAAACCATGTGTTAATATTTTCCCTTGTGGCTTTGCAGTCACACATGGTTGGGAATGTTGTATATTTATATACAAAATCCTACACGGCTCGGCGTTTGATCATTCTCCCATCAAGGCTCAGTGATTGCTTTTCTAATTTGTACTGTCGACTTTAAAATGGAAGGAGCAGCTTAAACTCACAGGAGAGCCCTCGGAGTTTTGGCGGGAGAGGGTGGGCTGGGGGAGCAGCTCAGCACGTGAAGACACTGAGACAGAACCTGGTTGAATTCCCTGTGACCGTGGGCAAGTCACTCTATCTCCCTGTGCCTCAGGCACCAAAAACATAGATTGTAAGCTCCACGGGGCAGGGACTGTCCGTAAAAAGCAAAGTGCTGTGTATGTACAATTTTTCAAGACCAATATGACCATTACTTTCTCTCCACAACAAAAGTGTTACTGAAATAGGATGTACAATAAATCTAGGAAGATCGAACCCCACAAGCTACGCCCCCTCCATTAAAAGCTTCCTCCCCAAGGTCCCCGAGTCCGAGATCATTTTATAAGATACATCCTTGACCCACGCACTCAAAATGAATCCCAGTGGTTTTATATCGGGTCTCCCTTCTCTTCTAACCCTGAGTGCCACCTCAAAGGGTTGAAATGTTTATTGTCTTGGTTTATTTTCTTTTTCTATTCATATGGATTCTTCAATTGGAAAATACTAATGGTTCGATGTCACCCCAATATGTCGTTACCTTTGCTGTCGATTTTGAAGCAGCTGGTTGTAATGGTTACACGTTTCCATTTGGCCAATTTCCTTTTATGCAATATTGTCTATTTTCGAAAGAATAATAAAAAAGCGATCGCCCTTTTTAATAGTCTTGGGTCGCACTTGCATTTTGCGTACGATAAAATAGCGTGAAGTTTGGCAGGATACCTGGCGTTTTAGATGACCCCCACAGCTGATTTGCCCTGTTTGACCTTGAGAATGTTACTCTTTCGATTGCAAGCTCTTGCGGGGAGACACGCGAAGCAGCTGCAAAGTTCTCCCGTGTGCTGTCAGCACTATACAAAGTCAATATCTGAAACATGATGGCAGCCAACCTTATGTCAATATTTGAGGAAGAGACGGATCTTGACATTTCGTTCTCTTAAAAGCCGACTGATGGGGAACGTTATAAAACAAGAAACCCGCACAAACGCCGGATTAAAATGACAATGGCTCAAAGATAAATCAATAAGAGCAAGTTCAACCCAATGGTGAACTGATTGTTAGAAAAACAATCCTTTGATATTATTTAAAAAAAAATAAAAATAAAAAGACCCTTTTTTTCTTAGTGCAGCAAATCGTCTCATCAAAGATTAAACCAGTAATTCTTTTTCTAGAGCAGGGGGAGGCTTTCCAGCAGGTCAGGTTTTCAGGACATCCCTGCTTCAGCACAGGTGCCTCAGTCATCATGATTGAGCCACCTGTGCTGAAGCAGGGACTTCCTGAAAACCCGACCTGTTGGATGGCACCCCCCCAAGGACTGGAGTTGGCCGCCCCCTGATTCCAGGGTCCGTATGAAAAGGAACCTCCTGCAATGTACATATTTCCAAATACCAAACATGTTCTAGTTTAAGACAGGGGGTGCTCCATTCCAGTCCTCAAGTCCCCCCACACCTCCCATCCCAACAGGTAAGGTTTTTTAGGATATCCCTGCTTCAGCACAGGTGGCTCAGTCTTTACTCCTTGTTAAAGGACTACACGTACGAAAACGCGTAGGAGTGTGGCACTGCCCCTGTGGGTGATGCATTTGGTAAATACATTTATTGATTTTTAACCACTTGGCTCCCTGGCAGTGCGCTGCTGTTCTCTTTCTTTCTTTTTCTTCTACGTTGGATCTTCTTATCAGCGGCTGGACACGCCATCGGGGACACGTGGAGGCTCAGGAGTGGGTAAGAAACAAGTTCATTCTACTCTGTGATTACCGGGAAAGTGTGTTTAATACCAGTTTTAATTTAGTTTTGCTCCAATGAGTTAACTACAAGTGGATTTATTTTTCATCTGGTTGGTTCACTTCAGGAGACACTTTATTATCAACTGACTGGTGATTCACTTATGTCACAAACCCACACCCACTCCATAGTAGAGCACTACTCCAGAGTCAGAATTAGTATCATTGATATAGGACTGTATATATTCCGGGGGCTTTGGAGTACCCGCTTCACTATATCTTTGGGGTTATCCTGAAGACCTTATTGGGGGGTGGGGATGGGGGGTGGGCTTGAGGCCGGGAGTTGAGCACCCCTGGTTGAAGATACAAAATCTTATGATGAAGATGGTTGAAGAATGAACGCACCTCCTTTGGATAGTAATAGAATAGAATTCCATTTTTTTTAATCTTCCTTTTCTTCACAGAATTTACAATGTTTTTATTTTTTATTTTTTAACATTAATTGGCGGGCGATCTCTCACCCCCAATTTTTTTTTCTCTCTCTTACTAAAAATAAAACCCATGATATGAAAAGGGGTAAGAAAGTTGCAGTTAACCTGATAAAACCAGGTTATTGCTGTTCTATTTAAAGAGCTGGTGCAAGTGCTTTACAATAAACATTATATAAGCTATGGTGGGTAATAAAAGTGACAGAGACCCCCACAGTACAGCATACAGCAAATACAAATATTGCTTGTGAGCACATTCACCTGTCCTCATTATCTCTTAGCATACCATGCTTCCACTGCAGCAAGGGATTCTGGGTAACGGCATGCCAATGAGCACAGTGTGTTAATTTTTTTGTATCGTTTGATCATTCTTCCAATCCCAGGAATAGGAAACTCAGCATTTGGCTGTACTTTGACACAACTCCAACATCACACACACATTCAGAGCCCCGATCAGTCGTCAAAAGTTATTAACAGGAGGGGGGGGGGGGGGGGGAAACGCAGGCAAAAACTTGCAGGGAAATATTAATTATAGGGGGAATGTGCGGCGTAGTTATTAAATCCCGGGCCATAGATTTACTTCCCTTTCCAAAAAAAAACAGAGGAGCGAAATACACCATTGTTTATCTCAGGGGTGGGGGTAACTCCAGTCCTTAAGGGCCACCAACAGGTCAGGTTTTCAGGACATCCCTGCTTCAGCACAGGTGGCTCCATCAGTGGCTGCCGACTGCACCACCTGTGCTGAAGCAGGGACTGATGGAGCCGCCTGTGCTGAAGCAGGGGTAGCCTTTAAACCTGACCTGTTGGGGGCCCTTGAGGACAGGAGTTGCCCCACCCGTGATTTATCTGCTTATCGTGCAGGGGGGAGACGTTTTTGCTGCAGAAATATACGTGTATTCAAACGTTTCTCGCGTCTGCTTTGTGTCAGACATCCGGAGGAAAAAAGGACCGGCTTTCAAATGTCTTCTTCAGCTCAGTTCTGATTACCCATCTGATTTTGCACCCGAGAGCTGCTTCATGCTCGGGATATCCTGCGTTGTTGGGATCAACCTTCTTGTTGCATCGGATTGGTGCACTTTCGCATGTCCTGGGGTGTCCTACTCCAAAGCTGTTTTGTTTTTCATTCTTAAAATCTGATGCTCTGCTCAGCAGGTACAATCGTTATGAAATATGAAGTGTTCCTGGAGGTTAAAATGGAGCTTTCCCCGGAGCCCAGTGCAGTCCGAAGGTTAGAGATTAAATATCCAATCATGTTGTTAAACACAAAAAAAGAAGGAGGAGAACAGGCTGAGGGGGCAAGATAACAACATTCTGTGTATTAAGGCTTCTGGGGGGGAGGTATTGATGCTTTAAAATGACTTCTTGTTTACATAGCACCTTGGGAAGTATTATTTTGTTGTACTGATACCAGCTGGAGGCGGGGAAAGATCACTGGAAGAGCAGTAGGTGCATGACACCGACTCCCAGCAGCGATGGCAGTGGCCAAAGAATCCAAAGCGGTTTGGCCTAGGTGACCCCTAAATAGGGAGTCTGGCGGGGTGCAAGACTTTACCAGATGAACGGAGGGTGTAACAATAAATAAACAAAAAGATCCTAAACGTTGCAGGGCCCTTTCAGGCGGTGATGGGGTTAATACTTCCGCGCCGCCTGAATTGCCCATATTTTTCACCAGTTGCCACCGTCGCACGCCTATCCTACCACGTAGCGGGTGGCCCGGACATCTTTAACTGGGCTTTTTTTGGGGGGGTATTGCAGGCACAGAGGGGAGGATTGTAATCCCGATGCGTTTGGTGTCTCGATTAGTGAGATAACGCCGGGAGCCTGCGCATGGCGCCTTAGGAGCGATCCGGCGGTGACGGGGTTACTTCTGTCCGGCTCCTCACTCAGCGTTAGTGGGATATAGAGAAATCCCACTTGTCTGCTTTGTAACAGCGATTTCTCTGTGATGCGGGGGGGGGGGGGGGGGCTGGGAGGAGGGGGGGTTGTGGGTATGGTTGCTATTGTTTTATTAGGGGAAAGAAAAAGGATTTATTACAAGTAGAGCAGGGCTGGGCAACTCCAGTCCTCAAGGGCCACCAACAGGTCAGGTTTGCAGGATATCCCTGCTTCAGCACAGGTGGCTTTGTTGCAGATTGGAGTTGGCTGCCCTTGAGCCAGAGGCATTGTCTAATAAAAATGGAGCCCTTGAGCAACAGAAAGGGTTAATATAGTCTTGGTACCTGCCCCTCCTTAAACTATTAAACTAATAATTTTGGTTGCAATAAAAATGTCACCTTTCCATGACAGTATTCCCGAAGAGAGGTGGCAATACAAAAGGCTCTACCCCTTTTTCTACCTAAAGCCCTCTCCCACCTAAAACCTCTCTCACTTACAACCCCGCACCTCTGAAATGCCCTTCCCCTCAATATCCCACTGGCACCCTCTCTCCCCACCTTTCTTAAAACGTACCTCTTTACTGAAGCATATGAGTAGCTGCATGGCTGACGGTATACACCTCCTGCACTGACCTTGGCCCCTGCAGACGCACTTACCAGAACACCCTCCTACTGTCTCTGCACGTTCTCCCCTACTTACCACTTAGATTGTAAGCTCTTCAGGGCAGGGAGTCCTATTGCTTAACATCTGCAGCGCTTATTCCCAGTATCTGTTACAATATTATGCCACGTGTATTGCAAAGTGCTATGCACCAGGATGGCGCTATATAAATACATACATTATTTTTCAGCGTGCTGAGGATTTTAGATACTTCGGCGCAGAATTTGCACTGCTAGTGTAGGGGGTTAATTCCGCCAAAATCTTTCCCGTGATCCAGCAGCTCATCAGAGACGGGGAAATATTTGGACATCTCACAAGAGGAACAGATGGGAGACGTACGTCTCTTTATTTTGGGATGGAAAGCACAGAGCCAAGTTGGTTCCACTTGGACTGGGGTGGAATTGGCAGACACCATGTGACGAGACTTCTGTCCATGCTCCGGATAAAACGAGGACATGCAGATGACAATTGGCACACAGATAATAACCCAGCGCTGGGGAATAATGAGGATCTCTGCTTTGAATCTAATTTTTAAAGGCAGATTAAAGAACCAAGTGTATTTCTAGGAGCTGGAAATCTGCCGGAGTTAATCTCAGTTTAAAGAGGCAATCCGAGGGCACTTAAAAAAAAAAAGATATATATATATATTTGTTGTTTTAATATACACAGCCTTTGATTACCTTTATTGAAAACGAATTACCTCGATTAGTTATTCCGTGATCGATCAGCAAAGATCCGGCTTCCCTAAAGGTCCGCCTTTCACTTTCGATCAATTCTGCCGCCAGTGTAACTCAGCAGCTACAATGTATCCTGGTATTACTACGGTAACATTGATAATTGTTACAGTTTGCAGCTCTGGGAATGTTGTCCACACATTTGCACAAACAGGAAAGTGTTACAAAGATCTTGCACTGCTGGGGAGGTGGGCTAATAAAGCCTGTTCTAGAAATCAAAGGATGCTCAGTCTATTAAAGGAGCAATGCAAGCAATATCCTACATGTGTTTTTTTTAATTTAAATAAATCAGTTCTGTAGTATAAGATAATATTACCTTTTTTCTATTTTAAAATTCAACTCTTAATGCCATTTTTAATGAGTTTTTAATATACTGAGCACCCTTTGATTTCCATAACAGGCTTTAGCCCACCTCCCCAGCAGTGCAAGATCTTTGTAACACTTTCCTGTTTGTGATCATTTGTTGCTAACATTCCCAGCAGTTTGAGCTGCAAACTGTAACAATAGATATTGTTACCGTAGTTATATACGAATACATTGTAGCTGCTGAGTTACACCGACTAAAGGATTGATTTGAAACTGAAAGGCGGCCATTTAGTGAACCCTGGGAAGCAGGATTTTGGTGATCGATCATGGGGGAACTAATCGATCGGCTTCGGTAATTCATTTTCAATATAGATAACCAAAGGCCGTGTATAATACAACAACAACAACAAAGATTATTTTCTTTTCTAAGCTACTTGGATTGCCTTTTTAAGAAATGACTTATTGCTTTTTCCAACGCTGTTTATATACTTCAAATCGGCCATGACTTTCAGGGCGATAAATAAGCGGTTCAAATATTATCTCCCCCGGGACGTTAAGATGGAGCCCAGGGCAGTTTAAACTCAGAAACTGGAGATCAGGGGGAAAAAAATATGTCTGCTCAGAGGACAAAATACTAACAATAGGAGTCAAACTCATGCAGATTTCTTGGGCAGGATTGCGGCTATAAAGAAATTCATATTATTTGCGTTGGACCCCACCCCACAATTAACTTTCACCGTTAGATAAAAACACCAAAACCTCTTTCCATTTCTGTCTCTCTCGTCTCATCAAAAAGGTTTGATCGGATTGCACCGCGATTTTATTAATAATACAATGCACCTGTGCAGCAATGTGCTAAGTAACGAGCGCAGGAACAATGAATTCCTGCCCTAATTACAGGGCTGCAGCTGCCTGTGGCAGAGGAAACTCCCATATATTTGCAATTGAAGTGGTTTCCTACCCTTTTTCCAAATTAACTATTGACTTGTCATTGGGACATAACCCGAGGGGTCCTCGAGGGCTGAACCCCACTATCTTTAGCTGCTCGGTGTCCCGAGAAACTAATTGTTTTTGTTGATGGTGGTTTCCTCGCCCTCAGAGGGAACTAAAAATGGCTGCCAAATCCCACTGGCCAATAGGAAGCCACACTGTCACTAGCAGGATGACATTGTAAGGAGGAGTGGCTCAGAGAGTAAAGACACTGACTCAGCAACAGGGACACTCAGTTGAACTTGGTTCAATTCCCAGCTCCTTGTGACCTTGGGCAAGTCACTTTATCTCCCTGTGCCTCAGGCACCAAAATCATACATTGTAAGCTCCTCGGGGCAGGGACCTGTGTCTGTAACAATTCCTATGTGCTGGGTACCGTGCGCTATACTGTAATTGCGAAGCATTTTGAGTCCCATTGGGAGAAAAGCGCTATAAGAAATAACGTTACTGTAACTCCCCACTGGGCAGACATTTAAATATCCCAAAAGTAATGCTGGAAGATAAGCCGGTAAAGTATCCCAGTCTCTGTAAACCTGAGATCTCTTTTTGCTTCTTAACTTAATTTACACCTCATGCATAAACCTTGGCCCCCTGCAGACGCACTTACCAGAACGCCCTCCTACTGTCTCTGTAAGTTCTTCCTACCACCCAATTAGATTGTAAGCTCTTCGGCGCAGGGACTCCTAAATGTTACTTTTATGACTGAAGTGCTTCTTCCCATCATGTTATTTATATTATTTGTTATTTATATGATTGTCACGTGTATTACTGCTGTGATGCGCTATGTACAGTACATTATTGGCGCTATATAAAGACATACATATATATACATACATACATATATACATATCACCATGAGATTGACCAACTTTTTTTGTGCATGTGGTCCAAATCCTTGCAAAACGGATTTTTTTATCTGCGTTGCAACCTGCGTCGCCTTAAAACCGCCCTGCGTCAAATAATGGTTCTGCCGCTTCTGCCGCTCTCCAACCTGACAAACGCTCGCTTTGTGCAGGATGAGAAAAACGTCGGCTAATCAAAAGCTAATGATTAGTAATCAGGCCGCTGTAATCCGGAGCTAATGAAAGTAAGAGCCGGTGTGACCCCACAGAAAGGAGCTCACCCTTCACTGATTTCCCCCCTTTCTCTGCAAAACAAACAGACATATGTCAGTGACTCGAAGGCGTGGGGACCCCCTGCTGAGTGACGGACACATGAAGGTGAGCAGGTGGTCACATTCGCACATGAAAGCTAGGGACGCGCCAACCCCTTGTTCCCTGTACGTCCAGTGTGGAAACGGTGGGGGGGTGGGGGGGTTAAACACTGGTCTGTTTAAATCTCCCCCCCCCACCCCCACCCCCAAAAAAAACGTTAGGGTTTTGAACAAATAACTTTTCATTCTACATTCACACTTCCCTGCGAGGGGACAGGGGGGGGGGGGGGAAAGGGGGCACAATGTCCCCATACTAAAAGCGATGCGTTTATACCAAGGGTGGGCAACTCCAGTCCTCAAGGTTCAGGTTTTCAGGATATCCCTGCTTCAGCACAGGTGGCTCAATCAGCAGCCAAGTCCAAGACTGAGCCATTGATTGAGCCACCCGTGCTGAAGCTGAGACTGATTGAGCCACCTGTGCCGAAGCAGGGGTTATCCTGAAAACCTGACCTGTTGGTGGCCCTTGAGGACTGGAGCCGCCCACCCTTGGTTTATACTGAGCCCATGTACAACTTAGACAAATGATGAAGTGCTCAAGGTCTGTGTGAACAGTAACCCCAAATGTTCTCTTGATTGCTGAACCCCTGCTATGGAGGTAACAAAACGAGTGAGTTCTTTCAGGTTAATTCTTTACAAAATGCAATGGCTAATTACTCAAGACAATGAATGGCTGGTCCCCGTGGTAGCAGAAGGGTTAATTGTAGCAATAATACATATACTTCCCCTTACATGCAAGAAAAGGGGGGGACCTAAAATGTGGAAATAGCTGTCTGTGAGTAGGGTTACTGGCTCTACACTTCGGTAACCCAGGCTGTGCTGAAAAGCTGTGTAAGTTTATAGGGGTCCATGTTAAAGTGGATAAGAAGTAAAGCACGACACACTGTGCTCATTTGCATGGCATTACCCAGAAGCCCTGGCTGCAGTGGAAGCACTGTATGTTGAGATAATGGGGAGTAGCAGGGTCGCAGACCTGTGAATGTTCTCACACGTGGTATTTTTTTATTTGCTCTATAATAAAATAAATGACAGATCCGGGTGTACAAGGGCCCGCTGATTACTTCCGTTAGTTCTGTCTTCTGACTTTTGTCGCCAATAAATTATCGAATTGCCGCTGATTTAACCACTAACAGGTTTTTTTCTTCTCCAAAATAGTCAATTTATTCAGCGTCTGCCGAGTACTCATTTCTCTTAATGCTTGGTACAATATATTCTAAAGCTGTTAATTGCCAGTGACACATCTCCCAGCCTCCGCTTGTCTATGCTGTGCGTTTAGAGGATGTGAAGTTATTGTATTGAGTGTGAGCCGCAGAATTAATTCTGCGATGGGAAAATAATACTTGGCTAACAAGCTGCATTAGAAATAACTGCCCTGGGGATCCTCTGGTCTGGAGGTGCTTGCCCTTTAAGCATTTTTTTTTTTAAAGAGATCTCCTGCCTTTTCCAAACCTGTTTTTTATTTGTATGTTTTGAGGCTCCGCTCAGGAGATAGAAGCGTTTCAAATAGTGTCCAGGAGGATAAAATGAAGCTTTCCCCAGAGCACAGTGCAGTCTAAGAATTCAATAACTTTGACCTTCTGAGGTCCTGAGCTATGTCACGTTTAAGAGGCCCCATAAATAAGAGATAGATTTATGATTCTGACTGAAGGGACCATTGAGAATATAACCATGAGACTGGAATAAATGAGAGCATTATACTAGCGCTGTTAGAAAAATGAACACTGTGTGCACGTCACATTCATGTTAATATTAAAACATATTCTTTCGTGATTTTTGGAGAGCTAAGTCATTGATGATGTCTTCAAATGATAAGCTAGGAGGTTGGACACTTTTGATGCACATGAGGCTTAGGGTCATGTTTGAACGAAAATGTCCATATTTATAGTGACCTCTTTTTCCCATATCTTCTTTATTTATCATCCGATTTTAATACTTGAAATGCATGCATTTTCTTTTTTATTGTCGAGGCCCCCAATCAGGATTTTGACAGATGTATAGCAGTAGCACCAAACAATTGCTATCTTAGATAAGAATGTAGAATGATACATTGCCACACGCTTTACGTATACAAATAAAAAAATACAAGTGCATTATTGCTTCTTTAAAGCTAATTTATGGCAGTTTAGGTAAGTATCCCGTCTCACAATAGCGTTTTTTCCCCATAAGTAGATAATATTTTCAGCATCCCTGTTGTGTTTGTAACAGATACAGTAGGAGTAAAACAATTCACTGAACACTGAGCAGAAACTATTTTTGGTCATCATTAAAAGTTAATTTTTACAATGAGAAATTCCACAAACTAGAGGCTTTGCTTTTGTGTGGCAATAACGTGTGTTTATATCAGGACTCGTTTACCGAAAGCATGTTTTATTGGCCTGCGCTCGGGAATCACTGAAGAAATTGGACCATACAGTACAAGCAGATGTTTCTGTATTGAGTCAGTTTCAGTAACATCACATTGACGAGGCAGAAATGAGGTCAGCCTTTGTTTCTTGGGAGCAGAACATCTCCTCAACGTCCCTTCTAAGAATGTGTGTTTAAAAGCCAGGCATTTTACAGAACTAGTTCAGATCCCCCTGAAAGGGAGCAGGCTGCAATTCAATGTATAAAAATGCACTGAAATGAAGATAGAAAATAAAAATAAAAAGGCATTACAGTGGAAACACTCAAACATAATTTTTAATGGTGTATTTGAAAGCTGGACAGAAATAGAAAGATCTCCCTATTATGTCGCACTGGAGAAACACCCCTATCTAATTAAAAATAAATGTTATTAACACATTAATTCAAATATAAATGTAGTGAAGTAAACAATGAACCAAAATAATTAAAATTGTAAGGAGACGTCGGCGTGCTGGATCTGAACGCTATTACTGGGAATGAAAAAGAGCTATTTAATCCTATTATGTGCCACAGCTATACTATTGAATTAGATGTGGTAATAGCTATTTCAATATATCCTCAGAACATCAGATACCTGATCTTATATGTACCGTGAAACCTCCTCTATGAAGAAGTATAGAGTTGGAGTGCTTGCTCAGTAAGAAGTAAAGGTTCTGTATGCCTATGTACAGTGTTGATTTGTGGGGTATTTGGTGAAAAGTGGACTAATGAGGCCTGAGGTCTATTTCAGCTATACACCTAGTCCACGCCCTTAAATACATATCATTTGTCACCAGACCAGCAGGCGCAGAGACGGCTGAACCTGATGGTCTGTAATGGCGAAACACTTGGCAAATAATGACCAAACACTCCTAGTATTGGAGTTATAAGTCAAGAGACCCATATTGTTAGTAATGCAAGGTCCATAAATTATTCTTAAATAGGATTAAAGTCAGAGCGTTGCGCTTCCCAATGTGAAGGCCCCAAAACGCGTTGACAAGGTAACGCACCCGGCCTCTCCGATTAGCCTGCGCACCAGGGAGTGACGCTAGGACATACCTAACATGTGTTTCACCTGATAGGCTTCATCGGGGGAAGGGGGGGGGGGGCGTGTATTTGAAAGCTGCATCATTTTATATGATTTTGTTGGAATCTCATCAGTTTTTGCCAACTTCGCAGTGAATACACCTACATTTGCTATTTGTTGCTTTAAAAAGTTAGGGTGGATAAAAAATAACGTTTTTCTGCCATACAATATGTGCGGCCAGCACAAGACCGACTGAAAAACAACAATGAAACTGTTTCCCAAGTGGGATAACGAGTAGGACTCTAAGGCTGCGTCCATAGAAGGACAGGCCGCGCTGAGCCGTGCGGACGCTCTGCGCTGAGCCCCTGCATCCTCAATGAGGATGCCTTGAGAGGGGGCTCACGCGAGCGTCCGCAGGCGTGCGGAGGCTTTGGAGTTTTCAGCCGAGCGCCAAGCTGTTTTTCAGCGCGCTGTCGGCTGAAAACATCCAATCAGCCTTAAGCAGCGTCAACGTCATGGCGCCGTGATGTCGGCACCGTGACGTTTATGTCAGTGCGTCGCGGGAGATTGGCCCAGCGACGTCACTGCCCCGCCTCCAACCACCTCCCCCCGGCTCCCTTCGCGCACGCTGGCTCGCCTGCAAGTCCATGGAATCGCGCTGACTTAAGCAGGCGAGCCTCAGCGTTAGCGCGCCTCCGCTCTCCTCACCCCTCTATGGCCCGTGCCTTACTCATATAGGTGAAAGGTCTGTGTGGGACCTGAACTGTTGTATAATGCACTGTTCTCTAATAAATGGAAGAGCCTGCACTAGGGAAACCGTAAGAGTCCTATAGGCCAGGGGGGGCGCAACTCCAGTCCTCAAGCCCCCCCCCCTCACCTCCCCAAACAGGTCAGGTTTTCAGGATATCTCAGCTTCAGCACAGGTGGCCCAATCAAAGACTGAGCCTCTGGTTGAGCCACCTGTGCTGAAGCAGGGACTGATTGAGCCACCTGTGCTGAAGCAGGGATATCCTGAAAACCTGGCCTGTTCTGGAGGCTTGAGGACTGTATTTGAGCACTTCTGCAATAGGGTTAAAAAAAAATATGTGGCAAAACCCCCTTCACCACACAGTATACAGCAAATAAAAATACCACCCTGTCTTTCTGCTTAGAATCATATGTGCTTAGGCAAAAGTCGGCCATTTTTTTCTATCCCGAAAAAAAAAAAAATCCAATATCTGCCTGCAGATTTCTGTGGAGTGGAAGTCCAGAAGGAGAAAGGCCAGAGCCACTGTACCCAACATAACAAGTTTCACTGAAAGATAAAGCAATACTTTTCAAGATAAGAGGAAGTGAGGATTTCTATCCTGTTTGATATCAACATATTTCCTACTTACTGGGAGAATCTAGGATTGCCCTTTTTTTTTTAAAACCCCCCCAAAAGAGAGAAAAATAATTAAAAAAAAGCATTCGTAGCCGTGACATGAAAGCGCTCTTTCGCTGCCTGCCACATCGCGCAGAATGACTGCACGCTGAAACGCGTTCTCGCACAGAAATGCCCTGCCACAATGGCTCCGCTGCGGTGGAAAATCCGACGTGGTTTGGGCGCTTGCTATGAGATGTGGAAACCCACCACGACATTGGCCTCGAGGCTTTTTCGACTGCAGAGCTGCTGGCAAAGCCCCTCCAGGCTTTTAACGATTGAGCATTTATGCAGAACTAAAAGCGGAGCAGCTGAGCGGCAGACCTATGAATAGCGAGCGTGCCCCGCGGCACAAAGCACATCTCCCCCCCCCCCCCCCGACAAGAGCTCAGATTTGTTCTGACATCTTGTATGTCAAGATCGGGGCGTCCCGGTGTACAGCCATTAAACAGGACGGGGAAAACAAATCTATTATTTTGGAATAACTGATCAGCGTGAAGGCCTTCCCTGCAATGGTTGTCACCCACGCCTTTCTGTGAGGAGCAAGCACTGGCTGAAGCGTAATGTTACTAGTAGGACCACCATTTTTTTTTCACCCATGGTACCAATTACTTTTCTGTTTACTAACGTACAATTCTTTTTAATGCGTTTGAGAATAACTCTCGTTCTCCTGTTTTCACAGTAGACCTCTGTCTTTCTAAAATACCGCCTGGAGAGCTGCGCCCCCCGATGTTTAATACCTGTAGATCTATTCTTTAAAGCAGGCCCAGACTTTATGTTCATTTGAAATAACCGAGGAGCGAGATTAGCTTCCCCCCCCCCCCCCCCCCATAAATTGGAAGCGTGACTTCTTTGTCTGCCTCTTGGCTTTGGGGAGAAGGGTTTCATTCTATCTAATAATTGGTTTATTACAATTCACTTTCGGTTTGGCGTCTAAAATTCTTCCCAAGCAGAAGGGGGCGGACTATTAGTTGTATTGTCTAAGTCAGGGGTAGTCAACTCCAGTCCTTAAAGGCCACCAACTGGTCAGGTTTTCGGGATATCCCTGCTTCAGCACAGGTGGCTCAATCAGTGGCTCAGTTGACTGAGCCACCTGTGCTGAAGCAGGGATATCCTGGACACATGACCTGTTGTTGCCCTTGAGGACAGAAGTTAGCTACCTCTGGTCTAAATAAATATTTTGGGGTACAAGTTGCCTGTTCCCATCTCATTCTATATTTGTATTCTAACCTACCTTTGGTGAACTCGCTGTACATTTCTTTCCCGGCCTGAATAGCAGCTAAGCGGTTAAGTATTAAAAAATATATACATATTCCACAAAATCTCAGGTTATGCAAAGACAACCCCGCCCCCCCCATATCTTCAATTACTAAGCAAATCATTTTAACAGCGTGTCGCAGGACTGAGTGCTTTCTATTTAAAGCCACTCCAGTATAGGATGTTAACATAGAATATGACAGCAGATAAGAACCATTGGTACAACCTATTCTGGCCATTTTCCTATCTGCTGTAAACAGGGCAGCAGACAGCTTTCCCAGGGCCCAGGAATACAGTTTCCACTGGACCCCCCCCCCCCCCACATCCCACCGACCCCCCAGTGTCAGCAGCCTTGTGAGACCTCCCTCTCTTTCTCACACTCGCCTCGCTCTCCACCCCACACCCCCATCTCTCTCTCCCCCCCCACTCCCTCACCTCTCTCTCCCCCCACACCCTCACCTGTCTCTCCCCCCCACTCCCTCACCTCACTCTCCCCCTCACACCCTCACCTCTCTCTTCCCCCCCCCACTCCCTCACCTCTCTCTCCCCCCCCCACTCCCTCACCTCTCTCTCCCCCCCACTCCCTCACCTCTCTCTCCCCCCACTCCCTCACCTCTCTCTCCCCCCACTCCCTCACCTCTCTCTCCCCCCACTCCCTCACCTCTCTCTCCCCCCCACTCCCTCACCTCTCTCTCTCCCCCCTGTTCCCCCATCTCTCTCTCCCCTCCACACCCTCACCTCTCTCTTCCCCCCCACTCCCTCATCTCTCTCTTCCCCCCCCACTCCCTCATCTCTCTCTCCCCCCACACCCCCACCTCTCTCTTCCCCCCCCCCACTCCCTCACCTCTCTCTCCCCCCCACACCCTCACCTCTCTCCCCCCCCCATTCCCACACCTCTCTCTCCCCCCCACTCCCTCACCTCTCTCCCCCCCCCCACTCCCTCACCTCTCTCTCCCCCCCACTCCCTCACCTCTCTCTCTCCCCCCCACTCCCTCACCTCTCTCCCCCCCACACCCTCACCTCTCTCCCCCCCCCATTCCCACACCTCTCTCTCCCCCCCACTCCCTCACCTCTCTCTCCCCCCCCACTCCCTCACCTCTCTCTCCCCCCCACTCCCTCACCTCTCTCTCCCCCCCACTCCCTCACCTCTCTCCCCCCCACTCCCTCACCTCTCTCCCACCCCACTCCCTCACCTCTCTCTCCCTTCCCACTTCCTCACCTCTCTCCCCCCCCACTCCCTCACCTCTCTCTCCCCCCCACTCCCTCACCTCTCTCCCACCCCACTCCCTCACCTCTCTCTCCCTTCCCACTTCCTCACCTCTCTCTCTTCCCACTTCCTCACCTCTCTCCCCCCCCCACTCCATCACCTCTCTCTTCCCCCCCCCCACTCCCTCACCTCTCTCTCCCCCCCCCCACTCCCTCACCTCTCCCCCCCCCCCCCCCCCCCACACCCTCGTGATGTCATGCACACCTGTAGCTGGAGCGATTTGTGGCCTAGGGGAAGACGCGACTGGGAGGCATGTTGGAGGCGTGCCGGAGGCGTGGCCGTGACGTCACGGAGCTGGTTCGTACTCATTGGACGAACCGCTCCCGTGACCCGGCCGTCGGGCGGGTGGGTGACAAGCGCCGGTGCTTGTCACCGGGTGTGCGGTCGCTCTGGCCCGTCTCACAGAGGCACGGCATTTTGATTGCGCTAAACATGGACGCGGCCTTACCCTCTACCAGCTTTCCCATGAATCCAACCCCATTTCCGTGAAGGACTTCCTCAATTGTCCCCTTATCCTCCCACCCTCCAGCTCCCCCTTTTCCCAGCACATCTCCCCCCCGAAGAATGTGTAGGATCAAAGCAGCAATCCAGCTTTCATTTTTTAAATCTATTTTTGAAGCTGGGGGGGTCTCTGGAGCTGGACCGCGTTCATTTCAGCTCTCAGGACCCTTGTTTCCAGAGATACTGACCTCCGTAGGGGGTGGCGGCATCTCAGCATGCAGGCAACTTGTGTGCCTAACATAATGGCGGCGTTTCAATGTCCCACGTCACGCGGACCAACAGGAAGCCCTGATGTCATCTGTTGAGGTTTCCTATTGGCCTGTGTGACCACAACCTTTAAACTTGGCAGGAATACCGGCACCCCCTACGGAGGTAAGTATCTCTGGAAGCAGGGGGTCTCCGGAGCTGAAATCAATGCAGTTCAGCTCCAGAGCCCCCCTGCTTCAATCCTGTAATAAAAAACAAAATGGAACCTGGATTGCTGCTTGAACAATGAATCTCATTTAAAAAAAATATGCTGACAATATGTGACAGTCTAATGTTAAATCGAGTCGAAGTGGGACAGTCCCAGTTTCTACTTCAGGCTCTGTAAGACCAACCCTGGTTTCCTCCAGACCCGAACTCCCGTCCGTGCTCACATCTGTATGTGCCTCCCAGCTGCAAAGCCAATGAGTCACCCATCAATCTTCGAGTTGCTTTTCATCATCCAGCACACATCACAGGAGCTCGGAATTAAACAGCAGAAAGGAATCCAAACGAAATGGAAGATCCAGACGCTCAGTTCGTCCCCCCCCCAATGTCACTGCAGTGCTCCATGCTAACCTCACACTTCCATTTCAAATCTACAACACGGGGATTTGTTGGGGGTTTACGTTTCCAAGCACACGGCAACATTTCTGGTGCTAGGGTGGTCATTCTATATAGGTCTACTCAACTTTGGGGTCTTTTTTGGCCAACATTCCCCCAATCAAGTCAATGGGGATTTTGGGCTGACGATAGGCTGAGCGACTGTTTCGGACTATGCAGCCATTATTCCTAAGAGGTATTTATTATCCCTAAATCAGGGATATTAATTCTGTATTATAGGTAGTCCTCGCTATCCAATGTTTCACTTTACAACGAGTGGCATATACAACGCTTTACAATGCAACCCTAAAGGCCGTTTCTTGAAGCCTGAATGCGTTATCCAACGCTCACCGCCACTGATTAACATGGGACTCACTTTACAACGGTGTCACTATCCAACGCTACTTCCACAACGGATTCCGTTGGATAACCGAGGACCGCCTGTACTATTATTTTTGTAGGAGAACTGAGTCGCCATTTTTCTTTTTGGTATCAGAAACTCCATATAGATATTATGGCCTATAGAGCAATAGCATCCATCCAGTGCTATCGAATGGAAATCCACATTAAACTCAATAGCACGTTATTAAATAAGGGCTATGAAACGATTAGGAGTGAGGATGGAATACTAGCTGGGAGAAAATACGTTTTTTTTTTTCCCCTACGAATTTTCTTCATTTAAAACACGATTATTTTTTGTAGTTTAGGTATTAATAAAATAATCCACACCACTTTTTCTACAAAAACACCTTTGCTCCATGCCTGAAGATGTGGTCCCCTGGGAGTGGCAGTGCTCAGTGGCAGATGTTTGGAAGGCGTTACATGATACACATATTAATGGAATGTATCAAATGCTGCAGTAGAAGAGACTTAAATATAGATGCTTTACATCAATTGTATCTGTTAAGTTTTGGGATAAAGCAAATGTCAGAACTCATTAACCAAATGACCCATTAATGCTTTTGTAACCCTCTTTGCCCAGCTCTCAAGGAGTTTATATTGAGTTATATACATGACAGTGCTGAGTACAGGTGGTCCTCGGTTATCCACCGGAACCCGTTCTGGAAGTAGCGTTGGGTAGTGAAACCGTTGTAAAGTGAGTCCCATGATAATATGTGGCGGTGAGCGTTGGATAACGCATTCAGGCGTCGGATAACGCATTCAGGCGTCGGATAATGCATTCAGGCGTCGGATAACGCATTCAGGCATCGAAAAAACGGCCCGTCGGGTCGCATTATAAAGCGTTGGATATGCCACTCGTTGTAAAGTGAAACGTTGGATAACGAGAACTACCCGTATCTCATACCCAGTGGCGGATTTCAAAATGTGACATGTTACATGTGTCCTGTCGCCTCCTTGCTGCCGTCCCTACATCTCCATTAGAATCCCAGCGTCAAATGACGCCCGGACGTCATCCACGGTGATGGCGCACGGCGTCGCGCAGCCATGGTGACGTGACGTCGTGATGTGACTTGACGTCGCACCATCACGTTGCCATGGCAACGAGACGCCGTGTGACGCTGGGATTCTAAATAGATGGGGGGAGACACCACTAGGTCCGATAGGCCCGAGAGCGCGGCAAATGCATATGGGGGCGGAAATTTTGCTGCCCTAGGCCCGGGCCGAATGGGAAATCCTCTACTGCTCATACCTGTTCAGGGTGGTGGGTGGTGCAGGATGGGGGTAAATATGCAGATTGCATAAGGATGGGCGCCAGGAACTTTCATAGTACAAAAAGCCAGTTTATTAGCATCCGTTTATAAGGCGCGCCATACAAGGACATACTTCCCGTTAAATGCATAAACTGGTGGTAAATCGTAAAGTTACCCTGTGCTTCTTCCCCTGGCAGCTCTCACTGGTATGCCGGGGAGGTCCTTCTGCTTGTTCCCCTTATTATTGGTTAGATTGTCAGTCTCTCACATAGCGCCCGTGATGCCCCATCTCAGGGAGGGCCCCTGTTGGGAATGCACTCTGCTTTCTGGGGTCCGTATCCCCTTACTGCGTACCTCCGCCATGCATATCGGGAGTTGGCTAAAGACTTTCTGGTGGGGCTGATCTGATTATGATCCAGAGCTAGTACTGCGAGAACTGCTGCTAAGCACACGTTCACTCCTCTTCCTGCATGAGAACAATCTTGGGCCATTACTATAGGCGCTAACTATATACAACACGTTCCTTAACTAAAAACTATGAACAGGGACAGGACACACTTAATACATATATATATTCACTTAAACATATTTACAGGACTCATAGTGAGGCTCTCTGCCAAAACTCATAGGAACCTGCTTCTAAAACATTGGGTGGAGCTATGTATACCCTTTTTTCTCCCTATGTTGACATCACTGGTCACAACACATCCTACATCATATAAGAAGTAGGGGCAATACCAGAGTGATCCCACACAGTTAACCCATTAACACCTTATATTACTTAGTAGTCCCCAGAGGGGAGGAGGGGCTACACTTTTGAAAATGATCTAATGGCAGTGGAAAAGTTGAGGAATTTGACTATTTCCTAAAGTAAACCAAATCTACAACACCTCTCGAATGGCTAGCAATTGGCTATCAGATATACATGTCCAACCGGTTATAACTGCACTGGAGCTCATACATAGCATATACAGTGCTTCTTAAATGTTAACTCTTTGGGCACCGCATGTATGTCACACGCCCCATGCTGTAGTCTGTAGCATTTGCGTTTCCTCTATTCTCTCTATGCAGTGCAAGAAGTACATAAGACTGGATAATATTGGTCGTGTAGGACCTACTGAAATGGTTTTATCGTGACGTGGTTGTAGGCTTAAAATATTTTGCCCAAAGTATTGATAAAATACATAGTAATGTACTAAATCAGGGGTGCGCAAACTGGGGGGGGCGCAAGATTTTCCAGGGGGGGGGGGCGTAAGATTTTGCAGAGGGGCACCACGGTTGCAGAGGGTCCCGCACTCTTCCCCAAGGCATTTAAATGAAATGCTGGGGGATCGCATCGGGCCTCGGCGTCATTTGACGCCGTAGACAAGGTAAGGAGGTGGGCGCGAGAGCAGGGGGGGGAGTAAACAGTGGGGCGCAGGGGGAAAAGTTTGCGCACCCCTGTACCAAATGATTTGTCAAGTTGGATGTAGCATTGGGACATTTTTTTGGTCTCTTGTTGTAGACTTAACATGAAAGCTAAAATAATTGAAATGAATCGATCACTTGTATTTGTTAAGCGAAGTTTTTTGCAGACCCACCAAAGTGCAGAATTCACGCAGTTCGCCGACGCATGCGAAAACAATGTCGCAAATCTCTGCTAGCGAGAAGATTCAAAAAAAAGATTTGTAATAAACATCAGAAACACATCGAGTCTTAAAGTTTGAAATGTGTGTTATTTTGACCTTTTTTCCGTGTGCCGTGCATGATGTGTGGGATCCACTCCATGGAAATCCAACACTGTTTATTATTCCAAAATCTGGCCTTCGTTAAGAAATGCGGAGAGCACAAAAATGGCAACAACAAAAAAAAGTGATAACCATTGTTAAAGCAGCAGTCCAAGCTGCCTTTTTTAAATTTTTTTAATTTGTTCCCCTTTAATATGTGCATCAATGCAATCCGCACAATGATAAGTAATTAGCTAAGTTGCCGATTGATCCGTTCTCCTGTGATCGATCGGCGGAGATTCGAGTTCACACAGTGGAGGACCAAAGATGCAAAGTTCTGTGGGGAAGATCATGTGACCAGGCAGTCACTAGATACAATTGGTGCACTGCTAGAGAGAGGGCAGGGCTCAAAAAGGGGCGTGCCACAGCCTATTTCAGAAGAGGAAGGGGAAGGGGAAGAGGAAGGGGATGTGACATTGTAAATGGTTCCGATAGAAACAAAAAATGCTTGTTACATTAGAATACATTAAAAATGTCATTCAGCGGTTTAAAAAAAAAAAAAGGCTATAAGTATTTTCTCATAGTACAGAACTGATTTATTTAAAAAAATACCCACATGTAGGTTATTGCTTTGTCTGCGGCTTTAAAACCCACTGTCTATTAAACACGTTTTTATCTTTAATAAAAGTTGGAATTCCCCTTTTCATCCTCAGTGGAACAAGCATGAATACGTGAGGGTAACATCAAGTAAAAAGACTGATTAGTCATAACCAGATACACTAGTATATGGGTTGTTTCCACAGCTCATCTTTTGAAAGTATGTCTTTAGGGTGTTGTTATGGAGGTTACAGAAGGATCCTAAATTCAATCCATACCATCAATATGGGCACCTATATGTGTATATGTATGTATACAGGAGCCACAATGTGTATATTTGTATGTAGACTTCTAAATAGGTTTGTGTGTTTTGTACCAAGGAGACATTCAAAATTCATCTTCCCCCTACTGATTTCTTAAGGGGTCAATCATGACGATGTTGGCCTGTATTTACGAAGGGGGTGCTCTTCCTCCCAAAGACTGGAATGGGATGTCTGGCATCTTCCGGAGCCAGAAGGTGTTCCATATCATAGAACGTCTTAGTGAACTGTTTGGTAAATCTAGGGCCATATTTATTACCGTTCACTCCCTTTTGCCATAGGAAGATGCGACCCTTTGAAGAGGTGTCTTCACCATGTCTTTCCATTGGCTCTTCCCAAGGGGAAATGTTGATGAAAAGTCCGTTTTTAGGGAGTTGTTCGCAGCAGTGGTCCTTATTCGTGGGCCAGTTGGATAGAACACACAGTTGCCGATGCACCAACCTCTATTTCCAGTTAATGCATCTACTGGCCTCTCCCCGCATTGAGTGCGCGGGAGAAAGGGTGAGATGAGTTAACCTGGGCTCCGAGAACTCGGACACCCGGCTTGGCACAGCAGCGTTCCACCAGCTCCGGCCTGCGCTTCGCACAGTCAGAATTTCTGATCAGCCGTATGGTGGGAAATGTACCAACATTTCCCGGACCTAGGATTTGTGTGTGTATGTCCCGGGCCCTGCCCATATGCTCTTTCTCACAGCCGTAATTAGTTTGTGATGTGTGATAGATTTAGGTCACGCCTTGTCGCCGGCTGCACACTACACAGCATGGACCTTGTTAATAAGCCTGGGGGAGAAAAACATGTTGCAATGTTGCGTGATCCGTGTGTCGTGTTTAGTCATTGGACATCTCTTTGGATGAAGAGTTTGGAAATCATAACAATGGGCCCCCTATGGTGCTTTAGGTTTTTTTTGTTTTTTTTAATTGTCAAAAGTGCAAAGTGGAACGTTACAATGGAAGAAGCTTTTTACCCTTCAGTTTTCTGCTGAAAACTCTTCCAATTGAAGAGCTAGAGGAGTCTAGTGGGTTTCATTCAATGTATCTGTATGTATAGGGGTCTCGTTATGGGTTCTATAATGTATGAAGATGTATATCATTGCATAGATGAATTCCTCCTAATAATAATAGATATAATAATAAAATACATGTAATGTTCATATCTGTGCCTGTGTATGTATTGGTGCATTATGTGTGTCTGTATGTATAGGGGTCCTGGTATAGGTGCTCTAGTGTAGGAGTAGGTGTAGTATAGCATAGGTGAATTCCTCCTCATATTAACATACATGTAATGTTAGTACAGTATGTGTGCTTGTGTATGTATTGGTGCATTATGTGTGCCTGTGTGTGTATAGGGGTCTTGGTATAGGTGCTGTAGTGCAGGAGTAGGTGTATCATAGCATAGATGAATTCCTCCTCATGATAACATACATGTAATGTTAGTATGTGTGCCTGTGTATGTATTGGTGCCTTATGTGAGTCTGTATATAAATAGGAATCAATATGTTTGACTATGGGCCTCATTCTATATGTTCCACAGCGGACAATCTCACAGATATCAAGCGGAAACACCCATCGATTTAATTGATCACAGCACAAACGTCCACTTTGGAATATATATAGAATTATCCTCTATTTGTGTGTCACTATGTATGTGTATAAGTATATGTGTCAACATAGGTACCTATATGTGCATGGATGTTACTCTGGGTGTCTATACGTGGAGGTTACTAAGGCGCAGATCCCCAAAAGGGGACTAACACGTTTACTTCCACTCATATGAATGGGAGCTGAGATGTGCTAAAGTTTAGCCCCATTTAGTGGATCTGGGCCGGCAAAACAGGGGTAAAACCAAATGCGCAAGGATTGCGCCAGTTTTATCAACGGAAAAATCCCACGTCTTCCAGTGGCATTTCTCTTCTTTTTAAATATGGCGCCGTTTTTTGCCCTGGTTTTGCCCTGGTTTTGCCCTGGTTTTGCCCCAGTGTTGTAGCTGTGGGACATTACAAATAGGACCCGTATACGTTCACGACTTTCCATATGGGCACCTAATGTGTTTGATTGATTTTGTTGTGGTCGCGCGACGGCCAGGTCACGTGAGTGGATCAGCCAATGAGGGTGAACCAGCTTCGTGACATCACGGCAACGCCCCCGCCATGCCTCCCCCTGCCCATCCAAATGTCCACGGATCGCTCAAGCGCTCCGTCGCACGCGTTCGCCTACTATATCCGCGCTGACTTAACGCGTGCTGACTTAACGCGTGCTGACAATGTGCGCTGACTTAATGTGCGCTGACTTAATGTGCGCTGACTTAATGTGCGCTGACTTAATGTGCGCTGACTTAATGTGCGCTAACTTAACGCGCGCTGACTTAACGCGCGCTGACTTAAACCGCGCGGATTTAATGTGCGCTGACTTAATGTGCGCTAACTTAACGCGCGCTGACTTAAACCGCACTGATTTAATGTGCGCTGACTTAATGCGCTGACTTAATGCGCTAACAATGCGCCCTGACGTAATGCCCGCAAATCGCACATTTTGCACGGTTGACGACCTTATACCAATGTTTGGCATACCTACTGTATATGTATAAAAGTGCCACTATCTGTGTCTATTTTGGGTATAGTGTTGCACACTTATAAATGTACATGCATGTATAGAACAGGGGTGGCCAACTTCTCAAGGGCCACCAACAGGCACAGGTGGCTCGGTCATTGACTGAACCACTGATTGAGCCACCTGTGCTGAAGCAGGGACATCCTTAAAACCTGACTGTGATGGCTGGAGTTGCCCACCGCTCGTATAGAGATTTCAAAGTGCCTGCACTCACCCGTGTGTCACTAAGACGTGTTACTTTGTGTGTGTATATATAAATATACCCCTCCTGCAGTGTCATTTCCCCCCCGGACCTCTCACTCCACCCATCCCCTTCCCCCAAATCTAAATCCTAATATATAGACGCTTAGGCTTCCGATTTTGGGCCCCCGGAACCAGGGGCTGCAATACCGACCCAGGCCGCTCGTTAGTATGGTAAAAATTACTGTTAATTACACAACAGGATGTGCACGAGAAGAGTCCCAGACCAGAGACGCGGCTGATTTTGAGCCCATCTGACTCATCTCGTGGGAATGCGGAGATCTGTCTGCGTTAACCGCTTCAATACCGGACGGGGTACAATATGTGTTCTGTGGCTGAGCGACCTGCATCTTTAACCCTTTCTGCCCCGCCATGCAAAATCAACGTCTCCAAATAAAATAAAAGTAGCAAACGATGAACGTCCTTGTGTCTTTTTGACCTTCATTCCCCCGAAAGTGAAAAGTATTTGGCCTATTTGGGGTTCTGTGAGAATAGATACATTTTCAATCATCAATCAGTCCTGTGAATCCCCTTATCTTATCAGCTACTTGTTGGTCTTGACGTTTAGGTGTTTGACTAAGGATAGTAGGGAAGTTACACTAGGAAGTGAACAGGGCAAAGAAAGTCGGAGATGATGGGTTGCCTGTATACACAACGCTCTTATCACGCAAGAATATAGGCGAAGCTAAAATAATAATAATGATTATCATAGAGCAGTGGTTTCCAAACTTTTTTTGGTTAAGGATCCCTAAGTGAAATGCTGACGAACCCCCAACGTCTGAGATCAGATGCATTGTAAGGAACCCCAGCCCTCTCTAATAGCACTTCTGAGATCAAATGCATTGTAAGGAACCCCAACCCTCTCTAATAGCGCGTTTGAGATCTGATACATTGTAAGGAACCCCAACCCTCTCTAATAGCGCGTTTGAGATCTGATACATTGTAAGGAACCCCAACCCTCTCTAATAGCGCATCTGAGATCAGATGCATTGTAAGGAACCCCAACCCTCTCTAATAGCACGTCTGAGATCAGATGCATTGTAAGGAACCCCAACCCTCTCTAATAGCGCACGTCTGATATCAGATGCATTGTAAGGAACCCCCAACCCTCTCTAATAGCACGCCTGAGATCAGATGCATTGTAAGGAACCCCCAACCCTCTCTAATAGCACGCCTGAGATCAGATGCATTGTAAGGAACCCCCAACCCTCTCTAATAGCACGCCTGAGATGAGATGCATTGTAAGGAACCCCCAACCCTCTCTAATAGCACGCCTGAGATCAGATGCATTGCAAGTTCTGTATTTGATACAATTTTCAAATGACAAAGAAAATAACAGGGAACCCATTTGGGATTCCTGGGAAACCCAAGGGTTTCTTGGAACCCTGGTTGAAAAACACTGCCATAGAGATCAACAAAATAAATATGTATATTTGTATTGTGTTGTATGTCTTTATTTATATAGCACCAAAAATGTACTCAGCGCTTCACAAAGAATACAGTATGGGGAATTATAATAATACAATAAGTGCAGCAAAATCAGACAATAGGAAAGGAAATCCCTGCCCCGAAGAGCTTACAATTTAAGTGGTATGATGGGAGACTTATAGAGACAGCAGGTGAGGGAATAAGTGGTGTAGATGGCAGTGCTTGGTCACAATGGGTGGTAGGAGTGACTGGGAGTGTGGGACAGTAGCCATGAGTCTAGCATATTGGGATGCTTGATTTGTAAGGTGAGTTTTAAGGTTAGTCAGTATTAAAATGAGAGGGTTAACACAATTTACAGGGGAACAGATGGCAGGGAGGCGTGGGTGAAAGCAGGTATGTATGTCTGGGTTCAGACTTAGGGGAGATACCAGCAGCAGGAAGGAGTAGATAGAGGGTGTGAATAGAGGATTTGTGTGGGTGTTTTTTATTGTGGGGTAAAGAAATTGTTGGGAGAGAAGTGTATAAATAATGATGCAGTGGGGAGTGGGTAAGTTGGAGAGAACAGAGACGTTCACAAAGGAGGGAGGACACAGTAAACAGAAAAAGCAGTAGGGAGGGCATAGTGAGATGCAGGAGGAGAGACTTCCCAGGTACTGGGGGATAGGAAGAGTACAAATAAGCACAGCATTTGGAAAGTCAAGAATGTAAAAGTACTTGCAAAGGTCAGAGCTGTTTTAAAATAAAAAAAGTTCCAGTCAACAACGTTTAACTCATTAATCCCATCTTTGTCAATAATCCCATTTAGTACAAGGTGACAATGTATGAGCCCTTAGTTTTGCAATGTATTGCAGCTCCCCGTCAGCACAGAGGTTTAGGAAGGCTCATTAAGCAGTTCTCACACTTGCATTGTCTGTAGGTCACATACATTATAAATTGGCTTCCTTCAAACTATTTCCAATTGTCCATCACACACACTATAAACCCAGTCTAGTTAGTGCTTACAAAGCGTGGGCGCAGGAGACACAGTTACAGTCAGACGCTGAACACCCTCCTACTGTCTCTGCAAGTACTCCCTACTTAGATTGTAAGCTCTTCAGGGCAGAGAATCCTTTCCCTAATGTTACCTGCAAAGCTTATTCCCATGACGACTCCTACTATTATACCGTGTGCATTACTGCTGTACGGTGCTATGCGCATGCCTGGCGCTATACAAATAAAGATATAGGTGCAATGCATGGATTTGAGTAAAGTGGTTAAATAATTACCCCAGACGGGGCTTTGTATAAAGAACTGAAAGAGCGTCCAAAAATCTATTTCTCACCTAAAATAATTAGCGGGGTATGGCGGCATCCTTATCTGTGTTCCTACATGGGGCGCACGGTTTCGTATTCTCTGTAAAGCGCGCGTTATGTTCATACATATGAACGCATTAGCAATTGGTCGCGTCAACTTGCATTAGTATTTTACGCCACGAAAAATCTGTTTTGACGCATTTCTGGTGCATCAAAGGGGCGCATGGCTGCCATTTTTGATACATAGTTACTTACAGAAGTAGCAAGACTTAATGTCTCCAGCGCCGTGGACGAAAAAGCAAAAGTCTGCCGCGCTGGGGGCAGTGTCTGCCGACGTGGCGCTGCGGGAGGGGGATCCGAATGGGACCCTGGCAACAGCAATCCTCGAGGGCTGCGACTGTCAGCTGCCGGGGCAATGAAGACGGTGAGCTTCAATACATCTGTATGTGGGTCAACGACAGCATCCAAACTCCGCCCCTTGCGTCATGTTTGCCTTAGTGAAAACAAAGTCCCCGCAGCTAAATCGGCGTTCTACATTGCCGCACCAAGACGCAAGGATTTTTTTTGGTCCTCTGTTACTTGTTTTTATTTATTTTATTTATTTATAAAATGTGTTACCAGGCAGTAATACATTGAGAGTTACCTCTAGTTTTCAAGTATGTCCTGGGCACAGAGCTTACATAAACAAAAAACCTATACTTCCCCGCACGCTCAGCTGGCCAGCAATGCCGCTCCCTCTCTGCCCCCCCCCCCCCCCCGCGCGCGCCTGCGTAATCGGAGGACACCCGGCGCTCAGGCTTGGAGCGCGCTAAGCGCCAGTGGGGACTTAGCCTAAGGGTAATAATTATAAGATGATCCTATTAATGCTAATGTCACAATCTCTGTGTTCACTGCGTGTAACTTCCGTGCCTGGCGTTGCCCCTCCGCCCCAATGAGTGAAATACACCATTGTTAACCCTGGGTATACTTTGTCACCCAGTTTTCCATTTCTACGATAGAACACAGGAAATAAAGATGAGCAGTGTAATTTAACCCTTTATTGCTCAGGCTGCCTGATGAGGAAATTGTATGTATATAGGTATATCTTTATTTATATAGCGCCGTAAAGGTACATAGCGCTTTAGAATACACGTGAGATAATATTATAACGCAACTGGAATAAGCGCTTCAGAAAAATCAATGGGAGAAGGAGTCTCTGCCCCGAAGAGCTTACAATCTAAGTGGTAAGTGGGGAGAATGTGCAGAGGCCGTAGGAGGGTGTTCTGGGCAGTGCATCCGAGATGTACAGTATCAGCCAGAAAAGAAAAATCTCTGGCACATTAACTGATGTCTGTGAACAGCATATAAAATTATATTGAGACCAAGATCATCAAAACCAGAACATTTGAATAAAAAAAGAACAATTTATTCAAATAAACATAATTAAATACATGTATAAGGCGCCTGAATTGTTGGCCATATAGTTTTGGCCAAACACCTCCTAAACATACTGCAGGATCATAAATCCAGATTATTCCAGAGAGGGAAAGATATATATTTTTTTAAAGAACGCAATATGTTTCTTTATAATCCGGTCTGGTTTTCACAGTTTCAGTCCTAATCCTGAATATGAGGTCTATTCCTCACAGACTTAGTTCAATGTTGGGTATACTGAGTTCTCAAGAAGTTAAGATCAGTAATAGCCAAACCCTTATCTATTCTATCTACTATATATTTCTCAAAGTGTCCTATGTGTCGTTGTCTGTCTGTCTGTCTGTATGTGTCTCCATGTGTCCCTAGCCGCAATCAGATTGGACCTTCGGCCAGGCCAATGAGATTGCTCCCTTGGCCCGGCCGCCCCCGCACACCTCTCATTGGCCTGAGGCGGAAAGGTCACACACACACACACACACACACACACACACACACACACCTACCTCTCCTCCTCTCCCCGGGTCTCCCGCTTTCCCGCGCTTTTTCCTCCCCCCCCCCAGCGGGGGAGCAGAGCGAGCGCCCGGGACACAGCGGGGGACGGGGGAGCGGAGCGAGCGCCCGGGACACAGCGGGGGACTCTCACCACCCATAGGCCACTCCCTCACCCAGCGCTCTCCCTCACCCCCCACCCACTCACCCCCCCCCTCCCACACACACACACACACAGACCACGCGGCTCTCCCCTCACACAGGCCGCTCCCCCCCCCACACACAGAGAGCACGCAGCTCTCCCCTCACACAGGCCGCTCCTCGTGCCCGAGTCCGCTCCTTCTGGCTGTCTCCGCCTCTCCCCGCGAGAGGCCCAGCACCTCCTCACCGGAGCGTCTCAGCCTTGCCGCGGAGGAGCCCGGGGTGGAGGAGGAGGGCGGCCGGTACCCCGCACGACCGTTTGCAAGGTGAGTAAACACAAGGGAATGGGTTATTTAACGTGTCCCTGACTCCCCCTGCCCTTTGCACCCTCTGCCCTCCCTCCCCCTGCCCTTTGCCCCCCCTGCCCTCCCTCACCCTGCCCTTTGCCCCCCTGCCCCCCCCTCCCCCTGCCCCCCCTGCCCTCCCTCCCCCTGCCCTCCCTCCCACTGCCCTCCCTCCCAATGCCCTTTGCCACCACTGCCCTCCCTCCCAATGCCCTTTGCCACCACTGCCCTCTCTCCCAATGCCCTTTGCCCCCCCTGCCCTCCCTCCCAATGCCCTTTGCCCCCCCTCCCAATGCCCTTTGCCCCCCCTGCCCTCCCTCCCCCTGACCTTTTCCCCCTGCCCTTGCCCCCTGCCCTTTGCCCCCTGCCATTTCCCCCCTGCCCTTTGGCCTCTTGCTCCCTCCCTGCCCTCTTGCCCCCCTCCCTCCCTGCCCTCTTGCCCCCCCTTCCCTCTTACCCCCCCTGCCCTTTGCCCCCCTCCCTGCCCCCCTCCCTCCATGCCCTTTGGCCCCCCCGCCCCTCCCTTCCCTTTGCCACCCCTGCCCCTCCCTGCCCTTTGGCACCCCTGCCCCTCCCTGCTCATTGCCACCCCCGCCCCTCCCTGCCCTTTGCCACCCCCGCCCCTCCCTGCCCTTTGCCACCCCGCCCCTCCCTGCCCTTTGGCACCCTTGCCCCTCCCTGCCCTTTTGCCCCTCCCTGCCCTTTTGCCCCTCCCTGCTCATTTGCCCCTCCCGGCACTTTTGCCCCTCCCAGCCCTTTTGCCCCTCCCTGCCCTCTTGCCCCTCCCTGTCCTTTGCCCCCCCACCCCTCCCTGCCCTTTGCCCCCCCGCCCCTCCCTGCCCTTTGCCCCCCCTGCCCTTTGCCCCCCCCACCCCTCCCTGCCCTTTGCCCCCCCCGCCCCTCCCTGCCCTTTGCCCCCCTGCCCCTCCCTGCCCTTTGCCCCCCCGCCCCTCCCTGCCCTTTGCCCCCCTACCCCTCCCTGCCCTTTGCCCCCCCCGTCCCTCCCTGCCCTTTGCCCCCCCCCCGCCTCTCCCTGCCCTTTGCCCCTCCCTGCCCTCTTGCCCCTCCCTGTCCTTTGCCCCCCCCACCCCTCTCTGCCCTTTTCCCCCCCGCCCATCCCTGCCCTTTGCCCCCCCTGCCCTTTGCCCCCCCCACCCCTCCTTGCCCTTTGCCCCCCCCCGCCCCTCCCTGCCCTTTGCCCCCCGCCCCTCCCTGCCCTTTGCCCCCCCGCCCCTCCCTGCCCTTTGCCCCCCTACCCCTCCCTGCCCTTTGCCCCCCCCGTCCCTCCCTGCCCTTTGCCCCCCCCGCCTCTCCCTGCCCTTTGCCCCCCCACCCCTCCCTGCCCTTTGCCCCCCCCGCCCCTCCCTGCCCTTTGCCCCCCCTGCCCCTCCCTGCCCTTTGCCCCCCCTGCCCCTCTCTGCCCTTTGCCCCCCTGCCCCTCCCTGCCCTTTGCCCCCCCCGCCCCTCCCTGCCCTTTGCCTCCCCGCCCCTCCCTGCCCTTTTCCCCCCAGCCCCTCCCTGCCCTTTGCCCCAGCCCCTCCCTGCCCTTTGCCCCCGCCCCTCCCTGCCCTTTGCCCCCGCCCCTCCCTGCCCTTTGCCCCAGCCCCTCCCTGCCCTTTGCCCCAGCCCCTCCCTGCCCTTTGCCCCTGCCCCTCCCTGTTCTTTGCCCCCTCCCTGCCCTTTGCCCCCACCCCACCCCTCCCTGCCCTTTGCCCCCCCTGCCCTTTGCCCACCCCGCCCCTCCCTGCCCTTTGCCCACCCCGCCCCTCCCTGCCCTTGGCCCCCCCCGCCCCTCCCTGCCCTTTGCCCCCCCGCCTCTCCCTGCCCTTTGCCCCCCCTGCCCCTCTCTGCCCTTTGCCCCCCCTGCCCCTCCCTGCCCTTTGCCCCCCCCCGCCCCTCCCTGCCCTTTGCCTCCCCGCCCCTCCCTGCCCTTTTCCCCCCAGCCCCTCCCTGCCCTTTGCCCCAGCCCCTCCCTGCCCTTTGCCCCTGCCGCTCCCTGCCCTTTGCCCCCGCCCCTCCCTGCCCTTTGCCCCAGCCCCTCCCTGCCCTTTGCCCCTGCCCCTCCCTGTTCTTTGCCCCCTCCCTGCCCTTTGCCCCCACCCCTCCCTGCCCTTTGCCCCCGCCCCGCCCCTCCCTTTGCCCCGCCCGTCCCTGCCCTTTGCCCCCCCCATCCCTCCCTGCCCTTTGCCCCCCCGCCCCTCCCTGCCCTTTGCCCCCCCCGCCCCTCCCTGCCCTTTGCCCCCCCCCGCCCTTCCCTGCTCTTTGCCCCCCCGCCCCTCCCTGCCCTTTGCCCCCCCGCCCCTCCCTGCCCTTTGCCCCCCCTGCCCTTTGCATTCCCCACCCCTTGCCCCCCCCCCGCCCTGCCACGCCCCTCCACCCCCCCCCTTCCACTCCATGCCCCCTGCCCTTCCACGCCCGGGCAACGCCAGGTATATCAGCTAGTATTTAATATTCAAGAACTCAATTCCCACAGGCTCAGTTCCACAAGATTGGCGTAAAGCAGATGTGGTGCCAATATTTAAAAAGGGAGCTGGATCAATAAGTAAGTATAGATATAGGATAAAGTATCTGTTGTCTAAATTTAGCATAGGTTGAACTTGATGGACCTATGTCTTTTTTCAACCTCATCTACTATGTAACTATGTAGCAAAGTATCTAAGTAACTATGTAACCAAGTAACTATGTAACTATGTAACTATGTAATATCACAACCGGGGAATTACAGACCTGTAAGCCTGACTTCAATAGTGGGGAAACTACTTGAAGGTTTAATACGGGATAATATTCAGGAATACCTAATGGAAAACAAAATTATTAGTAATAGTCAGCATGGATTTATGAAGGATAGATCTTGCCAAACTAACCTTATTTGTTTATTTGAGGAGGTAAGAAGGAATTTAGACCAGGGTAATGCCGTTGATGTGGTCTACTTAGATTTTGCAAAGGCTTTTGATACGGTTTCACACAAGAGGTTGGTGTACAAAATAAAGCAAATTGGACTCAGTAATAATATATGCGCCTGGATTGAAAACTGGTTAAAGGACAGACACAGAGGGTTGTCATAAATGGAACCTTTTCAGGTTGG
Organism: Ascaphus truei; assembly: GCF_040206685.1. NCBI lineage: Eukaryota > Metazoa > Chordata > Amphibia > Anura > Ascaphidae > Ascaphus > Ascaphus truei. The sequence continues at coordinate 12,568,124 of NC_134497.1, forward strand.
GCTAAAGTCGGGAGTGGAGTACCTCAGGGATCGGTACTGGGACCCCTGCTTTTTAACTTGTTTATTAATGACCTTGAGGTTGTCAGTGAGAGCAAAGTCTCCATCTTTGCTGATGATACTAAATTGTGTAAGGTAATAGAATCAGAGCAGGATGTAATTTCTCTTCAGAAGGACTTGGAGAGACTGGAAACGTGGGCAGGTAAATGGCAGATGAGGTTGAATACAGATAAATGTAAGGTTATGCATTTGGGATGCAAGAATAAAAAGGCGAATTACAAATTAAATGGGGATAAATTGGGGGAATCCTTGATGGAGAAGGATTTAGGAGTGCTTGTAGACACAGGCTTAGCAATAGTGCCCAAAGTCATGCTGTAGCTGCAAAGGCAAACAAGATCTTATCTTGGAGAAGAAAAATAGGGGTTATATATATACTCCTGCGCATGAAATCAAAATTTAGGAAAAGAGGGACCCTAGTTTCAGAGTTCAAGAGAATTCGTATGAGACCACACTCTAAATGCGTGCAATACAAATATACTTTAATTGTATTAAAAAGGAAAAAAACTAATAATTCTAAAAAATATAAATATAAATTTCACCAACTGGGTACAAAGAAATATAAACCAAATGAGACTTAACTCATACAACCAAGTTCAAATTAAAAATGGCCTTAATAAAGGCTTAATAAAAATAAACACTTGTTACTTATACAAATAATAACTCATCATACATGTAATGTGTTTGCATATATAGGATAATATGCTTGGGCTTTGGGTAATGTCCACCTTAGTATGTTAATGGCCTCCACTTGGATAAGTCCAAAAAGGATAAGTTGTGAAAAAATGTATCCCGGTGTTAATGGAAAAAAACACTCTAAGTTGTACCTTGTTGTGAGTGATTGGCGGCACTTTACATTTAAGTATTATGGCTGTGCAGGAGGAAAAAGATGGTAGATGAAAAGTCACAGGTTTTATGCAGACTTCTTACTATCTGATTTTCAGCCCCCTCGGGGTGAGAGGTGTATGCAGATGTGTACAGGCAAAAAACTGAATGGCCTTCTTCTTAAGGCTTGCACCACTCTTTAGCGCACAAAACTTTCTTTTCACTGATGATACAGATAAGAGAGCTTTACCTTCTTATTATGCCACTCCTAACTTCAAGATGTGGTTGAATATGGAGTACAATTTTGGGCACCAATCCTAAGAAAATACATTATGGAACTAGAGAGAGTGTAGAGAAGAGCCACCAAATGAATAAAGGGGATGGACATTCTAACTTATGAGGAGAGGCTAGCTAAATTAGATTTATTTACATTAGAAAAGAGGCGTCTAAGAGGGGATATGATAACTATATACAAATATATTCAGGGACAATACAAGGAGCTTTCAAAAGAGCTATTCATCCCAAGGACAGTACAAAGGACTCGGGGCCATCCCTTAAGGTTGGAGGAAAGGAGATTTCACCAGCAACAAAGGAAAGGGTTCTTTACAGTAAGGGCAGTTAAAATGTGGAATTCATTACCCATGGAGACTGTGATGACAGATACAATAGATTTGTTCAAAAAAAGGTTGGACATCTTTTTAGATAGGAAAGGTATACAGGGATATACCAAATAAGTATACATGGGAAGGATGTTGATCCAGGGATTAATCCGATTGCCAATTCTTGGAGTCAGGAAGGAATTTATTTTTCCCCTTATGAGATATCATTGGATGATATGACTCTGGGTTTTTTTGTTTGCCTTCCTCTGGATCAACAAGTAAGTATAGATATATGATAAAGTATCTGTTGTCTAAATTTAGCATAGGTTGAACTTGATGGACGTACGTCTTTTTTCAACCTCATCTACTATGTAACTATGTATATGTAACTATGTATTGTGAATTTCCAATTTCATATGAAAACTGCTGTATTATTATTTAGACGATAACCACAACGTCCTTGAAGCGTTTACACAGTGGAATTAACCCTTTGTGATCTGTTGGAGGTCATTGTTGGTATTCCTTACAAGTAGATCTATCTATACACGTGTATAAAAAATTCCTTCAAGAGGGGTACCCCACAGTATGTTGCATATGTAGCACCCTCAAAATGGGTGTTAGCAGAGTTTGATAGAGGTCACTATAGGCACTAAGGTTCAGGTGCCTTATATATGTATTTTATTGTGTTTATTTTAATCAATTGTTCTTTTTTTAATGCAAATGTTCTGGTTTTGATGATCTTGATCCCAATATAATGTTACATACTGTTCACAGACATGAGTTTATGCGCCAGAGATTTTTCTTTTTCTCGTACTTTGCACAAGGGGGATTGGGACCCTCTCTTATCTCCTCATGTGCGCAGACCGATGGAACTCCCAGACCCAGCTTTATAGCTGAAATAATGACCGTAACCCTGAGAAATACAGGATTCTAAAACGGGTTTAAAATGGTGGATGGCTGGGAGTGGCGGGAAGGGTGTGGTGAGTGAAACCCTTGTCTTTGAGGTAGGAGGTCTGAATTGGGATCCCAGTGTCAGGTCCCTTGGGTAATAATTTTTTCTCCCAGTGACTCGGGCACCAAAAAAATTAGTTCAAAGCAGGAAATGGGCTCATTGTGATCTATTCAATGGAAGGGGATATCATTATCACCAGTGTTCGACAAACCTATACATTTGCACGCCCCGGACGAGTGGATTTAACATCTTGGCGAGCTCATATTGGCCCAAGCAGCACACGTGTGATACTAGGTGGTGAGTAGATTTTTTGGTGATTTGTCGACCACTGATTATCACCAATGGCTTGCTATCTCCCCTTCTGTGCCCCAACTTTTATATCTTGACTTTGTATATACCTGGCGTTTTAAGGATAAAGTCTTCTTATTTTGCCCTTTCTCAAAGATAGTTGTGAAAGGCACAAGGACCCCACATACTGTAAGAAAAGCCTAAAGATGGAATGAACCTGTTACTCTAATTTGAATACAATCATCAGGAAAATGGGAAGCAGCCATTTTTGAATATATGTATATCTTTATCTGTATAGCGACATCCGGGTACATAACCATTGCAAAATAACAGGAGACATAACGAGATTAAGCGCTTCAAACATAAAAGCAGGAAAGGAGTCCCTGCCCCGAAGAGCTTACAATCTAAGTGGTATGTAGAGAGAACTTGGACATCATGTAACCGGCATAATCATTTCTTCTCAGAGTGGTTTCAAGCCTATGTTTTATGGCAGAAGGGAAGTGATTTGGCTGGGGTTATGAAACCAATTGAATAAAGAGCAGGGTATTTTGGACGTTTGTTCATCAGTAAATATGTCCCATAACTAATAATGAAGCCACCTTTCTACCCTAAGTCCAGTTGAGCATTGAGTTGAAGATGATCAATGATGGTTTACAACAGGGCCCTTGTAATCTTTTGTCCCATCCCACTTGGTCACTATAAGCTGAACAGGAGTTCATATAAATTATCTTGCAAGGAGCCAATGTTTGCTGAAAACCGAACCCCTTAATAAGCCAAAATAGCCACCAAGCTAAGAACGATTTGTTTACTTCCACAGACATTAAAACATGGATAGGATGATATTCCAGGCTATATGACTAATATTATTTTGCTTCAATTCTATTTTGGTGTATTCCTTCCTTCCTGTTGGTTTTCCATCAAACACAATCTCCCGAAATGCCCTAATAAACATACAGACCATCTGGTCAACATCATCCCCTGTGGGTTCCCATTACAGATCCTACAGTCTACAGACCCCTCTTTATGGTCACTCACTGCTCAGCCTTCGTTGAGCTGAACACAAAGGCGTTAAGAAATTCCCATTGTGTGCACTTTTTGCAGTTGGCATAGCATGAATCCATCATGTTGGTTCTTGTTTTACTGTTTAATTTAGGTTTATGTTTATAATATACATTGTTAAACGAGCATGATGAAATATGGCTGCTCAAGATAACGACAGTGCCATGTGTATCCTGCATGGAAAAACAATGTGGAATAGCCGAGCTTTATACTGGGTACTCATTGCCATTAAAGAATACTATCCTTTGTATTACTCAAGTGCATTGTTACCTAACCCAGCCAGCACCCATGGGGTGACACACTTTCAATGTTAGAAGGGCCAGCACAGTATTGCACAGAGCACATTTTAATAATAGAATACAATATTGTTCGGGAAGCGCTAGCGACTTGTTATCAAATTTCCTAGTTGCTTTTCAATCCGGTAACTCCACAAAGCTGCTTTCATCGCCGACAAACTTTTTTTTTTTTTTTTTTAATATTCTAAGAAATGTGAGAATTTGAAACAATTTATATATGTCCAGTGACTCGTTAGGCAAATATTAATCGTGGAGTGAGCTGGTGAAAGGCCTTATGGCTTAGCCGTGCTTACCGAATGTGGCCCTAACCTTCTCAGGGGTAATTCAATACATACTGTATACCCGAAAACGCCGTATTCAATCCAATGGGGATTTTCAGCAGAGTCACGTCCACTTGGAAATATTTTGAATGTGATTAGGGGGAACAAACACACAGAACACCAGCAAGCTCTTTTTGGGAACCCCTGAGCCCCCACAAAATATATATGTATATAAGTGTCAAAAATGAGAGCTATTGAGCGTGGCAAATGTATACAACAAGCGACAGAGAAGCCCAATGCTACATCCAATATGACAAAAATACACAGTCAAATACTTATATATTCTCTTGAATATCCTATAGAGGTATACTAGTATTTTATCTGGTAGTGTTAGGTACCTGTGAACAGGGTCTGCCTTGTCGTGGCTCACAGGCTTACAATGCCTTGGCCAAAGGGTTAAACTAAATGACCCTTTTTCAAGAGAATATATAAGTATTTTACTGTGTATTTTTGTCATATTGGATAGAGCATTGGGCTTCTCTGTCGCTTGTTGATGCGATTAGGGGGATAAGAGTCCACGCGTCTTGGCGTTTGACACCCAACTCTTTTTGCTTCTCCTGTTTCATTGGTGGTCATTGACACACAGAATTCCACAAGGGCCAGCAACAAATTGCAAAACGCCCTGGCTTTCGGCACCCCAGGGGTTAAGTAATAAGTAGGGGTTTCCTTTTACCCTGCAGGCTCGTCTCTTTTCATTGAGCCGCCCGATCAGATCCACTGACGCCCAATGAACGTGCACGGTTTTCCCAACCAAAAAACAACAGCGGAAAAAAAACCGCGTGGGGAAACTATCTTTTGAAGGTCTGCAAAGCTTGCCTCGGCTCTACTCTCCCAACACGAAATGCACCAAGGACAAGACATCTTCCGACTTCAATGAGATCAGACCTTCTTTATGATGATAAAGATTAGGCAATCTTCGGGTGCCCTGCCAATAGCATGGCACACACTTTCCATTCTTATTCTACAGGAGGAAAAGACGTTGCAGGAACCTGAAGCCTGCTCTGTTGAAAGACGCTGGATTTAGGATGATGCCGCTGGATCACTGCCGATGTTTGGCCTGTGTGTTTATTATTCCAAATTCTAATAGGTGCTTAAGTTATTTCTAGTTGGGTTTAAACAAGAAGTGCATCTGCAGCTGTGGCTACATGTCTGTAAGAGATTAATCACCAATGCTGGGTTATGAAACACTTAGCTTTACCACCATCGTGTTAATATGCATTTTCTGGGGTGGAATTGTTCCTCTGAATTTGAATCTTGATAATCTTTCTTTTGAGCTCACTCTAGTAATCTCAATATTACTAACAGAATAGCAAGTGGGAATGCAAAAGCAAGATTGGGTCATCATCCTCATCATCATCATCGTTGTTGATGGGGAGGTTGTTGGCAGGTCTGGAAAACAGGTGAAGTTGAGGCTGCCAATCCTGTGCTGAGAAGCCTGGCAGAGGATTTAAGACTGCAAACCAATTACATTGTTATGTAACACGGCTACGATAAGGAAAGTGTAGGGCGTTTGTTTTTATTGCTATCTTTAAATGATTGGAAACTGAAAATATTTATGTGATATGAGCACAATTAGGGGTCTGTGTATCAAGGTGAAACTGGACATTTAGATCCTGCCCGTACTGTATGCGTGAAAGTATTTTCTGTCGTCTACTCCAGCTTGCACCTTGGGGAGAGTCAGTAGGTGGGGAGAGTTATATGATGCACAGATTATAATGAGATGTATCACACTCTGCGTATCTGCCCCAGTTTGCACCTTGGGGAGAGTCAGTAGGAGGAGTTGGGGAGAGTTACATGGTGCACAGATTATAATGAGATGTATCACATTCTGCGTATCTGCCCCAGTTTGCACCTTGGGGAGAGTCAGTAGGTGGGGAGAGTTATATGATGCACAGATTATAATGAGATGTATCACACTCTGCGTGTCTGCCCCAGCTTACACCTTGGGGAGAGTCAGTAGGAGGAGTTGGGGAGAGTTACATGGTGCACAGATTATAATGAGATGTATCACATTCTGCGTCTCTGCTCCAGCTTGCACCTTGGGGAGAGTCAGTAGGAGGAGTTGGGGGGGAGTTACATGGTGCACAGATTATACTGAGATGTATCACATTCTGCGTCTCTGCCCCAGCATGCACCTTGGGGAGACTCAGTAGGAGGAGTTACATGATGCACAGATTATGAGATGTATCACATTCTGTGTCTGCCCCAGCTTGCACTTTGGGGAAAGTCAGTAGGAGGAGTTGGGGAGGAGTTACATGGTGCACAGATTATAATGAGGTGTATCACATTCTGTGTCACTGCCCCAGCTTGCACCTTGGGGAGAGTCAGTAGGAGGAGTTGGGGGAGAGTTACATGGTGCACAGATTATGATGAGATGCATTATTCTGCATTAGATGTAAGAAAATGTTCTTGCATATTCCGCATATCTAAAATATGGAACAGAGCTTCTCAACACCTTTTTCTCTACATGATAAATAGACATCTTAACCACTTATGTTATAATCACAAGGTGCTCAGGGCTGCAATCTAGCTAAGCACATACACAAAATTCAACTCAACTGAACTTCTAAAAAAAAATCAGCGACATGGTTGTATTTTTTTCAATTATTTCCTGTAGAGGAAACGATAGCAATATTTACTATCACCCCAAAATCTATTGAGATACAAACAGATGCACTTTTATTGATTAAAGCAGCAGTCAAAGCTGCCTCCTCCACCCCCTTTAATATGTGCATCAATACAATCCCCACAATGTTAACTAATTAGCTAAATTGCAGATCGATCCGTTCCCCTGTGATCGATCGGCGGAGATTTGGCTCAGGGGTTCACTAAATGGCTGTCATTGCAGCAGAAGAGGACTAAAGATGCAAAGTTCTGTGGGGAAGATCATGTGAGCAGGCAGTCACTAGATATAATTGGTGTGCTGCTAGAGAGAGGGAAGGGCTCAAAAAGGGGTGTGCCAGAGCCTGTTTCAGAAAAGGAAGGGGGTGTGACTTTGTAAATGGTTGCTATAGAAACAAAAAATGCTTGTTACATTATAATACATTAAAAATGTAATTCAGAGATGTTACAAAAAAAATATGCTACAAGTATTTTCTCGTTAGTACATGTAGTGCTACAAATGACACCCCCACGCTTACATCCACACTCCGGAAAAGGAAGTAACATCACTGCATCATCATTGTATTTCATTTCACCCGTCAACGGGTGCTTCCTCTGCACCTCATATTTCTATTGATTTAAATGATCTCTTATGGAGTGCTGTTCCCTTTGTCTTTTTTTCCCCATCATTATATTTATTTCATTTATTAAATTTCCTTCAAATAAATAAACAGGACTATTGTTGAGGCCACAGGGAAAGAGGGTCGAGCCTAGATTGGAAAGAAAAGAGATGAACAGCCTAAGCAACTGGAGCTTCTAATTCAGGCCGGTAAGAGGACTACATTCCATAAACTCATGGCTTTCAGCTTGGCCCCAGGTACGGTACGTCTGCTGTGCCTAAGTGGATCTGACAAGTCCGACTAGCCAGGAATAACTCAAAAGACGGCACAGAGCAGGGCATCAATGAGAATTTGTATGGAGCGCTGGCAATGTGCTCGGGTTTGACAGCTCGTGACATCCCAAAGCTTTGAGAGAATGAGGAGTTACGCGGGATGCCAATCATTCTCCATGTGACACATCCAATCCATAACTCTGCCAGGCGGCATCCATTCCCATGGGCATCTGAAATCTAGCTGTCAATGTCACCGATGTGAGGGCACAGAGCTGAAAGTAACAGGGAGGAGAAGGCAAAACTTTGTTACTTCTTACGTACAGGGTTGGCGAGACGTCAAAATGGATTGAAAATCAAGGATAACTGTGTGTGTGTGTGTGTGTGTGTGTGTGTGTGTGTGTGTGTGTGTGTGTGTGTGTGTGTGTATAAACACACAGGAACTGTCTCATCGTAGAGAAGAAACTCCATATAGTGATTATGAAATGATCATGCATGGTGCTGGGATATGGTGCTTTGTGATATATATCTGCCACATTTCCATATTTAAAGTTGGATTATATATTATAGTTTAGATCTAAATTATTATTGCATTTTTTGTTTCTTTATATTGTTTTGACACCTTTTTTGCTTACAAAAACACCACTTTTGTGTATATATAACTGTGTTATATATATATATATATATATATATATATATATATATATATATATATACAATAAGGGTCTGCGCTCGTGTGTGGAAAGCCAGAAGTATAGGATATATAAAATTAATTGAACCGGTAATAAATCATAAATACATCAGCATGATATTAATGAATTAATATAATGATATACCAATGCAATATATCCTAAATAATGAAATTAATTAATATACCAAAAATGCACTGTGAATGTCCAATGATAAAAAAAGAGCTAAAAACATGCAATTATAATAATTATATTATTACCGGTCCGGTAATTAGAACGGTTCCCGTGACGTCACCCGCTGGTCCGCGACTTCAACCGTCCCCGGTGGGAACTAAAGATCAACTGTTTGGTGTATACCGGGGGAGAGACCATCGTGGAGTGCCTGATGCGTCAGTTCCTGCAGGCAGTGAACAACGGAGGCAGCAATCTTTCCAGTGGAGTCACGGAGGGACTACAGCAGCAAAGCAGCGTTTCCTGGTCCTAGGAGCATGAGTATTACTCATACAATGCTTTTAATTGTTTTATGTTTGTGAGTTCATTTTTATTGAGATTTTTGGGAATTAAATATATCTATTTTGCACAGTAATGCACTAGGATTTGGCGCTTTTTTTTCTTATATTTTTCTATATATATATATATATACATATATATATATATACATATATATATATATACACACAGTGTGTGTATATATATATGTATATATATATATATATATATGTATATATATATATATATATATATATATATATATACACACAGTTATCTTTACATACAGTTTTTATATATATATATATATATATATATATATATATATATATATATAATTATCCTTGCTTTTCAATCCATTTTGACATCCATATATATGTATAGCTGTCTATGTATGTTTATATATAATATCATGTGATATATTATTAGTGATTTACTAAAGCCATCCATCAGGATGGTAATGCTGCCTCACCTGCCCTTGGCCATGGGTCCTTCTGCCGTATACACACAAGCTTAAAGGCAGAAGGAGAAAGTTGAGTGGATAGTGCCTGAGACCACCAGGTTTTCCATTAAACTGCGATAGTGCCAATCGGGGCACTAACACACAGAATCTCTAACTGAAGGATCTGATCACCACTGTCTCAGTTTAATGAATAACCCCCTATGTGCGCCCCTTCAGCATCCCTAATAAGAACGCCCTAGTAACGGCACTGGGCAGACAATGGCACGGTAATGGTAAATCACCATGGTTGGTAGGTCTTTAGCTTGATACATAGTTTCTCACCTCTGCTGGTGCATAGCTAAAGCAATAGGGGCGAAATAACACACAAAACTCCCAACGTTCCTAGCCATACAGGTGAGCGGATGGGGCGTTCCGTAACATAGCTGTCTTTCCCCACCCAAAATAAATCTCTTTGTAGGTCTCCCTGTAATCAGCGAGCTTCATGCAGGTGCTCCTCTATGCTCTGGAGTTCATGCATGGCCAACACTCAACTATTTCCATTTATGCGTGAATGTCGTTGTTAAAAAAATAAATAAACTCATGGAACAATAAGAAACACAAAAAAAAGAAATGCTGGCTTCTCCACTGCGATAGATAGTTGCTAGGTAGGAAAGGACACAAGGGTAGACTACAAGCTGTATACTGTACATACATACATACACATATGTAGTGTGTAAACTATAGATAAGTTTAAGCAGTCGACACAAATGATGTATTTTTTATAATTCAGGTTTTATTGATTTCACTCCTAGGCTGGGAACATATGGATTCATAATGCCTTCCTTATAGGATTTGTATATCAATTGCAATACCTACAGTTGTAGAATAGCAAACGGTATTTTTGCATGGTTGATCGGTATTTTTTTTTTTAATCATAGTTATGTATGTATGTCTGTCTTTATTTATATAGCGCCATTAGTGTACATAGCGCGTCACAGCAGTAATACACGTGACAATCATATAAATAAAAAATAATACAAATAACAGGTCACGGGAATAAGTGCTTCAGACATAAAAGTAACATTTCGGAAGAGGAGTCCCTGCTCCGAAGAGCTTACAATCTAAATGGAGTGTTTCATAATATCCTAAGCAGCATTAACAAAATCTATGTTTTTATTTTCCCCCTTATCATTAGAGGATGTGCCACTGGGGTTTGTGTGTTTGCCTTCCTCTGAATCAATGTAATGTAAATACAAATATAGGATAAAGTATCTGTCGTCTAAATTTAGCATAGGTTGAACTTGATGGACATATGTATGTTTTCAACCTCATCTACTATGTAACCATGTAACCATGTAACATTAGGGCTCAGAATAACAGGAATAAAAAGAGGGTTAACTGAAATGCAGCTATTGCATTTAATTGACATTATTATAAACGTAATACATAAAATAATGTATACAGAACATTTTGATCCATGGACCCCACAGACCTTACAATATTAGATAGAGTTCAGAACGTGGGATTGATTCGATCGATCACTTACAATACATGTAACATGGATAACATCTGTATCTACTTTCCTGCGTTACAAATCTTATTAACCCATAGGAAGCCAAGGACACCAACCCACTGGATATCCACTCCTGCTGCAGCATTAACGTTCACAGCTCACACGTGTCCCATTGTGTCAAGACGGATGGGCCTTTCTGAAAGATTGAAGGCTATACCACACAGCCTAAGGCTGTACATGAAGTGTGTTAATAATGTCAGCTGTGAGGAAAAATATTGACTTTGTGCAAGTGTCAGAGTGGGAACGCCTTTTTGGCTTTGTGATTTGTCCTCCCCTATGTGCAAGGTCGAGCAGAGAAGCAGAGTATAAGGGAAAGCATCCAATCCTAATTTCCATCACTCATTGCATCCTACCACCCATGCCTTTATGACAAAGGGGTTGATATCAGCCCAGCTCTCTCCTCATTACTTACTGCGATGAGTCTACATGGGACAGTGACATTTATTAAAGTATATGGTGATGACAGCTCACAGCTTTTCCCATGGTATTTTTATTACTTGTTTCCCCAGGACATACTTTCATTGGGGATCTGCACCCCGGCGTAACCTTTCCGGGTCAAACAATTTACCGATGTGTAGCAGTGGGGAAGGGTTGGGTAGATTGTACAACGAGGTAGACACGAGTATCCTAAGTATGAGTAAAAGCCATTGATTGAATGGGGCCTGAGGTGTCATGGCTAGCAGGACAATGTCCCCAATTTCTGCGTTTCAATGGCTTATCTACTATATATGTTGGAAAGCTGTGAGTCTGTTCGCTCTGCATTTGGACACCTCTATCGTGACCACATTTAGAGTGATTATTCCTGAGATCAAGGAGCAGGGTTTTTAGCTATGTTTGGATACACTTCATAAATTACATCACGGATGACCTCACAAATGGCATCATCAATGACATCCCTGATGACATCACATATGACATTACAAATGACATGGTCCCATCACACAACGCTCAAGCTGCCACTTAATCTTGGTGACTCTGAAAATCCAATTTGCGACATTAGCAGAAATACCGAAGCAACCAAAGTTCTTCAGGAGCGCGAGGTCAGTGTTTGGGACGAGCGTTCAAAGTCCCACACACGCAGCATTAGGGGATCTCCCTCGCACACTTCAGGACCTCAGATTCAAATAAACTATTGTGGGCGGAGCTGTTGTTTTAGTGGGGGATTTGGCATTAAAAAAGTAAAAAACTTAAATTTTCCGTTGATAAATCTCAGTATTGTTTGATTTCTTAGAATTCCCGGGCAACGCTGGGTACTTTTTAGCTAGTTTGCTATATATTCTATTTCGGAAGGGATGGGACTTTTGTTTGGAATGTTTGGAGGTTCCCTGTCACTTCCGTGTCCATGATGTGGTCAGAGCTGAGAAATCCATTCCCTACCCTGATCCTATTAGGGGAAGCTCAGAACCTTCAGAACAGCTATGGGGTTAAGGGGCAACAGGACACTGCAGGTGGTGGGATACCAGTGGTTCAAGTACGATGGTCTAGGACAGGGGTGCACAAACTGGGTTGCGGGCCCCCGAAATTTATTTTTAGGGGGCACGGCGGTTACAGAGGCCCCACGGTCTTCCCCAAGGCATTTCAATTAAATCCTTGATATAAGGTGAGGGGGGGGGGGGGCGCGAGCAGTGGGGGAGAGCAGGCAGGGGGGCTCAAGGCAAAACGTTTGCGCACCCCTGGTCTAGGAGTTACAGGATACCCCTTCTGCTTTATACCCTTACAGTCCTGCTTTATTTTTTAAACCAATAAGGATTCAGTATAGAAATATTCTCTCCCTATATAAATAATAAACTGCTTTGGTGCAATAGCCAGGTTTAGAATTTCGGGGTATCATGAGCAGTATCACGGCTTTTAATAAACCACTTCAACCACTGTGGGTTACCCCCCTCTAATCCCTTATCTAGTAATCCTTTTATAGGGACTGTCCGCAGTAAAAAGAAATAGGTTCTTCGGGTCGGTAATGATTAATTATCATTAGAATGGATCTTTTATCTGCGTGGCGTCAACATACTCCGAAGCGCAGTACAATGCGAGAGGGAGGTCAATAGCGTTGTAAGAGCACATATACGTTGGGACAGGAGTGGGAAACTCCAGTCCTCAAGAGCCATCAACATGTCAGGTTTTCCGGATATCTCTGCTTCAGCACAGGTGGCTCAATCCGTGGCTCAGCCTTCGACTGTCGGTGGCCCTTCAGGACTGGCGTTGGCCGCCCTTGCGTTGGGAAAAACGGAGGCAGAAGGAAGGTGGTCCCTGACCCAAGGAGCTAACGATCTAAAAGGAAAGGGGCATGGGGACCCAAGGAATTGATTATTAGGGGAGTTACTGGCAAACAACTCCTGCGGCGCCTGAGAGCACAGTCGTGGTCATGAAAGGGTTATCCAGCTTCGATGCTTTTCCTGACATAGAGCTATTTACAGTGTGTGTGCATTCTGCAATCAGACACCCCCCCCCCCCCGGTTTTTATTTATGAACGCGCATGCATCTCCGTGTGTGGCACCACAACATGAGCAATTGATGCCTGTGGTGGATGTATACATGTTTACTCCAGTGTACTCAGTAACCACAGCAAGGGCTGCCGTCAATTAAAGCAGGATGAGAAATCCCATGTCATCGTGGCCTCCCCGCAGTATATCCTGCGTTGGACGCTTTCCACATCATGGAGTATGTTTTTTTTTCTCTCCTTCCAGTATTTCACCCCCCGCTTGCTTACTCTACTTATTTGGGGCTGTGAGTGTGCGTAGCCAATTCACTGCCGGACAGGCCTGTAACAGATGTAGGCCCGGATTCACAGAGCTCTGTCAAAGCAGCGCTTCCAGGTCGCTGTTTATGTTTTTTTTTTTTGTTTTTTAGTTCTAGGGTTGAAGCGGGGGGTCCGGAACTACGTTAATTTCATCTCCGGGGACCGCCTGCTCCCCCGTGATCCTTACCGCCGTATGGGGTGACGGTATCTCCATGTTTAAATGTCAGACAGGCCAGTAGGAAGGGAGGATGTCACGGCTTCCTATTGGCCCGTAAGAACGCGGGACGTTTGAAGTCGCCATTAAGTTAGCCCCAACAAGCCCCGTCTGAGCTGCGACCTGACTGGAACCAGCCTTTACGAAGGAAAGTATCTTGGGAAGCAGGGGCGTCTCCGGAGCTGAAAGGAATGTAGTTCAGCTCCGGAGAGACAGCTGCCTTCAATCCTATAACTAAAGAAAATTAATAAACAAAACATAAGCAGCAACCTGCAGTGCTGGGCTCAAAGTCAGGGCTCATATTGTGACGTTACCTAAAATAGTCATGGACCTTATGTTCCAGAGGTTAACGCACATCCCCACAGCTCATTATATGCAAAAACAATGGCCGTTCTACATCTCCTTAGTGTAGGCTTAACGTTAGGTTGGTTTAGTGTGACGTTAAGTATGTCTTAGTGTTACTCCCATCCAGATCCTGAAAAAGAGCAAGAACTACCTTCACCAAACTAATCGGTGGTCCCTTGACCTTTGAGAATCCCTTGGTTCCCTAGATCAGGGGTTGCGCAAAGTGGGGGGGCGCGAGATTTTGTTGGGGGGGAGGGGGCGCAGCGGCTACAGAGGCCCCGCGTTGAGAGCGCAAGGCCTCTGGAACTTACTTACCAGGCTTAATTCTCCATGTGTCTCCATGGCAACGTGACATCAAATGACACCGCGAGGTCACGTGACGTCACATGACCCCGCGGCGTCATTTGACACCGCATTATAGGTAAGGGGGTGCCACACAGGTGGAGAGCAGGCAGGGGGTGGGGGGCACAGCGCAAGAAGTTTGCGCACCCCTGCCCTAGATATTCCTCCGGGGTCACCATCAGAAAGCCAGATGATGTCACAGCTTTTCCTTTGGCAGCTAGAGTGAGTCCTGTCCACCATGGCCATTTTGGGACAACTGCTTTGGTGATGGACCTCGGGATTGCCACTCAGGGTGTCCAAGGTGTGAGGGGACTGGATCAGCTGCGTTCTGTGATTCTCCTTTGTTTTGTTTGGGTAATTTTTATTTTTCCTGGACCAGGAATTCCCCCGGAGCTGAACCACAGTCCCCCGACCACCAAGGACCCCACTGGGCTCAGCCTTGCTCTGGTGGCCAACAGAACGGTGTAACGTCACCGAGAAATAATCTGGGTTTTCTATTATTATTTTTTTTGTGTGAGAAACTACAAATATCTCAGGAACCGAATGAATGTAATGTCCGTTTCAGAGCCGTGCTCTTGATGACTGAGCTGGATGCATGGTACTTTATTTAGTGAGAGATTTTATTTATAAAATGTTTAACCAGGAAAGTAATACATTGAAAGTTACCTCTCGTTATCACGTATGTCCTGGTTATAATGGACATCGTTACACGTTATACTTACAGACATTTCATGGACAGTTAGGGACAATATATGCTATGGGCGTATTTAGCAGACAATTAACAGTTACAGACAAGATTAACATGTGAGACAGATGAAGTCTTGAAAGAACTTAGACTGGTGGCGGCAGTGAGAGTCTCCGGTAGACTGTTCCAGTTGTGGGGTTCCTGGTAAGAGAAAGAGGAGCGGCCGGATACTTTGTTGAACCATGGGACTGTAAACAGTCTTTTGGAGTCAGATCTCAAATGATAAGTGCTGCGTGTGGTAGGGGTGAGGGGAATGTTCAGATAGGCGAGTAGCTTGACCAGAAAGTATCTGAAGGCAAGACAGGAAAATTTTTCTTTGCGCCTGAGTTCAATACACTAGTAGGTAAAGGTTTGTGTTGATAACTTCTGAGCATGAGAGGTATCACAGACCTGTCTCTGACCACATGTTCCTATAAGAGAAAAAAAAAACTATTGGACATGAGCAACTACTACTCACCTAAATAGGTCCTATGTTTAAAGACAAAAAGGCTGAATCAACATCTAGAAACTTGTTATAAACTTGGCCTGGATAAACTCCTCATCTTCTAGTGCTTAAGTAAAACATGTCTGGTGCCTTTCCATATGTTTGCACTGAGCGCCCTATATCACATATAAACACTATTTAGCAGCAGTGCTTGAGAAATTCTGTCTGCTCTTCTGAGTTAAGTGTTGATGGATAAACCATACAGTGTTTGGGGTATGTGTTCTTACCACAATAGCTGTGTAAGCAAACTTCAAAGGGTTTGCTCTTTACTAGAAACATTGAAAATGCCGTAAAAAGTCACTTACAAATTCTTGCTTTTATAGAGACTTATTTACACACTGATAATAAATGACAGATATCCACAGTGTGTCGGCAAAGTCAGCCCCGTATGAATTTCAGATCAGATACACAGTCTGGGGCAAAATCCTTTGCTCAATTATCACATGATAAAACGATATCCAAGATAAGTTAATCAGAGGCAGCACCAAGATGTTTTAGATTTTTGACTACACTGTCATTTCAAAGAAGCAATCTCCTTCCCCTCAAAAAAATGAACCCTAAACACTGGATTTCCTGAAGCAGGACCTCCCCGCCATCTTATCTCAGAAAGATCCCTGATTGCACTAGTAGTTATCTCTAGGTCCTGAGAGAGGTCCCAGCCAACCAGTTGTGAGCATGTTACACCAGGGGATGTGGGAATCTTTTTAACTTCACTAATTTTTCACGAGAAAAGGTAATTCGATAAATCCTTCAGGTTTTCTTAATTTTCCTAAAATGGCGCTTTTCCTCCCCAATATATAAACTCGTGCAGAATTCATCAAACACATGTTACCCATAGCTATGGTCAGTGTTCGACAAACCTATACATTTGCTCGCCCCGGGCGAGTGGATTTAACCCCCGGGCGAGTAAATATTGGCCCAAGAAGCACATGTTTAGTACTAGGTGGCGAGTAGATTTTTTTGTGTGGCGAGTAGATTTTTTGGTGATTTGTCAACCACTGGCTATGGTCAATGGAAGGTAAGGGCATTGTCAGCCAATGTAATTCAATCAGAAATCTCCAGTTACATGGTTACATAGTTACATGGTTACATGGGGAAAAAGAATGGTGTAAATAGCGCTAACAATGAAAGTGAAATGATTAATACACAATATAAATGCAATAAGTGACTAAATTAAGGACAGCTGCCAGGAAAAAAAATCTAACCCAAACACAGTTAGTGGAAACACAGAGATACCAATACAGACCGGCGCCTCAATTGTCCAAAACGATATTAAGTCCAAAGAAATGCTGCAGTGTCCAGTAACGGTGATCCGGTGGTTAGACAGCAGGCTCCACAGCAGCAATCATGGTTTTATGCAGGGGAGATAAAGAGAGAAATCATAGCGTGACACTGCATATGATAAACATGTAACACACACATACAAGACTTACACCACTAACAACACTGACAGATAGGCTGACAATAAAACAGAGATATTTATTAGAACAATGACTAAAAAGGATAATGAACTGGGGAGCAGGTCTAGAATCCGGTGTGTAAAACCGGAATCCTACTTACAGCAATTCCAAAATGTTCAGGCAGTAATAGCAGGGGGTGCGGTCTGGTATCAGCTTGACTCAGGCGCGTGTTGCTTCTGTAATGGCCGCCGGCGCTTCCTCCGATCACTCCCGGGCTTGGCGTCCCTGCAGGCCAACCCTCGCGAGATTTCGCGTCTGCACTGACGTCACTCGCTGGGTGGAGCTGTTCGCCGCCGCTTACTCCTCGCTGCACGTCTCTACTAACCGCTAGAGCTGTATATGGATGCCGAGGTCTGCTCCTTGTAATGTTCACTTCCAAATGATCTCTAAAACACCCAACGCGTTTCGTGCGCATGCGCACTTCTTCAGGGGTTAATTAGCACAGTCCAAGCTTTCCTTATATAGCAGCAGGTAGGACACAATTGGTGGAAGAAAATAGTCTCTTACATTGATCTTATAACAATTGTGATTGGTTATTCGTCCTGTCACTCATGGCTGTGCTAAACAAATGGCAGCCTAACATACATAAAGACAACATGTAACACAAAACTGACTACAAATACAGGTCATATGCACTCTATCATGACAAACAAGGTGTAAAACCAATATTAATTCATAACTTCTAGATGTTCACCTATCCAGTATCCATGTTGCACCGTTTTGCACCAAAACTGCATATGGTATGAATAAATTAATCAAAGATGCAGTTACTTCCTGTATCTATATAGTGATGTCTTATTTAAAACAGTTATAAAAAATGCTACTGATAAAAATATCTTCTTAAAAAGGTTTTCAAGGTTATTAATTATTTTAACAAATACATGCTTAATGTTAAAAACCCTTGATACGGTTAATATTCATTTATAAAACGTAATAAATTTAATAAAAAAAATTTTTTTTTAAAAAGAAAAATTTTATTTAAGAAAGACACCCAGGTCGAAGTCTGTATTAAGTCCATTTGAAGAGAGGGTTTTCAGCTCATAGATCCAGTAGGCTTCACGTCTACTGATCTGTTGTAGCTGATCTCCCCCCCTCCAATGTACTTGTGTACTTTCTATAGCCTGACATTTCAGCCCAACAGGACTTTTATTATGGGTGACAGCGGATGTCACCTCACTGTACACCACTATCAATCATGGCAAAGGCTGTCAGGCAGTATCACGCAGGTTAGAATTGGACGTTACCACATCACCAGCACTTAAAACATTTAAAATATAATAACCATAACGGTCTCCTCTCTACCCCTTTCACCGTTACAGAGCTCTCTCTCACCTTGTTCCCCTTACTGACCCCCTTACCTGTGGAACTCCCTCCCGCTGAGTATACGCCAAGCACCTTCACTCCCCACCTTTAAGTCAAACCTTAAAACTCACCTCTTAAATGAAGCATTGCATTAGCCCAGGCTCATGGCTACTGTCCCACACCCAGAGTCTCTCCTACCAACCATTCTGGCCAAGCACTGCCTTCTACAGCGGGGGTGCGCAAACCTGGGGTGCATACATCTTTTTAAGGAGGGCACCGTGCTTACAGAGGCCCCGCACATTCCCCCCAAACATTCAAATTGATTGCCGGGGCAGTGCTCTGTGTCTCTTACCTCTCTCCAGCGGATCTGTTGCACTTATTCCCTGCTGTCTCGGTAAGTCTTCCATCATATCACTTAGATTGCAAGCTCTCCGGGGCAATGAGTTCCTTTATCTGACTTTGTACTTGTTGTATTATTGTACTATTATTCTCAGTACTGTATTGTCTCTTTTGTCAAGTGCTGAGTACATTGTTGCCGCGATTTAATTAAAGATATACATACATACAATATAACGTATATGCTTCATTTTTAAACTGTGAAAAGGCTTATTTGTGGTCTGTCAAGGTCTGACTTTTAAGATAAAGGACGTGCAAAAAGAAGACCGGGGATATTTGAAGATCAAAGTTTTCTGGTATGCAAAGCACCGCCGATGTTGACAAGAGGCGTCATGATACGTTTCTCAGAATTGCCCTTTTTTTTTTTTAAACGCTTCGGTCTGTTAGTAAACACAGCAAAAATAAAGAGAAGAATGAGCACTCAAGCAGAAGAACGAATGCCAAAATCATACAAAATATAGATGAGGTGTTAAAAGAACGAGGTTGGCACAACCCCCCAAAATGATTTACAGCCGACCCCCCCCATTTATGCTGTTGTGATTGTCGCATATGGGTATTATTCACCCTACAGCCACTTATGTTGCTGTTCACTGAGCCTAATACTGAACCTTTTGGGTATTGTATTGTTCTCATTGTATTGTTTGGTCTCCTTATTTTTAATGTATATCCATTCAATTGATTTTTAGAATTACTATACACACCATTACATTGGGACTCGCTATTCTGGGTAACCCCATCAGCTTTTTGCCTCATCGATACAGACACGGTCTTTCCCACACATCCAAATATTATGCAAGCCCGTTATAGGGACCTCCCAGGCAGGGCTTCTCCGCAGTGTCTGGACTCTTCTTTGTTTAGCCAACCTCCCATCCCAAAAGAGTTACACAAAAGACACTGCACACTCAAAAGATACAAATATTGAAAGATGCAAAAAAAAAAAGACATATCCTATGTAGTCTAGTGCCCCATGCTATGTATTTTCCGGCCCTGGCATGTAAGGTGGGCCTTTTCAGGGGTGATGGGGTCCATATGTCTGATATAGGGAATAACATATTTAGCCTCTGTTTGCAGTTGGGCCTGCAGCTCGTTCGGTGGTGGAAATGGCAGTTTAAATGCCCTGAAGGTGTTAGAGGGGGAAGTGACCCTGGCAGAAAGTTTACTCCTTGAGGGAGGTCTAAGACAGCGGTGCGCAAACTGGGGGGGGCTCCCCCCAGGGGGCGTGGGACTTTTCTGGGGGGGCGCGGCATTTACAGAGGTCCCTCGCTGAGAGCGCCATTCCTCTGTTTACTTACATGGCTCCAGTCACGCATCTCTATGACAACGCGGCGTCAAATGTTGCCCGTTGCCATGGAGGCATGACACCAAATGACACCGCTGGTAACGTGACGTGACATCCCATGACCCTGCAACGTCATTTGACGCAACATTAGAGGTGAGGGGGGGTGCAACGGAGGAGCAGAACAGGTAAGGAGGGCGAAGCGCAGGGAGTTTGCACACCGCTGGTCTATGGTACCTCCAGTAGTCGTTTGGGGAAGGAAGGTCACAAAGGAAATGGTTCTTCACAGTAAGGGCAGTTACAATGTGGCATTCATTACCCATGGAAACGGTGATGGCAGATACAATAGATATGTTCAAAAAAAGGCTGGACCTCTATTTAGAAAGGAATGGTATATAGGGATACACCTAATAAGTAAACACAGGAAGAATGTTGATCCAGGAAGTCATCTAATTTCCAATATTTGGAGTCAGGAAGGAATTTATTTTTCCCCTTATGAGATATCATTAGATGATGTGTCACTGGGGTTTTGTGTTTGCTTCCTCTGGATCCATATACTGTTAGCACGGATATAGGATAAAGTATCTGTCGTCTAAATTTAGCATAGGTTGAACTTGATGGACGGATGTCTTTTTTCAGCCTCATCTACAATGTAACTATATGTAACCACGCACCCATGTAACTATGTAATATAGCATTTAATCAATAAGGAAGTGGAAATATTCGTGCCAATTTCTCCATCAAGGGCATCCTCATGAATGTATAAAAAGATGGTAATTTTAGTGTGCGGTAAGACTTCATCTGACAAAGGCATCGCTCCCCGAAACGTTATACAGTTCAGGGGATAGGGTCTTTAGCTATCTGCTCTGTATGTTATATTGTATGCGTATATATATATATAGCTCACTCCATCGCATCTCCCACTCTCTGGGGAACTTGCTTGTTTGCAGTATGATTGTGATAAATCTAATACAGAGTGCTTTTCCTTTTAATATACAGGTTAATAAAAGCTTCAATCAGACTTAGAACTATGCAACTAATTTTGACAGATTTATTATAAATTATTCTTCCTGGTAATACACAGGTTATTAAGAATTTATATTAGTGTTAGGGACCCTTGAGATGTGGTCTGCCGTGTAGTGACTCAGGGGCTTACAACACTTTGGCCAAAATGTTAAACTAAAAGACCATTTTATTTAATAGATATCTATACATATATATTTAGGCACTGTACCGTGTATAAGTTTCACTGGATGTGCACTGAGCTCTGTCTGTGTTTCATGTTCTGTCTCTGGTTTTAAATATATATTGCCATGCTCAGTAGCACTCCTCTGTGACACTTATATGCTTATATATATATGTTGTGGTTAATTTGGGGGTTTAATATGAGCTTGCAGGTGTCCTGTATGTTTTACAATTCTTGTTCAGCTGGTCTTAGCTGATTGGAAGGTGGCGATTCCTATCTTGTTGAAGCTCACCCCCTCCCACATTTAAATGGTTAAAAGCTCACTCCATCGCATCTCTCACTCTCTGGGGAACTTGCTTGCTTGCAGTATGATTGTGACAAATCTAATACAGAGTGCTTTTCCTGGTAATGTACAGGTTAATAAAAGCTTCAATCAGACTTAGAACTATGCAACTAATTTTGACAGATTTATTATAAATTATTCTTCCTGGTAATACACAGGTTATTAAGAATTTATATTAGTGTTATGGACCCTTGAGATGTGGTCTGCCGTGTAGTGGCTCAGGGGCTTACAACACTTTGGCTAAAATGTTAAACTAAAAGACCATTTTATTTAATAGATATCTATACATATATATTTAGGCACTGTACCATGTGTAAGTTTCACTGGATGTGCACTGAGCTCTGTCTGTGTTTCATGTTCTGTCTCTGGTTTTAAATATATATTGCCATGCTCAGTAGCACTCCTCTGTGACACTTATATGCTTATATATATGTTGTGATTAATTTGGGGGTTTAATATGAGCTTGCAGGTGTCCTGTATGTTATATATATATATATATATATATATATATACCATGTGTATATTTTAATATATTATTTCAATATTTATATTTTTTGAGTGTTCAGTTTCTATTGTGTAATTCCTCCAAGAGGGAAGTGTCTGTTTCTGCACAGAATTGTGGAGAAAACATCTCACATATGCATTATGTCACTCATTCTAATTATTGTGAGCAAGGGAACATACATGCCCTTGTTTTCACATTGGACAGTTGAATTCCATGACGGGTTGTTTACTAAATATATCATTTCAAAATGTCAAAGTGTCTTTCAATCTCCAGTTGGAGCCATCACGGGAGAATGTATCTCTCCTCCGTTCAGATGTGTGTCAGGCTCGTGCAATGGCGCTATGTATATGATGCAAAGACGCACGTACGATGGGCGATATATCTTCTGCTTGCCCCCACATGTAATAAGTTGGTGCAGAAACATAGTGCATTTGATGCAGTTTGGCACTGAGGGGGCTCAATGTTCAGCTAGCTGGGGAATTCTGATGCCCGGAACACGTACAGAAAAGGAGAGAAGGAGCGGCTCCCTGTGACATTGGGCAAGTCACTGTATCTCCCTGTGCCTCAGACACCAAAATCATAGATTGTAAGCTCTATGGGGCAGGGACTGTGTCTGCAAAATGTCTCTGTAAAGCGCTACGTAAAACTAGCAGCGCTATACAAGAACATGCTATTATTATTATTATAAACAAAATGGCTGCCCCTGATGACGAATTTTGCACATTTCGCTGTAATAGTGCGTTACTGGGCCCAGCCAATTGGTTCATTTGACCCTGGCACAGCTGAGCCCACATCAGAAATACCTCCTGTAAGTGCAATCATGCTGATGTCAGGCTGGCTTACACTTTGCACGTTGTTCCGATGTTAACAATATATAATATCTTTACCGCGCTTTGCAAGATTGTACACGGCACGTTAACCAGGCATTCCCATTTAAGCCTCTGCTTGGCACTGAGATGGTTAAATTCTAGCTGCGACATTTTCCCAGGTCAGGGGCGGAGCGACTCCAGTCCTCGTGGGCCACCAACAGGTCAGGTTTTCAGGATATCCCTACTTCAGCACAGGTGGCTCAACGAGTCCCAGCTTCAGCACAGGTGGCTCAATCAGTGGCTCAGTCTTCGACTGAGCCACTGATTGAACCACCTGTGCTGAAGCAGGGATATACTGAAAACCTGCCCTGTTGGTGGCCCTTGAGGGCTGAAGTTGCGCACCCCTGACCCAGGTTATATTACATTCTAAACAACTGAGTGATCTTCAATTTTTATAACCCCCTTCTGTTTTCTTCTTGTTCCTTTCTCCTCTGTGTTTGTCTTTAAGGGAAAGGCCTTCAGCCTGAATACCAGTTGACTGACATTTTGTGTCTTTAGCGCGCGCACTGGAAATATTCTAGTCAAACCTCGCAGAAGTAACAGGAGAAATGTAGCTTTTCCAGAAAATCTGGACATGCTTTGAAAGGGGATGACGGACGCTAGAATCAATAATTTTTATCCCCATTGAAGCAACGTCTGGGGACATGTTTTAGCCAGCCAGGGGTTTCTGAAGAAAGAAAAAAACGCAAGGGGGAAAAAGCAAAGTGCTTTGAAATATATTTATTTCTTTATCCCGGGACCCAAATCAGGGAGATCTGTGGGTGTTGGGCCTTTGAAATGTCATGAAATAACTTAATTTCTCCAAATGGGACTCGTCACAATTACAGCATAGCGCGCGGTACGCAGCACATAGGAATGTTACAGGCACAGCCCCTGCCCAGGTGAGCTTACAATCTATGTGTTTTGGTGCCTGAGGCACAGGGAGATAAAGTGACTTGCCCAAGGTCACAAGGAGCCGACACTGGGAATTGACACCCCGGTCCCTTCCTACTTCATAGCGAAAGGACTAGCCTTTTCACTGTGAAAACCCGCCTGATTGGAGTGGCGCTTCAGCAGCTGATGCAGGTTCCGGTGTCTGATTCACGCATCATCCGTTTTTTGGAGGAGACGGCGGTTGGATCCTTGGCAGCAGTACGCCTGACCGCAAACACAACACCAAGTAGGCTCCGGTACTTTGGGAGTTCAGGAAACAGCTCCAGAGGCGACGGCGGACGATTTGAAGCTGTTTTCCGACCAACCAGGACCAAACGGGGATGGAGGTAGGACTTGCGTGTGGTTTGGGGGCTACAGAGGTAATTAATCTCTCCTCTGTTGTGCACATACCCCCACCAGTCATCCTTTAATACCCCGTTGCTCACTCCGTCAATCCTTACCCCCAACAAGCTAATCGTCGTGAGGATACCGTACATGACATTATACCTGCACGCCTAACTGGTGAATATACCCCGATCATAATACTTCATATATTAGCACTATTGTATGGGACTTTAATCGTCTACGTTTGCCCTTCAGACAGGTCTTGGAGTTACGGGTGATTCACTATGATTTGCCCTTCCTACGTCACACTCAGTGTCATTGACTCACTGAGTCGCCCTTCGGCCTTCATGGAAGATTGCTAACCCACTGGGTATGTTATTCTGAGCACCAATGTTAAAGATCAGCAAGACTGACCCCCAAATAAGTGAGCATGGCTAGTCACTAGGTCACTAGGTTCTATCAACCCCTTGGCAGCATCCTTATGTACTAGGACAGTCACAGTGACTGTACCTTCCATGGCGTTCACAGGACTAGCCATATTAAGCTATCCCTACTGTTGAGGGATCAGTCTCACTGTACACTACCTCCCATTCGCACATATCCAATGGTTTTTTTAGGCTCTTTATTTGTTTTGGTGATATATGTTTTACTTTATATCATTCAACGCTAAGTTTTATTCCAGTGGCGCGCCCAAGTGAATTTCGTTGAGGAACATCTTCATCTCTTCACCTTTTTCCGCACCGCTAATAAACCAGCGACGGTTCTGAAATCAGGATGTGTCTGGCATTGAATGGAGGACCCTTCCTGGGGCAGATTTGGGAACGTTTTGCACGTGTACCCCAAGCTTTTGGCCAGCTTCCCCCTTCTTGGTCCGACGAGAAGAGATGGGTTCGATCCAAAACGTTGGCGACAAGTTCGCTGAACGCCAAGTCGGGGTGGGCCGCAGGTTCGATTTATTTCTCATTACCTTTGATTTGGAGAACCAAAATCAAACGTTTGCTCGATAGAATACTAAAAAGTCCCGCGGCTGCTATTTTTCGCCATTTTCCCGAAAGAGACATTTTCAAACAACGGGGGCCGTTTCCGCTGGAAATGTAGGTGTTTTTGAACTTTTTGGGGAAACTTTGAGTCTAAACAGCGGCAAAGCGAGTCTCGGCCTGTTTCGTACATCTCCACCCTCCAGCACTGAACGGGTTAAGGAGCGTTGTCTTTGTCCGCTGAATCGAGCTGTTTTTGGACGAAATTCCCCCCCCCCTTTTGAAGTCCATTGAAAATGGGGGATTTTTGGCTTCGACCAAAAATAGAATAAGCCCCTGTCCACTAATTTTGGGGCGTATATTTCTACTCCCTTTCATTGGAACAGGGGCGTTGGGGCATGTTAAATTGTAGAGGCCTTCTGTGAATACGGGCCGAAGCGCGCTTTGATTTTCTACGTTTAGCTTATTTTTGGGGGGAGACGCCGTGTCACCGTGTACCTGGTCCTTTTTTTTAACACATTCATTGCCTTGCCAGGTTGTCCGGCTTAGAAATGGTTAAACTTGCTTCATAGAAAGTTTAACTCAGTCCAAAAAACAAAGTCTGTATCCCCCCCCCCCTCCTCCCCACCCCCCGCCCCCCACTTGCTGGAAAGGGTAAAAGACACTGAGTAAAGAGCAGGATTAGGACATGCTCCGGCACGAAGTAATATACAGTACATATTAAAAGACAGGATTTATTGTTAACTTACATTTTTCAAATGGGTGTATGCTGTACCATCGGTTTGCTTAAGATTTATGTATGACTACAATTGTTTCACATCCTGTGCCAACTCCCAGAAAAGTGACAGCCCGCCAGAAACCCCCATTATTAGCTCGCCGAAAAAAAGATCGCATTTAGTTTAAAGTAAGCGCAGATTTGCAACTCCTGTATTTAACTATTACTTATTGTCTAGTGACAGGGGAGCGTTGGCACGGCGGCGCTTAGAAACTGAGACGTAACCTCGCGGGGATGTCTGGTTTGTGTTTTCTATAGCGAGAACGGGTCATTCATCCCCTGACAAGGATGCAGTGGAAGGATGCAGTGTAAGAGTGTAAGGATGCAGCGTAAGGGTGCAGTGTAAGAGTGTAAGGATGCAGCGTACGAGTCTAAGGGTGTAGTGTAAGGATGCAGTGTAAGAGTGTAAGGATGCAGCGTATGAGTGTAAGGATGCAGTGTAAGAGTGTAAGGATGCAGTGTAAGGGTGCAGTGTAAGAGTGTAAGGATGCAGCGTACGAGTCTAAGGGTGTAGTGTAAGGATGCAGTGTAAGAGTGTAAGGATGCAGCGTATGAGTGTAAGGATGCAGCGTACGAGTGTAAGGGTGCAGTGTAAGGATGCAGTGTAAGAGTGTAAGGATGCAGCGTATGAGTGTAAGGATGCAGTGTAAGAGTGTAAGGATGCAGCGTACGAGTGTAAGGGCGCAGTGTAAGAGTGTAAGGATGCAGCGTTCGAGTGTAAGGGTGAAGTGTAAGGATGCAGTGTAAGGATGCAGTGTAAGAGTCTAAGGATGCTGCGTAAGTGTGTAAGGATGCAGCGTAAGTGTGTAAGGATGCAACGTAAGTGTGTAAGGATGCAGCGTAAGAGTGTAAGGATGCAGCGTAAGGATGCAGTGTAAGAGTGTAAGGGGGCAGCGTAAGAGTGTAAGGGGGCAGCGTAAGAGTGTAAGGATGCAGCGTAAGAGTGTAAGGATGCAGTGTAAGAGTGTAAGGATGCAGCGTAAGAGTGTAAGGATGCAGCGTAAGAGTGTAAGGATGCAGCATACGAGTGTAAGGATGCAGAGTAAGAGTGTAAGGATGCAGCGTTCGAGTGTAAGGATGCTGCGTAAGTGTGTAAGCATGCAGCGTAAGAGTGTAAGGATGCAGCGTAAGAGTGTAAGGATGCAGCGTTCGATTGTAAGGATGCAGCGTAAGAGTGTAAGGCTGCAGTGTAAGAGTGTAAGGTTGCAGCGTAAGAGTGTAAGGCTGCAGTGTAAGAGTGTAAGGTTGCAGCATAAGAGTGTAAGGATGCAGCGTTCGAGTGTAAGGATGCAGCGTTCGAGTGTAAGGATGCAGCGTAAGAGTGTAAGGATGCAGCGTAAGAGTGTAAGGATGCAGCGTAAGAGTGTAAGGATGCAGCGTAAGAGTGTAAGGGTGCAGCGTTCGAGTGTAAGGGTGCAGCGTAAGAGTGTAAGGATGCAGCGTAAGAGTGTAAGGGTGCAGCGTTCGAGTGTAAGGGTGCAGCGTTCGAGTGTAAGGGTGCAGCGTAAGAGTGTAAGGATGCAGCGTAAGAGTGTAAGGATGCAGTGTAAGAGTGTAAGGATGCAGCATACGAGTGTAAGGATGCAGTGTAAGGGTGCAGCGTAAGAGTGTAAGGATGCAGCGTAAGAGTGTAAGGGTGCAGCGTAAGAGTGTAAATATGCAGCGTAAGAGTGTAAGGATGCCGTGTATGAGTGTAAGGATCAAGCGGAAGAGTGTAAGGATGCAGCGTACGAGTGTAAGGATGCAGTGTACGTGTAAAGATGCAGCGTACGTGTAAGGATGCAGTGTAAGAGTGTAAGGATGCAGCGTAAGAGTGTAAGGATGCAGAGTAAGAGTGTAAGGATGCAGCGTAAGAGTGTAAGGACGCAGCATACGAGTGTAAGGTGTGACATAGTCCAAAGATGTTAGGCAGCTTTCTGCCCCATTTTAGAGCAGAAAGTGCAGGAATAGTTACAAATGATCCGTTCCACAGCTTCCCATTACCTCAGGCAGCTGGATGGAAAATCCAGACCACAGATTACAATGGCTCTAGTTCTCCCTCACCTGCTCTTCTAATCACATGCACAGGTATTTAGAGCAGAGAGGTTTTGCATTTCACTCTCTCTCCTTGGAGCCTGGGGGCTGGGGGTGTCGCTACTCTCCTGCATCCAGTATCGAGGTTGACGGCCTCTCCACGTATCACAGTACCAGAGGATTTGCCTGGACACCATGAACAGATAAGACAAAACAAATGATTACTGCTGTTGCTAAAAGACTGTGCTGTATCTTGTGTCCCTAAATGAGAGAGCATTGTTTTAAGCTGGGGAACCAGTTTAGTTGGCCAGCAGCTGTTAGAGAGACTGATTCTGATGTGTAGTTAGATCCCTGAAAGGGATAGGATTTGCTTATATGATTTTGGTTTTATTTCTTGAAATAACAGTGTGGGAAATATTGTAACACTGAAATGTGTGAACTGCTGAATGAAAGTATCTGAGTACCTCTAACCTACACATGTTAAAGCTGCAGTACCTTACTTGGATGAAAATAAAGCAGGCAGAAGCCTGAGTTAAGCAGCATAATACTTTGCATGATCCTGTTTGTTGTATAATTAACCCTAGAAGACTGTGTCGGGAAGAACCCAGACAGACGTCAGCACTACAAAAGAGGGGCGTTTGTCACAAAGGACACAGTGTAAGGATGCAGCGTACGAGTGTAAGGATGCAGCGTACGAGTGTAAGGATGCAGCGTACGAGTGTAAGGATGCAGTGTAAGCGTGTAAGGATGCAGCGTACGAGTGTAAGGATGCAGCGTACGAGTGTAAGGATGCAGCGTACGAGTGTAAGGATGCAGCGTACGAGTGTAAGGATGCAGCGTACGAGTGTAAGGATGCAGCGTACGAGTGTAAGGATGCAGCGTACGAGTGTAAGGATGCAGCGTACGAGTGTAAGGATGCAGCGTACGAGTGTAAGGATGCAGCGTACGAGTGTAAGGATGCAGCGTACGAGTGTAAGGATGCAGCGTACGAGAGTAAGGATGCAGCGTACGAGTGTAAAGATGCAGCGTAAGAGTGTAAGGATGCAGCGTAAGAGTGTAAGGATGCAGCGTAAGAGTGTAAGGATGCAGCGTAAGAGTGTAAGGATGCAGCGTAAGAGTGTAAGGATGCAGCGTAAGAGTGTAAGGATGCAGCGTAAGAGTGTAAGGATGCAGCGTAAGAGTGTAAGGATGCAGCGTAAGAGTGTAAGGATGCAGCGTAAGAGTGTAAGGATGCAGCGTAAGAGTGTAAGGATGCAGCGTAAGAGTGTAAGGATGCAGCGTAAGAGTGTAAGGATGCAGCGTAAGAGTGTAAGGATGCAGCGTAAGAGTGTAAGGATGCAGCGTAAGAGTGTAAGGATGCAGCGTAAGAGTGTAAGGATGCAGCGTAAGAGTGTAAGGATGCAGCGTAAGAGTGTAAGGATGCAGCGTACGAGTGAAAGGATGCAGCGTACGAGTGTAAGGATGCAGCGTACGAGTGTAAGGATGCAGCGTAAGAGTGTAAGGATGCAGCGTAAGAGTGTAAGGATGCAGCGTACGAGTGTAAGGATGCAGCGTACGAGTGTAAGGATGCAGCGTAAGAGTGTAAGGATGCAGCGTAAGAGTGTAAGGATGCAGCGTAAGAGTGTAAGGATGCAGCGTAAGAGTGTAAGGATGCAGCGTAAGAGTGTAAGGATGCAGCGTAAGAGTGTAAGGATGCAGCGTAAGAGTGTAAGGATGCAGCGTAAGAGTGTAAGGATGCAGCGTAAGAGTGTAAGGATGCAGCGTAAGAGTGTAAGGATGCAGCGTAAGAGTGTAAGGATGCAGCGTAAGAGTGTAAGGATGCAGCGTTCGAGTGTAAGGATGCAGCGTAAGAGTGTAAGGATGCAGCGTAAGAGTGTAAGGGTGCAGCGTAAGAGTGCAGCGTAAGAGTGTAAGGGTGCAGCGTAAGAGTGTAAGGGTGCAGCGTAAGAGTGTAAGGGTGCAGCGTAAGAGTGTAAGGATGCAGCGTAAGAGTGTAATGATGCAGCGTAAGAGTGTAAGGATGCAGCGTAAGAGTGCAGCGTAAGAGTGTAAGGATGCAGCGTAAGAGTGTAAGGATGCAGCGTAAGAGTGTAAGGATGCAGCGTAAGAGTGTAAGGGTGCAGCGTAAGAGTGTAAGGGTGCAGCGTACGAGTGTAAGGATGCAGCGTACGAGTGTAAGGATGCAGCGTACGAGTGTAAGGATGCAGCGTACGAGTGTAAGGATGCAGCGTACGAGTGTAAGGATGCAGCGTACGAGTGTAAGGATGCAGCGTACGAGTGTAAGGATGCAGCGTAAGAGTGTAAGGATGCAGCGTAAGAGTGTAAGGATGCAGCGTAATAGTGCAGCGTAAGAGTGTATGGATGCAGCATAAGAGTGTAAGGGTGCAGCGTAAGAGTGTAAGGGTGCAGCGTAAGAGTGTAAGGATGCAGCGTAAGAGTGTAAGGGTGCAGCGTAAGAGTGTAAGGATGCAGCGTAAGAGTGTAAGGATGCAGCGTAAGGGTGCAGCGTAAGAGTGTAAGGATGGAGCGTAAGAGTGTAAGGATGCATCATAAGAGTGTAAGGATGCAGCGTAAGAGTGTATGGATGCAGCGTAAGAGTGTAAGGATGCAGCGTAAGAGTGTAAGGATGCAGCGTAAGAGTGTAAGGGTGCAGCGTAAGAGTGTAAGGGTGCAGCGTAAGAGTGTAAGGATGCAGCGTAAGAGTGTAAGGATGCAGCGTAAGAGTGTAAGGATGCAGCGTAAGAGTGTAAGGGTGCAGCGTAAGAGTGTAAGGGTGCAGCGTAAGAGTGTAAGGATGCAACGTAAGAGTGTAAGGATGCAGCATACGAGTGTAAGGATGCAGCGTAAGAGTGTAAGGATGCAGTGTAAGGATGCAGCGTAAGAGTGTAATGATGCAGCGTAAGAGTGTAATGATGCAGCGTAAGAGTGTAAGGATGCAGCGTACGAGTGTAAGGATGCAGCGTAAGAGTGTAAGGATGCAGCGTAAGAGTGTAAGGGTGCAGCGTAACAGTGTAAGGGTGCAGCGTAACAGTGTAAGGGTGCAGCGTAACAGTGTAAGGGTGCAGCGTAACAGTGTAAGGGTGCAGCGTAACAGTGTAAGGGTGCAACATAGAGTGTAAGGATGCAGCGTAAGAGTGTAAGGATGCAGCGTAAGAGTGTAAGGGTGCAGCGTAAGAGTGTAAGGGTGCAGCGTAAGAGTGTAAGGATGCAGCGTAAGAGTGTAAGAATGCAGCATAAGAGTGTAAGGATGCAGCGTAAGAGTGTAAGGATGCAGCGTAAGAGTGTAAGGATGCAGCGTAAGAGTGTAAGGATGCAGCGTACGAGTGTAAGGGTGCAGCGTTCGAGTGTAAGGGTGCAGCGTTCGAGTGTAAGGGTGCAGCGTTCGAGTGTAAGGGTGCAGCGTTCGAGTGTAAGGGTGCAGCGTTCGAGTGTAAGGGTGCAGCGTTCGAGTGTAAGGGTGCAGCGTTCGAGTGTAAGGGTGCAGCGTTCGAGTGTAAGGGTGCAGCGTAAGAGTGTAAGGATGCAGCGTAAGAGTGTAAGGATGCAGTGTAAGAGTGTAAGGATGCAGCATACGAGTGTAAGGATGTAGTGTAAGAGTGTAAGGATGCAGCATAAGAGTGTAAGGATGCAGTGTAAGGGTGTAAAAGTGCAGCGTAAGAGTGTAAATATGCAGCGTAAGAGTGTAAGGATGCCGTGTATGAGTGTAAGGATCAAGCGGAAGAGTGTAAGGATGCAGCGTACGAGTGTAAGGATGCAGTGTACGTGTAAAGATGCAGCGTACGTGTAAGGATGCAGTGTAAGAGTGTAAGGATGCAGTGTAAGAGTGTAAGGGTGCAGCGTAACAGTGTAAGGGTGCAGCGTAACAGTGTAAGGGTGCAGCGTAACAGTGTAAGGGTGCAGCGTAAGAGTGTAAGGATGCAGCGTAAGAGTGTAAGGATGCAGCGTAAGAGTGTAAGGGTGCAGCGTAAGAGTGTAAAGGTGCAGCGTAAGAGTGTAAGGATGCAGCGTAAGAGTGTAAGGATGCAGCGTAAGAGTGTAAGGATGCAGCGTAAGAGTGTAAGAATGCAGCGTAAGAGTGTAAGGATGCAGCGTACGAGTGTAAGGGTGCAGCGTTCGAGTGTAAGGGTGCAGCGTTCGAGTGTAAGGGTGCAGCGTTCGAGTGTAAGGGTGCAGCGTTCGAGTGTAAGGGTGCAGCGTTCGAGTGTAAGGGTGCAGCGTTCGAGTGTAAGGGTGCAGCGTTCGAGTGTAAGGGTGCAGCGTTCGAGTGTAAGGGTGCAGCGTAAGAGTGTAAGGATGCAGCGTAAGAGTGTAAGGATGCAGCGTAAGAGTGTAAGGATGCAGTGTAAGAGTGTAAGGATGCAGCATACGAGTGTAAGGATAGAGTGTAAGGATGTAGTGTAAGAGTGTAAGGATGCAGCATAAGAGTGTAAGGATGCAGTGTAAGGGTGTAAGGATGCAGTGTAAGGGTGTAAAAGTGCAGCGTAAGAGTGTAAGGATGCCGTGTATGAGTGTAAGGATCAAGCGGAAGAGTGTAAGGATGCAGCGTACGAGTGTAAGGATGCAGTGTACGTGTAAAGATGCAGCGTACGTGTAAGGATGCAGTGTAAGAGTGTAAGGATGCAGTGTAAGAGTGTAAGGATGCAGCATACGAGTGTAAGGATACAGCGTAAGAGTGTAAGGATGCAGCGTACGAGTGTAAGGATGCAGCGTACGAGTGTAAGGATGCAGCGTAAGAGTGTAAGGATGCAGCGTACGAGTGTAAGGATGCAGCGTACGAGTGTAAAGATGCAGCGTACGAGTGTAAGGATGCAGCGTAAGAGTGTAAGGATTCAGCGTACGAGTGAAAGGATGCAGCGTACGAGTGTAAGGATGCAGCGTAAGAGTGTAAGGATGCAGCGTAAGAGTGCAGCGTAAGAGTGTATGGATGCAGCATAAGAGTGTAAGGGTGCAGCGTAAGAGTGTAAGGATGCAGCGTAAGGGTGCAGCGTAAGAGTGTAA
This sequence comes from Ascaphus truei, assembly GCF_040206685.1. Lineage (NCBI taxonomy): Eukaryota > Metazoa > Chordata > Amphibia > Anura > Ascaphidae > Ascaphus > Ascaphus truei. The sequence goes on from NC_134497.1 coordinate 12,601,424, forward strand.
GGGTGCAGCGTAAGAGTGTAAGGATGCAGCGTAAGGGTGCAGCGTAAGAGTGTAAGGATGGAGCGTAAGAGTGTAAGGATGCATCATAAGAGTGTAAGGATGCAGCGTAAGAGTGTAAGGATGCAAGCGTACGAGTGTAAGGATGCAGCGGAAGAGTGTAAGGATGCAGCGTACGAGTGTAAGGGTGCAGCGGAAGAGTGTAAGGATGCAGTGTAAGAGTGTAAGGATGCAGTGTAAGAATTTAGAGTGCAGCGTTTTTGAGGTCACCAACCATTTGAAATTGACCCTTTCTTTAGCCATGGCTCAGCGTTCGCCAAGCATTAGCTTACTGTGCATGGCGATTTCATTTAACCCTTTGAGTGCGGGAGGGGCGACGGCCCAAGCGTGCCACAGACCCTCCAGCAAATTGATGGTTCGCCGCAGTGATCGCGTCGTCGCGGCATCATTGGTTGCCGGAATGGAAGAGGGGGTTGTCTGCTTCCATCCTTCTCCTGCCAGGTCGCGTTCCGCTCTTCACAGAGAACACGATCCCTAGAGAACAGGCTGAAAGCCCACAACATCGTGAGGGCTCCGGTGGAGTGAGACCCTCTGACTCGGTGACTAAATCATAGGGCACTGTTGCAGGGTACATGCAACTACACACGTGGGTTTCTTGACAAGGCTGTTTTATTTTGCCTTGAAAAATATACAGCACACAAAACAAAAATAGCTCTTTTTCAGCAACAAACGAAAAATGGCTTTTCCTTCAGCAAACCGAACAAAACAGTTTCTCTTTAGCAGACAGTTTATATATATGCAGCTTCCCTTGCAGGGGACAGACAGTTCACAGTTTCACTACTTTGCTACTCAGACCATGTTTTCAGGAATCACTTTAGCAGCTTACTCCTCTCTCATCAACAGCCAGCTCCATGTGTCTACAACCTGGGTTTTAACACACCTTGATTAGGCAGCTGGGATCCAACTAATTGTCCTGAGGTTCCCAGCTGAAGTTTAACCTAGTCAGTGCTGCACTGCAGACTAGACATAGGTTTTCCAGGCATATAACCGGTGGCTTTTATTTACCCTGTCACAGGCACTCAAAGGGGAATAGGCTAATTTGTGAAATTCTCTAACATCACTAGATTCGCTTAATACTGACACTATAAATAGGGGGACATTTTTTTACCCTCTGAGGTTTAGCAAAACGCGTCGCACAAATTTGGGGGGTGGGGGGGAAACGCTTCAAGTTTTGCCGACGCATTTTGAACATCTCTGCTATTAATAGCTTTCACTCTTTGACAAGCTGGGTGTGAAACGCGTCAGAGGACTTTTTGCTCCTGTTTTTGCCTCATGCATGGCTTCTGTTTAACGAAATATTTTTTACTTCACATGCTCCCCCTGGCATTTACCTTTTTTGTTGTAACATCACATTATTTTCTTTTTGCGCTATTGATAGCTACGCCCTGTTTAAAGGAACAACCCAACCCTTACTAACCTCTATGATTACAGGATTAAAACTGGCGGTCCTACAGACATGAACCCCATTATTTTCAGCTCCGGAGACCACCCGAGATACCTACTAGTGAAGTTACCTGCATTTCTTCCTGTTTTTTGTTAAAGGGGATTTAAATGTCCCTCCAATATTGGAAGCCACAGCCAAATGATGTTGCAGCTTCCTATTGGCCCGTGATTTGGCAGCCATTTTGTTTTCCCTAAGGGAAATGTAAACCCGGTAACTTTACCGGTAAGTGTCGCAGGGACCGGAGGGCCTCCGGAGCTGACAATATTGGTGTTTGGCGGAGTGGGACCCCACGTTCCCTTCCTGTAAAACTGGGTGATACAAATAAACTGTCCTTGATTGCCTGAGATGGCTGCAATGCATTGTAAGGCCGCACGTATAGTGGCCGCGACGGGATGGGTGACGTCACCCGTCGCCGCTAGCGAAAGTTATATTTTGCTTTGCGGCGGCGGCGTGGGCATATTGGCATTTGATTGGTTCAGGGGCTGTCACATGAGGCGACAGCCCTTGAAAAATCAAATATTGCCAGCTTCCAAAGTTGGTGATGCGACGTCGGTTTTTCGCCGTATCGCTTACTATAAGCGCACGTGGAGGCAATGTATTTGTTTTTGCCGTCGCGGGCACTATACACACGGCCTAAGGATGATAATGCATGCTACTAGCAATTCAAACACCAAAAACACTGCATTTCATATATTTATTGGTATATGGATCACATTGAAGAACAGAGTCAATAACCCATTCACAGACAGCTACAGGAATGTATATTTTGTACGTACGTATATCTTTATTAATATAGCGCCATCCAGGTACATAGCGCTTCACAGCAGCAATACATGGGACATATTGTACAGCTCAACCCCGTTATAGCGCGATCCGCTACAACGCGGATCCGCTTATAACGCGATGCGAGCGTGGCTCCCAGTTTTCGTATTTATGAATGCTTTACAACACGATTATTGGTGTCTTAAATACTTTATTGTACGATGCATACAATTGCACATTATTTCTAACGCGATCCGCTTATAGCGCGATGTGATTCTTTGGACCCCAAGCACAGCGTTATAAGGGGGGTGAGCTGTAATAATATAACACAGAATGGGAATAAGTGCTTGAGACACAAAAGTAACATTTAGGAATAGGAGTTCCTGCCCCGAAGAGCTTACAATCTAATTGGTTGATAGGAAGAACGTACAGAGACAGCAGGAAGGTGTTCTGGTAAGTGCGTCTGCAGGGGCCCAAGCTTTATGTATAAGGTGTAAAATATCATCCACGGAGCTACTCATAAGTTTTGTTAAGCAGGTGTGTTTTAAGGTGGGTCCTAAAGGTGGATAGAGAGGGTGCTAGTCTGTTTGAATAAACTGCGCTATTTGCGCATATTTGGACGCCACTCCTGCTGTGCTGATACTTTGAATCCCTGCCTTGTCAGCCATATTTTGGAGCCCATGCAACAATGATTTTGCATTTGGATTTCTGATGGAAGATTTGTATGCATATATAGCTTTATTAATATAGCACCAACTAAGCACTTTACAAAGAGACCAAAAAACAGTACAGTATAACAAAGTCAGACAATAGGAAAGGAAATCCCTGCCCCGGAGAGCTTGCAATCTAAGTGGAATGATGGGAGAGTTACAGAGACAGCAGGTGAGGGAATAAGGGCAGTAGATGGCAGTGCTTGGCAGAGGGTGTGACTGTGGGTGTGGGACAGTAGCCATGAGTCGAGGCTGTTGGAGTCCTTCATGTAAGAGGTGAGTTTTCAGGTTTGTCTTAATGGTGGGGAGAGGTTTGACAATCTTATATACTATATTAGTGAAAGCACTGTATGTTTGCCTGCCTGCCTGCATGCATGCATGCCTGCCTGCTGGATGTCCGGTGTCCCTAGCGGCAATCTCATTGGTCCCTTGGACCGCCCGCCCCCGCACACCTCTCATTGGCCTCACACACTCACACCACCCCCTTGGCCCGCCCCCCACACCTCTCATTGGCCTGAGGCGGAGTGACGGGCCAAAGGTCCAAAAAAATAAATAAAACACACACACACACACACACACACACACACACACACACACACACACACACACACACACACACCTCTCTCCCCTCTCCAAATCACCTCTTCCCCCTCCCCAGCAGCATCACCTCTTCCCCCTCCCCAGCGGCATCACCTCTTCCCCCTCCCCAGCGGCATCACCTCTTCCCCCTCCCCAGCGGCATCACCTCTTCCCCCTCCCCAGCGGCATCACCTCTTCCCCCTCCCCAGCGGCATCACCTCTTCCCCCTCCCCAGCGGCATCACCTCTTCCCCCTCCCCAGCGGCATCACCTCTTCCCCCTCCCCAGCGGCATCACCTCTTCCCCCTCCCCAGCGGCATCACCTCTTCCCCCTCCCCAGCGGCATCACCTCTTCCCCCTCCCCAGCGGCATCACCTCTTCCCCCTCCCCAGCGGCATCACCTCTCCCCGCTCCAAATCACCTCTCCCCGCTCCAAATCACCTCTCCCCCTCCCCGCTCCAAATCACCTCGCTTCCCGCAGCTGCCACGCGGCGCGTAAGATGGCGGACCCCCTTCCTCCCTCGCGGCGCCGAGTCAGACGGTGGCGGCGCCCGGAAGTACAGGTAGGTGTCGCTCCCCACCTCCGGCGCCAAACGGAACTGAGAAAGGGCGCATCAACTGAGGTGTGTGTGTGTGTGTGTGTGTGTGTGTGTGTGTGTGTGTGTGTGTGTGTGTGTGTGTGTCACTGTCCACTGCCCCCCCCTCCTATCCACTGCCCCCCCCCTCCTGTCCACTGCCCCCCCCTCCTGTCCACTGCGTCCCCCCTCCTGTCCACTGCGTCCCCCCTCCTGTCCCCCCTCCTGTCCACTGCCCCCCCCTCACGCACACACTGACTGACGCGCACACAAAGCCTGACTGACGCACGCACACACAAAGCCTGACTGACGCACGCACACACTGACTGAGGCACACACTGACTGTGTGTGCGTCAGTCAGTCTGTGTGTGTTTGTGTTTCTGCCTCAGACTCACTGACGCGCGAGCAAACACACAGTGACTGACGCACACACGCTACATGAAGCTGTAAAGGAGGGAGGGAGGGGGGGGACTGGATTGATGTGAATGGGGGACAAACAGAGAGAGGGGGGAGGAGAGAGAGGAACGGGAACATTACATCCCGGGCAACGCCGGGTCTCTCAGCTAGTCCTTAATATAATACAAATAGAAAAAAGTAAATTTCTAAATGGAAAAATACCCCTTGAAACTGGGACTGATATTTTTAACTTCCTAACCTACACATGTAAATGCACAACATATGGTATCTTAAGATAAATATCAAATCTAATCTCTATATCACTTTCTAAAGTATTTTGCTTTCCTGTGTTTGCAAAAATATTGTTATTAGTGTCGCAACTTGTCGGAGGTCAGTATCTCTGGAAGCAAGGGGTTCCCGGATTTGAAAGTAATGGGGTTCAGGTCCGGAGGACGCCCCTGCTTCCAACCTGTAATAAAAAAATAACTAAAAAAAAAAAACACACACACAACAAATGAAACTTGTACAGGGAGTCCTCGCTATCCAAAGTTTCGCTTTACAACGAATGGCATATCCAACGCTTTACAATGCAACCTTATGGGCCGTTATCCGACGCCTGAATGCGTTATCCAGCGCTAACCGCCACTGATTAACACGGGACTCGCTTTACAACGGTGTCACTATCCAATGCCACTTCCAGCACGGATTCCCTTGGGTAACCGAGCACCGCCTGTATTGCAGCTTTTAATAGATGTTCTGTAACACGTACTTTTCTTTGCTTTTGTTAAGAAAATGCCACTAGGTTATTGGGTGATAAAAAAATATCATTTTAGTAATGGGGTGTAAGACAAGTAGATAAGTGTGTGACACTGAGCTGCCCAGGTCACTCGTGCTAATGACCACACTGAGCGACCTTTCCCCTCGTTGACAATGGCCAAAAAGGCTGATGACAGTTCTGACTACCAATGCACTGGACATCCGCTCTCAATTGTGGCATCACTCCCTGTACTGTGCTTCTCCGTGGAAGAACCCCAGAAACGCTTACTTGGTGTAAGCAGCACAGGATTCTGGGAGCTGAAGTTCTGTTTCTGACACAACCAAACAATAATGTAAAAGGCAAAAGATGAATGGGTAGGGAATGCGAGGGGTGATGGGTGCCAATGTATTGTGTAGGCTTACAGGCTGAAAAGAAGAGATGAACCAGTTTCGGATCTTTTCAATCCGACACCCTGAACCTCTGCAGTCTGAGCAAAATTAGCCAATAGCATCTCGCAAAATTTGACGTGGTTCAGGGTGTCGGATGAACTCCGAAACCCGCTCATGTCTACTAAAGAGTGTGACAAACATTTATTTATTTATTTATAACATGTGTTACCAAGAAGTAATACATTGTTACCTCTCGTTTTCAAGTATGTCCTGGGCACAGAGTTATGATGACAGATACATGGTTACAGATACATAGTTACATTAAGTGAGCAGGGTTATACATGACATACAAGACATTGCATTCACAGTAAGAGATCATATATATTATAGGCGTATGTAACAGTTACAGACCAGGTTAAAATGTGAGAGATAGCTTTAGTTTTGAAAGAAACAAAACATCACTTCGATGATTTTTGGGAGACTTGCCACAGATTTCGGGCCCAATATCCCAAACTTGGTACAGATCCTATTAAAGGTGTTTTATTTTAACCATTTATTTCTCGTGAGCACACCGCACATTTCCAGCTGTTTTGCAGGCGTATGTTACACATGTGCTGCCATCTTTATGTCACCCTGGGCCCTGGAGTGACAAAGATAAGCCCTTTTTAAATTTTTTTATTAATGCCTTGACTGCCACAGAGAGGTCTGCAATGCCTTAGGCCAGGGCTGTCCTAATGCAGTCCTCAAGGGCCGCCAACAGGACAGGTTTTTCTGGATATCCCTGCTTCAGCACAGGTGGCTCAATCAGTAGCTCAGACTGAGCCACTGATTGAGCCACCTGTGCTGAAGCAGGGATATCCAGAAAAACCTGACATGTTTGTGGCCCTTGAGGACTGCAGTTGGACAACCCTGGCCTAAGGGGTTAAAATTCTCAAACTCCCCTCTTGCCCCAGTTTTGCAGCTGGGGGGTGCTTCGGTCTCTCAGCAGTTCGCTACACGGGTTTGCCTGGGAATGGCGTCTCTTAAGGAATTGTTCAAATAACCTTGCATATTTGACCGGCCCCGAGTGTGACGCGCGGGTACAGAATGTGCAGTGTGATTCATGGTGTGTGTAGCGATGGTACAAGGCGAGCTGCAGCATGTAGACGGGAGTGGAAATGTTCTTAGTTTTAATATGACTGCAGCAAAACTCAACCTTGTACATGGGTCATTATAGGTTTGACACACACACACACACACACACACACACACACACACACACACACACACACACACACACACACACACACACACACACACACGTTAGAGAGAAAATATGACTGTATTATCTCATTGTATTATGGATCCGTATATAGGCACTGGGCAATATTTTGTAGTGTAGGACTGCTTCATTTAGGGCCCACAGGGCGAAAAAGCCTTTAGGGGCACATTAAAAGGGTTAATGGAGAAGGGGTGGTTCAGTGAGTAACGACACTGACTGGCACTGAGTTTGAAGCAGGGGAGCCTGGTTCAATTCCCGGTGTCGGCTCCTTGTGACCTTGGGCGAGTCACTTTATCTCCCTGTGCCTCAGGCACCAAAAACATAGATTGTAAGCTCCATGGGGCAGGGACCTGTGCCTGCAAAATGTCTCTGTAAAGCGGTACGTAAATCTAGCAGCGCAATACAAAAACATGCTATTATTATTATTATTATTAAAGGTGAACCTCGTTACTGCTATTTTTGGTTTGGTTCTAAATATTGGTTTCGGTTTCAGATTTGTTAAAAATTATGGGGGGAAAAAAATCTAAATGTTTCGAAACGTTGAACTTTTAGTTTGCAAGTTTTGTTGTCCACGAACTTAAACAAAAAACCCCATGAAAAGACAGGGGGCAAAAAAGAATCCGATATGAGGCCTTTTCTGTTTTTTTGGCTGGAATTTGGCTCTGATTTGAAAGTTTGTTATGAAATTTGGGTTTCGAAACCCGCGAACCTGCTCATACCTAATTAGGAAGGACCTAAGATACGATAGAGAAATCCTTTACGGCTCTCTGCGATCTGGACTTGCTTATCTTGCTCTGATCCCCCTCATTCTTGTACCATTTGAGTGGCCTGCTCTATCCAACTCTAAAAGTCAACTTGGCCACCTTGGGTGGGCCTTTCTCCTGAGAGAGTCCGTAGTCGCCAATAGTAATTGTCCCCCTTTTGAGAATGCATGGACTTCTCTACTAGTTTCCTCATGGCCGTCATGAACGCCTTTGGAGACGTTGGGGGATTATCCATAGAGGGGACACCGGGTACATTTCACTTTGAAAATCTATGATTATTTTTCCCTCTTTAGCTAGAAACTCTTAGACCTTATCTACTATAGTGACATTCATGGGCCACTGGGGGAGCTGTGCCATATAAGGATATTCCACACCGCATTTTCTTCCATCCCTACTATTCTGGCGGGTACCAGGTCAGGATCGATATTTTGAGTAAACACACACAGAGTACGAATGCATCTTTGGTGTCACAGCATAACACTTTCCTTTTTATTTATGCCCTTCCCCACACGTCTCTTCTGGTTAGGCCTAGAACATTCCAGAACAATCTAGAGCGGAACCAGGGCAAATGCATATCTCTTAGCACCTCCTTCCTTGATGTTATCCTTCTTGGTTATCCAATCATCTCAATCCTTTCCTTTGTTCAAAGTCATTGGTCGGAGGGCATGTCCATCATTATACTTATGTGGGTTTATAGGGGTGTTACACATACATATACTGTACACACATGTCACTGGCGTATACATACATACACACATGCGTTCACGGGTGTATACATACATACTCACATGCATTCCCTGGTGTATACATATTAAGGGGGAGCAAATGCTCAAAGAACTAGATTGGTCATCACTAGAGTCTAGGCGCAAAGTTCACCTTTCCTGTCTTGCCTTCAAATTCTTTATGGGCAAGCTACCCACCTATCTGAACAAGCTCCTCACCCCTACCACATGCAGCACCTATCACCTGAGATCTGACTCCAAAAGACTGTTCATGGTCCCAAGGCTCAACAAGGTATCCGGCCGCTCCTCCTTCTCTTACCGTGCACCCCAAAACTGGAACAGTCTACCAGAGACTCTCACATCCACCACCAGTTTAAGTTCTTTCAAATCTAAGGCTGTCTCACATTTTAATCTGGTCTGTAACTGTTTCATACGCCCATAATATTTATTATCTTTAACTGTGCATGCAATGTCTTGTATATAATGTATACCCTGTTCATTTATGTAACTATTTGTAACCATGTATTATTTGTCTTAACTCTGTGCCCAGGACATACTTGAAAACGAGAGGTAACTCTCAATGTATTACTTCCTGGTAAAATATTTTATAAATAAAATCCCTTCTGAACATGATGTGCAGATTTAAGATACACCACTGGTTTAAAAAAACTCTCCTCAAATAACCACAGAGCCCCCAAAATTCAGGATTGAGCAAATCATTGAAATAATGAAAATGTGAAATACAACTGAGATAAAGCACGATACGCTTCTTCTTGATGTGGCCTACTGTGTATTATTTAGAATACAGTTCGTATTCTTTGAAAATGTACAATTTGAATTTATACAAAGTAAATAATTTGATGTTCCAGTGGGGGAAAAAAATAAAATAAACTCTCTTTCTATTGTGTTATGGAAGGCCAGAGAGACTTAGCTATCAAAAATAACAAAGTGAACTCACCCGAGGATAGCCGCACTTCCAAAATGACATGGCAGATGCTCGACGTGTCTGGACAGGCTTTGACTTTTTTGTTGACCCCTCATGTTCTAATTGGCTTATTGCTTCCATATAAAAAGAACAATTTCCTTAGTCAATCCCGAAAACCCAACGTGCAAACAGAGCTGTATAAATTTGCCAAATGATGTACTGTACTTACAGAGAATACAAACAGAGGGGTGAAACGCAAACCCTTGTTATTCTAACAAAAACAAACATGTTCAGTAAATTGACTTTTCTTTCAAATAAAAGAGCATTTTTTGGGGCGGGGGGGGGGGGGGTCGTAATCTCTTCTAAAATATTTGAGGATATATTAGGAACATCTGATAACGCTGACAGGTAAGAGAGGTTTTTATAAGTGAAAGGCTTTCTCTTGTGCAAACAGGACGATGTTCTTCAGTGAAAGGTTTCTGCGTGATATTTGTGTTACACAGAATTTGGGACTTATTTAAAGATCTGCGAGCATTCATTGTGGGCTCTGTACGTTTGTGGGAGTAGGATTTGGGGCATGCCGCCTTACGGTGTTATTCATTTAAAAAAAACTACCACAGTGACGATCGGGGGTACTATCGCACAGAAGCTCTTGTTGACTTCCATGGGAGTTTCTGTATGATAGAGCCACGATCGACACTATTGCAGTTTAATGAAAAGCACCCTATATGTGTTTGTGTTAGGTAGGGGGTATTTGAATGTTGAATAAACGCCCCTGAGTATATGATTGTCTTGGGAGGGAGATCTCGATACGTGTGTAGGTGACAGGCTGAGTCTGGATACAATGCGTATTGTCCAGACATACATGCAATAAAGAGGTGGATGACACCTCTTTAAGGAGAATCCGAAGCGTTTCTTTTTTACCCCCCCGTTTGCTTTACAATGGAGGAACCCATGAGCCAAACACCACTATTTGCAGCTTCGGGACCCCCCTCACTCCTCTCTCGGTTCCCAAGATATTTCTGGTGAAGTAATCAGGTTTTAGTCAGAGGAAAATGGCTGCCAAATCTCAAGGCAATAGGAATCTGCAACATCATCGGCGCAGCTTCCTGTTCTTCATCTCTGGCAGGCCCCTGGTTCCAATTCTGTAAATATATATATATATGAACAAAAAACAAAGAGAAGCGCAGGCTCCATAGCATATAATTGTGTAAAATTGATGCACATTTATTAAAACAAGCAGTCCCAAGAAATTGCACTTACAGGATAATAAAAGAACACATTCATGAGGGAGAAATCTCTAAAGGGAGCCATCAGCAGGGGTAGAGGAGTCCCGAAAATACAGGGTGTACCTGATAAAATGGTATCCGCATACAGCTCCTGCCACGAGCTGGCATCACCCCTCAGCGTCACGCAATGCCTGTGTTTTCCTATTGCTTCCATCAGTTGCCGGCAAGGAAGGAATCAACTGGTTGGACTGCTGAGTGAGTGGATAAACCAGGGACACCTCGTGCAAACACCCGTGCGTGATGACATCACCACGTCCCTACGCGTTTCGTCACGCCACGTGACTTCATCAGGGGCTTTAGGTTAGTTAAGGGGGATTGCTCTTTTAAATATATTCCATAACCAAGGAACTTTAACATGAACACCCACTGCCCAGGCTTGGTCTGTAACAGCTATGTCGCTAGAGTCTCTACCTCCGATGAATGGGCCCAGCTAATGGAAGTAGAAGTGCTTAGGAATCAGGGTCTAACAGGCAGACAATGCCTAGCTTGGAATCTACAATGGGATATACAGCACCTGCAGAATATCAGCTATAAAACACTGAGTAATAACATTACTGGAAAGTAGTCTCTGTGTCACAGAGAGTCAGCATGGCTTCAGGGCAAATAGATTATGCCAAATCAACCAAATCTGCCTCTCCGAGGAAGTAAATAAGTCCTCGGATTAGTGGAACAATGTAAATATAACATTAAAAACCTCTGACACTGTTACATGATGAAATGGTTTTTCACACATGTGAATGGGCGCAGAACAGACTGACCACAGGGAACGTGTTCAACAAACTGATGACTCAAATTTGGTTAATTAGAACATACATTCGTAAAACCAGTCGCAAATTATTAACCCTTTTGATGCCACGAGTCTGCGGGGCGGTTTTATTCCATCAAACCTGAATCATTTTTAAAACAAATAATAAAATGTCCCCTATATCATTGGTGAAGTTGTACAACTATATATATATGTACCCAGCATAACATACGCCTATCTAGGAGATCTGAAAGGTTGTTAATTAAACATTACTCTTTGTTTTCACCCCTCCCTGTAATGCCTTGCTGTCTCTTGTCCCTTATTTCCCAAATTACTCTAACCTCCATCGTGCCCTGCTCCCCTTTCCACTCTCTCCTCCCCTCTCTTTGCACTCCCTCCTGCCCCATCTGCATGCTGCTCTCCATTCCCTCCTCCACATCATCCATCGATCTCCTCCTCTCCTTACTGTATCTGTCTCTTCCTCTCCTTACTGTCTGTCACTCTCTGTCTCCTCCTCTCCTTGCTGTCTCTCACTCAGTCTCCATCTCTCCTTACTGTCACTCTCTGTCTCCTCCTCTCCTTGATGTCTCTCACTCGGCCTCCATCTCTCCTTACTGTCTCTCTCTGTCTCCTCTCCTTGCTGTCTCTCGGTCTCCTCTCCCTTTCTTGCTGTCTCTCCTCCCCTCCCTCCTCCATCATGCCTTGCTCCTCTTTGCACTCTCTCCTCCCAACTCTTTAATGTGTCTGCTCCTCTCTATGCACACTATACTCTCCTACTTATCTCATCTGTCTCCTTCTCTCCTTGCTGTCTCTCGGTTTCCTCCTCCTACTCACCTTGCTGCCTCTCCTCCCCTCTCTCTCCTGCCCCATGTGCACACTGCTCTCCATTCCAGTCAGAGAGGGGGAGTGATGTGGCTGTTTCTGGGTGAGTGATAGGCTGATCATCCTATCACAGAGGGGGAGAGATATACAGCCTCACTGGCTGTCTCTGGGTGAGTGACTGGCCATTCAGCCGCCGATCACAGAGGGATGTGCAGACATCCTCAAGTGTGTGTGTGTGTGTGTGTATGTGTATATATATCTGTATATTTATATATATATGTATATATATATATGTATATGTATATGTATATGTATATGTGTATATATATATATATATATATATATATATATATATATATATATATATATATATATATATATATATATATATATATATATATAGCAAAAAGATAAAGAACAATAAGCACTCCGTCGGGTAAATCAATATGGTGGGAGCAAATCCTGTATGGTACAAATAGGCAATACGATACCGTGTAAGGACGAATATCAGAGGCAGCACTCCAAATGGTTGTCAAAAGAATATTGTATTAACAAGACTTCATTTCCTAAATCCTTTTTAAAACAAATAATAAAATGTCCCCTATATCATTGGTGAAGTTGTACAACTATATTTATAATTTTTGTGTATATATAAATATTTATTTGTGGCTCGAAAAATTGAGAAAAAAGCCACTCGACTGAAAAAAAAGGCACTCACCCCCCCCCCCAAAAAAAATTGCAACCCCCTTTCCTCTCTAAACCCCCTCCCTCACTTTACCCGCTGTAAACGTCACATAGCATCTTGTTGTCATGGCAACGTGGTGTGATTTGACGCCGCGTTGCCATATTCACGGGAGATGCAGGGGGAGACACCGAAGTTTGACAGAGAGATGCAGAAAAATGCCGAGTGACACTCGACTACCCGCCACGGGTGACACTCGAGTACGGCAAAATGCACTCGCCCCAGATGAGGGGGCGAGTGCATTTGTCGAGCCCTGTATATATACTCTATGTGTATACAGTATATATATATATATATATATATATATATATATATATATATATATATATATATATATATATATATATACACACAAACTAAAGATATATATACATTTTGTGTGTGTGTGTTTGTGTATGTTTATAAACACAGTCTTAGCAAGCTCAAAACCCAGACTCACAATATTATATATATATATATATATATATATATATATATATATATATATATATATATATACAGTGCTCGACAAATAATGATAACAACTCGCCCGTTGCGAGTGGATTTAGGCCACTGGCGATCCGTGCTGCGGCTCTATTAATTCCCCTGCTCGCGCCAAAATTTTCAAATTTTTTTTTTTAAATAAATAAATAAATAAAAAATTCCTCTCCCTGATTGGTCTGACGTGGGGAAGAGGACCGGCTGGCAGCTCTGGGTCAGCCTCTCTCTCCCCCCTCCCCTGCCCACGATCCCCGCTTGCTGCCAGGGGCTCTCACTTCCGTCCCCAGCGCGCGCGCGCAAGCAAAGTTGACTGCTGGATCCAGCGCGTCCCCGTCCGGCCACGTTTCCCATGCGGATGTCCCCCGCATGCCCCCACATACTAAATTTCCCCCCCAATGCCCCCAGATGTCACCCGCAGACCTCGATGTCGCCCGCAGGCCCAGATACCCACATACCTCTGGTGAGTGGGACTCCCGGCTCCGTTTCTTGTAGTGTCTGTGTGTGGTGTGTGTGGTGTGTGTGGTGTGTGTGGTGTGTGTGGTGTGTGTGGTGTGTGTGGTGTGTGTGGTGTGTGTGGTGTCTGTGTGTGAGAGCTGGGGCTGCTATATCACGGGAGGCTGCGGTGTGCCGGGCCCGATCAGGTACCGGGGGAAGGGGGGACGCTCACTTACACCATCCCCTGCAGAGCTGCGGCGGCTATTCCGGGAGGCTGCAGTGGGCCGGGACCGAGCAGGTACCGGGGGGGAGGGGACGCACACCACCCTCTACCGGACCGGGAGGCTGCAGTGGGCCGGGCCCGAGCAGGTACCGGGGGGGAGGGGACGCACACCACCCTCTGCCGGACCGGGAGGCTGCGGTGGGCCGGGCCCGAGCAGGTACCGGGGGGGAGGGGACGCACACTTACACTCGGTGCCACCAGCGCCATGTCGGGCTGCCGGGTCCCAGATCTATTCCCCCCTGCAGCAGGCGCCTCGCTCCGCTCTTGCTGCGGCCTCCCGTTTAGGCCGCGCGGGGCGGGCGATGTGCAGGAGAGGTGAACGGTGATGCAAGGGTGGAGTGAACGGAGGTAAGGGGGGGGGGAGGGTGAATGGAGGTAAGGGGGGGGTGAACGGAGGTAAGGGGGGGGGGGTGAACGGAGGTAAGGGGGGGGTGAACGGAGGTAAGAGGGGGGGTGAACGGAGGTAAGGGGGGGGTGAACGGAGTTGGGGGAGGAGGGGGGGGTGAATAGAGATGCAAGGGGGAGACAGGCTGGACTGGGGAGAGAGCAGAGAGAGAGACAGGCTGGAGTGGGGAGAGGACTGAGAAAGAGACGGGGGGGAGAAGAGAGAGACAGGCTGGGGGGGGGGGGGCTAAATGCTCCCAGGCAGTCAGTCGCCCACCCAGTCAGTCACCTACCTACCCAGTCAGTCACCCATCCAGTCAGTCAGTCACCCACCCAGTCACCTACCAAAGTCAGTCACCTACCCACCCACCCAGTCAGTTAGTCACCTACCTACCCACCTACCTACCCAGCCACCCAGTCAGTCACCTACCCACCCACCCAGTCATCCCCCCACCCAGTCAGTCAGTCACCTACCCACCCAGTCAGTCACCTACCCACCCACCCAGTCAGTCAGTCACCTAACCACCCACCCATTCACCCACCCAGTCAGTC
This sequence comes from Ascaphus truei, assembly GCF_040206685.1. Lineage (NCBI taxonomy): Eukaryota > Metazoa > Chordata > Amphibia > Anura > Ascaphidae > Ascaphus > Ascaphus truei. The sequence continues at coordinate 12,616,496 of NC_134497.1, forward strand.
ACCCACCCACCACCCACCCAGTCAGTCACCTACCCACCACCCACCCAGTCAGTCACCTACCCACCACCCACCCAGTCAGTCACCTACCCACTCACCCAGTCAGTCACCCACCACCCACCCAGTCAGTCACCCACCCAGTCAGTCACCTACCCACCCACCCAGTCAGTCACCCACCCAGTCAGTCACCCACCCACTCAGTCACCCATCCACTCAGTCAGTAAGTCACCCCCCCACCCAGTCAGTCATAAAGTCAGTAATACCCCCCCACACCCAGTCAGTCATACCCCCCCCCCCACCCAGTCAGTCATCCCCCCCCCCCCACCCAGTCAGTCATACCCCCCACCCAGTCAGTAAAATGTCAGTCATCCCACCCCCTGCCCAGTCGCCAAGTCACCCAGTCACCCCACCCAGTCAGACAGTCAGTAATCCCCACCCAGTCAGACACCCCGTCACCCCACCCAATCAACCAGTCAGTCACCCCACCCCACCGAGTCACCCCACCCCCCCAATCACCCCACCGAGTCACCCCACCCCACCGAGTCACCCCACACCCCAATCACCCCACCCAGTCAACCCATCTCCCCAATCACCCCACCCAGTCAACCCATCCCCCCACAGTCACCCTCTCTCCGTCTCTCACCCTCTCTCCGTCTCTCACCCTCTCTCCGTCTCTCACCCTCTCTCCGTCTCTCACCCTCTCTCACCCTCTCTCCGTCTCTCACCCTCTCTCCGTCTCTCACCCTCTCTCCGTCTCTCACCCTCTCTCCGTCTCTCACCCTCTCTCCGTCTCTCACCCTCTCTCCGTCTCTCACCCTCTCTCCGTCTCTCACCCTCTCTCCGTCTCTCACCCTCTCTCCGTCTCTCACCCTCTCTCCGTCTCTCACCCTCTCTCCGTCTCTCACCCTCTCTCCGTCTCACACCCTCTCTCCGTCTCACACTCTCTCTCCGTCTCACACTCTCTCTCCGTCTCACACTCTCTCTCCGTCTCACACTCTCTCTCCGTCTCACCCTCTCTCTCACCCTCTCTCTCCGTCTCTCTCACCCTCTCTCTCCGTCTCTCTCACCCTCTCTCTCCGTCTCTCTCACCCTCTCTCTCCGTCTCTCTCACCCTCTCTCTCCGTCTCTCTCACCCTCTCTCTCCGTCTCTCTCACCCTCTCTCTCCGTCTCTCTCACCCTCTCTCTCCGTCTCTCTCACCCTCTCTCTCCGTCTCTCTCACCCTCTCTCTCCGTCTCTCTCACCCTCTCTCTCCGTCTCTCTCACCCTCTCTCTGTCTCACCCTCTCTCTGTCTCACCCTCTCTCTGTCTCACCCTCTCTCTGTCTCACCCTCTCTCTGTCTCACTCTCCATAACATTGCGGGAATGAGGTACCTGGACATTGAGGGTCTGCGGATCAGGTAAGATCCCAGGTGGGATTGCTGCTTTAAATATTGTAAAGCGGGGGCATCCAGGCACTAGTTAAGGGGTGCAGGAAACTAGTCCTTCACATCTGGCTTTTTTTTCTAGATTCGACATTTATACACACACACACAAGGACTAATTGTAGTATAATGTAATACAATAAATAAACTTATGTCAAAAACGAATGTTCTTACTAGGAATTTATTCAATTTATTTCATTTATGGGTTTTTTAAATGCGGGTCTGGGGGCGGGATTAGAGGCGGGGTTGGGGGTGGGACTAGAGGCGGGGTTGGGGCGGGACTAGGTGGCGAGTAGATTTTTTGGTTCGGCGAGTAGATTTTTGGGTGATTTGTCAAGCACTGTATATATATATATAGATTAACTATGTCCAGGACATACTTGAAAACGAGAGGTAACTCTCAATGTATTACTTCCTGGTAAAACATTTTATAAATAAAATAAATTAATAAATATATATTTGTGACCAACTACACAAACAGAGAAGCCTCAATGCACAACCAATACGATAAATTATTTAGTACATTACAATATGTTCTATATTTTACCTTCATAAGTTATAAGTCATTTAGTTCAATCCTTTGGCCAAAACATTTCAAGCCGTTAAGCACTTCCTGGTGAAGCCTTCTCCACAGGTCCTACTCTGCCTACTTTATACGGTGTCTGTTGTGTTTCTTCCACTGGAAAGAGAGCAGAGCAAACAAAAACAATAATATAGCCAACAGCACATGTATGCGGTGCCTAAGGGGTTAACATTCAGGAGCACTATATCAGCACTATACGTATATGAATAGGCTAGAACTCCAACTTTTAAGACTGCATGTTTAGACAGCGTTCAGCAGAAAGGGGTGCGTGTCTGTAATGTCCATATTCCCATATGGTGTTGACTAATTCTATATGAAGCCTGAAATGTATCTCTCAGTGTTCTACAGTTCAGTTCTCCTTCTGATCAAACTGAAGAGGGTGGGGTAGAAATGTAGATGCATTAGGAATGACAGCAGATAAGAATCATTCAACCCACCGGAGTCTTCCCACTTCCCCCGCCTGTTGTAAAGCACCAAGCTCTTTGATCTCCCTATGGGGGTTTTCCTATGTCCCAAAACCTTTTTTTGCCACTCTGTCCTTATCTATATCACCTCCACTACATCTGCTAGGAATGTAAATGTATGAGGTTTTTATTGTAACGTAGGAATTAAGTAAAAAATAGCCGTGTTAGTCCAGTTACGATAGTGCAGAGTAAATGAGTACAGTAGGGCCCCGCTTTTTGGCGATCCGCTGATACGGCGGTACTCAGAAGGGGCTTCCATGTCTGCGCATGCGCAGAACGGGGAAGTCAGAGGTCACGCATGCGCAGAAAAAGTGGTTGCCGAGGGTGCGCATGGGCAGAAAGAAGGTTGCGCGTGCCGAACGGAGGTTGGGCGCGCTGAATGGAGGCTGCGCATGCACAGACGGGGGGAATTTGCCGGTTTGCACATGCACACACGCCGAAAATCGACGATTTTTGCTTTGCGGCGGGCCCTTAGAACGGAACCCGCCGCATGCCCGGGGCCCTAGTGTACTTGAGTATTAGGTGGTACCTTTTTTTTATTTGGGCTAACAATAGATATTATAAGACAAGTTCCTCCGGTCAACAATACTGATTTACAGAGATTCCAGGAGTTTAACACAGACCGGAGGAAGAGAGGAGAACTCCCGAAAGCTTGTCTTATAATATCCATTGTTAGTCCAAATAAAAAAAGGCATCACCTAATACTGAAGGACTCATTTAGTCTGCACTGCTGTAAAGAAGGAATTAAGGCAGATGAATAGCCATTTACATTGTTCAATGAGAATGAGCCATGGAGTAACAAGCAATTTCAGGCCCCAGATTAGCACCGTTTGCTGCCGGAGGGGACTTCAGTTCATATAAAAGCAATTTGTTGCTCACTCCCCTGGTAGTGAAAGGGTAAAAAAAACCATGTAGTTTCCTCTTCCCTTGATTATTTGCCAAACCATTCGTTGTAAAGTGAAACGTTGGATAACGAGGACTACCTGTATACTTTTGGTTTTGCATACTTTTCTCGTCCTGGTCTTCTGATATCCCTTGGATTCTCCGTTGAGTAAGGTCTTTGTCTAACGATGATGATTGGGTGGGTGGTAGGTTGACTGACTGACTGATTGGCTGGGTGGGTGGGTGACTGGGTGGGTGACTGCCTAGTTGGGTGACTGGGTGGTTGAGTGACTGGGTGAGTGACTGGGTGGGTGACTGGGTGACAGGGATGGGTAGATGACTGACCATGACCGAGTGGGTGCTGCTTCCCTGCCCACCAGACGCTTGAGAAAGGTTTGTCCATAGTGGTTGCCTCGCTTACCCCCCTGCCACCCGATCCATGCGGCTGCTGCCCGGGGCGGAGGTAGGCAGGCTCAAGTGGGGGGGGGGCAGGTGTTGGGCTGCAGGAGGACGGGAGGGGAGGGGGGCTGCGGGAGGGGGGACGGGAGGTGGACTGCGGGAGGGGGGACAGGAACTCGGCTGCGGGGGGTGGTGGGAGGTAGGCTCGGGGGGCGCAAAGCGTAGGCTGGGGGTGGGGCGAGACTGGCAGGTCAATTCCTGCAGGAGAATTTCATTTCCCCCCCCCCCCCCGACCCCTGGTCACTGCAGCTACTGCTTGGGGCAGTGCGAGGGGAACTGAGTTGGCGGGCTATTAACATATTATGTTCTGACTCAAGCACACTGTGGCAAGTGAGTAGAGACAGGCAGCTTAACTCATTCCCTGTAGATGCCCACAGAGTCCTTCTTTCTTTTCTACTTTTATTGTAAAGAATAACAAAAATGGGGGAACTGGGCAGGTGGCAAAAGTACGGGAGACGTAAATTGCAATGGCTTTACCAAGTGGTAGGCAAGCTGTGACTGTCCACAATGGCTGCTGGAACTAAACAGGAAACAAGGCAAGGATTATGCCAACTAACAGGGGGAGCCAGGAACAGTTAACCTGACTAAGAAATAAAGGGGGGTTGCCAGGGCAACAGGCTGGGAAGCAACAATGTAACAACATTACACCGAAGAGTAATGGCTGCCTCAGAACAGGGAAAATAAACATACAGAGAGGTTCCTGGACATATTACATAATAACATTATTATTATTATTATTATTATTATTATCATATTAATGATTGGATTCTTCAACCCAAATTTGGTAAGTCCCAATGTTTTCCCCTTCCACTTGGAAAAGAGGAGCAATGGGACAGGAATGTGGACAAGCCAGGGGAAGATTAGGAAGGGTCCAGGTGAGAAAGAAATGCCTGTTAAAGGTTTGTCAGGTGCAGAGAACAAGCCATGAGAGGCTACAGAGAGGAAAAGACGACGCTTGTAGCAGAATCAAATTAGTCATAGCTAAGTCATAGACAGCGCTAGGATCAAGATCCACCCATAGCTACCTCTACCGTCTTGATCTTTCTCATTACAGCCCTTCCCAAAGCAGTATGAGTCATATAATAATCCCTGTGCTGTCACACACATGCATAATGCTTTTCTCTCCCCCCCCATCCTTTACGGCCCAGAACTCCCCTGTGTTTTAACCCTTATGCTGTCCCTTCTTAGAGCGAGGGAGTTTGACATATTACTTGATTATGAAAGGCTCTTTATTTTAATCTTATACCTTCACCTCCCCTCCCACTTTTCTATAAAGGGACAATCCCCCTTTGGACCTAAGGGAATTAGCTCCAGTGACGTGATTAAGGGGTTTCAGCTGGGTGCTTCATACATGTTTACCCCAAATCTGACATCTATACGTGTATTTATTAAAGAGAGACTTGGGAGGGGTTTGATTTCCTCTGGCTGTTCCCTTTTGTGTGATGTCACTATGATGTCACTATGATGTCACGGTGTGATCAGCAAGTTCTTGCACAGCCAGTGTCTCCCCCTCCCCACCGCCACTTATCTATTTTGTCTCTCTGATAATGACAGGGTGGAATAAGGGGGGGGAAAACACCTAAGAAATTCAACTGGCCAACTACAGTATGTGGGTTTGCACCTTCAAACTTTGTTCTGATTCTTGCAACCCTGAAATCATTCCCGCCGATTCCTTGTGAGATATGAGTGTATAGTGAGCTTTGTCACATTCTATTTATTTTTTTTCCGCAGGGCGTCTCGGCTTTACTTTGTAATTAAAAAGGAAGAAACAAACTTTAAAGATAAGAGATAAGGTGTGATCTGGCTAAGTGCTTTCGTTTTGTGGTTTGTCAGCATATTCCAGGCCACTGCACCTTCCAATATTTCCATTGATCCATTAGTAAAACTTTGACAAATCCTCCCCACTTCACTAACAAAAGCGTTAAGCTGGTATTTCTCTTTGCATGGCTGCCTGCCTGGTTTTTGCCCTCTCGTGTTATGGAAACTAGAATGTTATGAAGCTCGGGAGAAATCGTATTCTGTGTTATGATTGACTGCACTGAGTCAATAAAGCAGGTATAGTGAAAGGGGGGGAAAAATACACATTTAGGCCTAATTCCCTGTATAAATAGAACTATTTTCCAAACCCATGTTTCACAGAGAAGAATTCCAGCCACTCGTTACCATTATTAACCCCTTTGTTTCCAGCAATGCATTGTACCAGTGTCCAGGCCTGCCATCGGGGGGGGGGAGCATCTGTACAACTGTCGGGGACCTGGTGGCTGATGGGGGCCTGGCAGCTGATGGGGACCTGGTGGCTGATGGGGGCCTGGTGGCTGATGGGGGCCTGGTGACTGATGGGGGCCTGGCAGCTGATGGGGACCTGGTGGCTGATGGGGGCCTGGCAGGTGATGGGGGCCTGGCAGGTGTGGGGGGCCTTGCAGATGATGGGGGCCTGGCAGGTGATGGGGGCCTGGCAGGTGTGGGGGGCCTTGCAGATGATGGGGGCCTGGCAGATGATGGAGGCCTGGCAGCTGATGTGGGGCCTGGTGACTGATGGGGGCCTCGCGGCTGATGGAAGCCTTGTGGCTGATGGGGGCCTGGTGGCTGATGGGGGCCTGGTGGCTGATGGGGGCCTGGTGACTGATGGGGGCCTGGTGGCTGATGGGGGCCTTGTGGCTGATGGGGGCCTTGTGGCTGATGGGGGCCTGGTGGCTGATGGGGGCCTGGTGGCTGATGGGGGCCTGGTGGCTGATGGGGGCCTGGTGGCTGATGGGGGCCTGGTGACTGATGGGGGCCTGGCAGCTGATGGGGGCCTGGTGGCTGATGGGGGTCTGGCAGGTGATGGGGGCCTGGTGGCTGATGGGGGCCTGGCAGCTGATGGGGGCCTGGCGACTGATGGGGGCCTGGTGGCTGATGGGGGCCTTGTGGCTGATGGGGGCCTTGTGGCTGATGGGGGCCTGGTGGCTGATGGGGGCCTGGTGGCTGATGGGGGCCTGGTGACTGATGGGGGCCTGGCAGCTGATGGGGGCCTGGTGGCTGATGGGGGTCTGGCAGGTGATGGGGGCCTGGCAGGTGTGGGGGGCATTGCAGATGATGGGGGCCAAGCGGCTGATTGGGATCTGGCGGCTGATTGGGGTCTGGCGGCTGATGGGGGCCTGGTGGCTGATGGGGGCCTGGCGGCTGATGGGGGCCTGGCGGCTGATGGGGGCCTGGCGGCTGATGGGGGCCTGGTGGCTGATGGGGGCCTGGCGGCTGATGGGGGCCTGGTGGCTGATGGGGGCCTGGCGGCTGATGGGGACCTGGAAGCTGATGGGGGTCTGGCGGCTGATGGGGGCCTGGTGACCAATGGGGGGCTGGTGGCTGATGGGGGTCTGGCAGGTTATGGGGGTCTGGCAGGTGATGGGGGTTGGGCAGGTGATGGGGGTCTGGCAGGTGATGGGGGTCTGGCAGGTGATGGGGGTCTGGCAGGTGATGGGGGTCTGGCAGGTTATGGGGGTCTGGCAGGTGATGGGGGTCTGGCAGGTGATGGGGGTCTGGCAGCTGATGGGGGTCTGGCAGGTGATGGGGGTCTGGCGGCTAATGGGGGTCTGGCGGCTAATGGGGGTCTGGCGGCTAATGGGGGTCTGGCGGCTGATGGGGACCTGGCAGCTTATGGGGACCTGGCGGCTGATGGGGGCCGGGAGGCTGATGGGGGCCTGGAGGCTGATGGGGACCCACCTGGCCGAGCCCGTAAGTTGGGCCAGACCTGAAGTAGGTTGATCGGCTCTGGCCCCTTCCTCTGCCAGGACAAGTGCAAGAAGTAGGTGGGCTCTATCCTCCTACAGGCCTCCCCCGTCCCTCTTCCACGCACTGCATAAGCTGCGCACATACACACATACACACACACACACACACACACACACACACACACACACACAGCGCCCCCGTCACACACACACACACACACACACACACACACACACACACACACACACACACAGCGCCCCCGTCACACACACACACACACACACACACACACACACACACACATTCTTCCCCACCTCCACTTAGAAGATATGAAACTTTACCTTCAATTCTTTTTATGAAAGGGATCGAATGACAGTAAAAGGTTGCTTAAAATAACAGGTAGGAAACCCAGGAGATAGCTAGGAGCTAATAGAACCCGTTTCAGATGACGGGATGTGCGCTGTGTTTGCCAGGGGAAGTGCCCGCCATTGTCCGTATTGTTCGGGACTGATTTTTAAAAGTCGGTAAATATGCAAAACTGTATCACTTTGTTATTCTGTTAATCGGAAATGTGTTATAAATGTCAACAGTGTTTTATTCATTTTATGGATGTGGGTTTTTTTTTTCATCCTTGCAGGAATACCAATTTTTCGGGATCCTGTTTGAATCCTAGAGGCATTTTTCCTTGTGACTTTGGGCGAGTCACTTTATTTCTCTGTGCTTCAGACACCAACATTATTATAGTAACATTATTATTTATATATAATGTATAACCCTGTTCACCTAATGTAACCGTGTATCTGTCATCATAACTCTGTGCCCAGGACATACGTGAAAACGAGCGGTAACCCTCAGTGTATTACTTCCTGGTAACACATGTTATAAATAAATAAATAAACACTAGATTGTAAGCTCTTTGGGGGACATTGGGCTCATTGTGCCTGGGAAATTCTATGTACATTGCAGCACACATTGTAAGCGCTATATTGGAAAACAAAAGAGCTATTTTGCTTACAAAATAACATTAAGGCTCCGTCCCCAGTGATCGCGACGCGGGGCTAACAAGAAACGGCCCTCTATGGGCCCGGTCATACCCAGCGTGTGCGCATGCATCAAGTGCGATAGCGTGACCGGGTTTCCCCAAAAAATTGCCTTTTGGTGCGGCGGCCGAGTGATGGTCACGGCGGCGGTTTAGCCAATGAGGGCGAACCAGCAGCATGACATCATGGCCACGCCCCCCCGCCACGCCTCCCCGTTGCGAGTGATCTGAAGTCCACAGATCGCTCGGGGGGAAGGGCACGAGTGCCACCAGAGAGACCTGTGAATCGACAGTGAATTGCTCGCCTCTGTGGCAGTGAAGGGGTGAAAAACCTTTTCTGCGATGGGTAACAGCCTGGCACAGAGGCTCTTCTTTTACCGCCATGTTTTTCAGCGGTTTCGGGGGATTCTCTATAAATCTGCGATGCGTTCATTGGCATTTGTTAGTAGGTTGCAGTGGGGTAGCCATTGTGTTTGATGGTGGTGACAACAGAGGAGGGCCTGGTTACCGTGTAGCTTCTGCCACCACGGTGAGTCTCAGCCTCCCACGTCACCCCAACGCGGTTTCAACGTCTCCCCCCCCCCCACGTGTTTTTGACGTTCTGCTGCATCGCTTGGGTGTCAACTTCCAAGATTGAAATTGGTGAGATTTGGGGCCTACCCAGTACCAAAAAAATGACATTTTCATGGATAAGCATACACAATCCCTTCGAGCTCTAACCCCAACACCCACCACATCATATCATATATATTTGTGTCAAAAGGAGGGCTATTGGGTGTGGCCAAATGTATACAACAAAAGCCAAAAAATCCCAATGCTTCATCCAATGTGACAAAAAAATATACAGCTCAACCCCGTTATAGCGCGATCCGTTACAACGCGAATCCGCTTATAACGCGGTGCAAGCATGGCTCCCAATTTTCATATTTATGAATACTTTACAACACGATTATTGGTGTCTTAAATACTTTACTGTACAATTCATACAATTGTACATTATTTCTAACGCGATCCGCTCATAGCGCGATGTGATGCTTTGGACCCCAAGCACGGCGTTATAAGGGGGTTGAGCTGTATATGTTTACATACGTCACTGTATGTCTTCTCACAAGTAAAGATCATTTAGGGTTTTTCATGCACCTGTGGAAGACAAGGGAGAGACACCTGCTCAGCCTCGGAGTAGAAAATAAGGGTGCACTAAGGGATGTAATAGACAGTTCACAAACAGATGTCAGAGCCCCGAGCGTCACTCCAGAGATAGAGAGTGGGCAATGAGGAAAAAGCCCCCAATGAGTGCATGCTATTTGGGGGCTTTTTCCATTGCCCACTCTCCACCTCTGGAGTGACGCACGGCTCTGATATCTGTTTGAGACCTGCGGAAGACTGTTCTATTGAGACAGTTCTCCCTCCAGCAGAGGTAAATGAGAATTTTCTCAGGTAGAGTGAGGACCTGCTTACTGGTCATGCCGTGACGTGGCTGCATACTGGTCATGCCGTGACGTGGCTGCAGGTTTATAACGCTTTGGCCAAAGCGTTTAACTAAATGACCCTTAATTATGAGAAGATACAGTTATATTATAGTATTTAACTATATATATTTTTTGGTACACTGGATATACTGTAGCATTGGGAATTTTTTTCGTGGATAAAGTCTAAGTTGTATTGGTGAGACTCTACTGAAGTCTAGAGAACACCAAGGGTTAAACAAAATCTGTGGGGTTGACTCCAAATCCACGAGACTCACAAACAAATCAGGGACAACTGACATGTCTGGGAGACGCATCAGAGTGATGTGGGATGTCAAAGTAGAGAGACACGAAACCAGACTTTCCACTCTTTGGCCCAAATCCCCAAAGCTCCGCTAAGTCACTTAACCGGGCATTAACCTAACTTAAAGTCGCGTTAAAGGCTAACGGTGTCTCTTCAAAGGACAATAACATCCCGTTAAGCCAGGTTTTATCCCGTGAAGAGCACAGAGGTAATTATATAACGGCTGTTAGTGAGAATGACATGCAAGTGACGTCTTATCATTGCATCGCCTATACACTAAAGTTCGTTAAGGTTAGCGCAGGGATTTAAAACTTTACATTAGTTGGGTCATAGCTAAACTTGGTGTTACTCCCAACCAGAATCTGAAATAGGCCTTTGACAGGGTCTGGATGGGTCTGTCCCCACATCTCAGTATAATATAACTAACATAGCGTTACTTCCTGGCATTATTTCTCTCTCCTCTTTTTCTCAACATAAGGAAAACACCTATTTTAGGGCATGGATTAGAGGTTTTTTTTAAACATAGGTTTGAAGCAGGGGGTCTCCGGAGCGGAACCCCATTAATATAAACTCTGGGGACCCCCTGCTTCCCTAGATACATACCTCTGAAGGGGGTGCCGGTATCGCTCTGCTTTTTAAAGCGACTGCGTCTTGTGAGCCAATAGGAGCCGCACTGGATGATGTCACGGCTTGATGGAGCTCTGAAAAGCGGCCATTATTTGGACCCTGGTAGCCGAGCCGGTGCAGCTACCGGCACCCACTACAGAAGTATGTATCTCCGGAAGCAGGGGGTCCTCGGAGCTGAAATTAATGGGGTTCAGCTCTGGATACCCCTTGATTCAACCATGTGTAAATAAAGTAAAATAAACATTGTCACGTTATTGCTAGATAACGCAATGTTATGTCACCATAACGTGCCGTGAGGCCTATGCCAATGAGATGTAGTTCGGACATTGTTCTTGCATATAATTAACTTTGTGGATACCATGTTTAACTCGGGAAACATAACATCTGTTCCTGTTTTGAGTAACACCCCGTTACGAGTCCTGATGTAAGGCTAGATCCCCACGGCGCGTGCTACGGCGTGCACGCCGTACACAAGGCACAGCCCTCTATGGGGCAGGCCCCAGTCGGGGTGAGTGCGTGCGCGCACAAGCCGCAATTCGCGACCGCCTTGGCCAAAAGACAAGGTTTTTGTCTTTTGGCGCGGCGGCCGAGCATTGGCCACGTCACGGCGGCCGAGCATTGGCCACGTCACGGCGGCCAAGCATTGGCCACGTCACGGCGGCGGTCCAGCCAATGAGGGCGAACCAGCCTCGTGACGTCATGGCCGCGCCCCCGCCATGCCCCCACCCCCCCCCCATCGGATCTCCTGCTCTCCACTCCAAGCACGGCCGCAGACCTCAGGTCGCGGCTGAAACGGGCGCACACGCCGGCACGCCTGCTACAGAGCTGGCTAACAGAGCTTTGTGACTCTGGGCCTTTCTTGTTTATAAAGTTCATATTATTTTACTTGCATGTAGTCTCCATCGTTGCATGCTAACATTGTTCGGTAAACAGCAGCACGAAAGTATAGAACAGCCCAGAATGCATTGCAGACGTGTATAATAAATATTATCCTGCGTTGAAGAAGCCCAGTTAGAAATAGAGATATTGACACTTCCCATTCATTAGGGACTTGTACACCTGCAAATTAGTTAGCTGACAGCTGCTCTGGCCGGGAAGCGGTTAAGGTTCACCAAGGCTTATTTAATCTGGACCTTGGCACCTCAAATAAACCTCATCATTCAACATAAGCTTAGTGGTAATAGGCTTCGTCCCATTGAGACATCCCCGTCTCTTCCTGTTGCGCCTTCTTCTTGGTGAACTGGTCAGTCCAGGTAGATAGGGAGCCTGCAGGCACAAGTTTACAAAAGGCTCTCTTTCAAGAATAAAAAAAAAAGTTTGTGGACAAAAAAACCAGTTTGACCAGCTTTGTCTGAGCTCCTGATCCAAGGTGCAACAGGTTGAACCTGATATACACAGTGAAATAACCTAAATCTTAGCTGCTTCTAAATGAGTTATGTCGGTTTACCACTGTGAAAATTCCCCCCCCTCTCCGCCATTATGTTGTGTAATGAACCATAGGGTGTGTTTTCAGCATCATCCGCCCTGCAACTAATTGCTTGTCCTTCCACCACCGGCCAAAGATCTCTTCAGTGGCAAAGCAGGTCCAAAAGCGGACGTGTCAACTCTTGTTGTCTCACTAATGACAAGTCGGTTTCAGTTAATTTTTAGCATCAACATTCTCATAAGAAATGAAACTACTCCCAGCTCAAAAAAATAGCAAATGTAGGAACTCGTAGCACAAAGTCCCAAGAAATAATGTCCATAGATAATGATAACTGGAATTAACATCTCTAGTGTTGTGGCAGGTAGAGAAACTAATAAAGTACGTTGTTCACGAAAATGATCTGAGAAGGAATAACTGGATAAGGGAAAGATGGACACCATGACGTCAGATGAAGGACGCAGTTCTGATACGCGTAGAGGTCACGTAGGGGTCACCTGACGCGCATGCGCACTGGCTGAGGGTGGGATCGTGGAGGAGTACTGGCGGAGATTCCAGCATCACATGTGGGTACAGTCCGGATTGTATTTTCAGTTTCCACATATGGTAAGCCCGCTTGTCCCTTCCGTTTGTCCCCCACTTCCCTCGGTGCGGTTTACAGCTACTCTTCGGGTCTGCATTGTAATTACTGCTAGTAGGAAGTAGCTTTGTATCACTGTGACCAATTGGTCAGGTGCATTGCACTTATTTCATGGAATGGGTTTCTAGTAACTGGTCATTCTTATCCCTTGTGGGTTATTTTGTTGTTATATATATGGGGTCAATTGACTTGCTTAATAAATTTGTTTGACACTTTATATGTATATTTAGTGGCTTTATTACTGCATCTCCATTTAATGAGCCCAAGCACTAATCCCTGGTGCGCCTTGTGTGCATTCTGTTTTTCAGGCACAGATAGATCGCGTGGTGTTGTGGCCCTTTGATCTGCAGTTAACACAAATTAATTTGTTTATACCTAGGACAACCACTAGAGGTTCCCAATATGTTCTAGGCACCTACAGCACCAAAGGAGTTAATTTGACCGTGCCCTATTTGGACACTTAACTGGCCACTCATTACGCATGAGTGCCTGAGGCTTTGTACACTGGCCGGCCCGGCATTTCCATGTTTTTTTTTGGAGCCATCTCTTGCTAAGTTGGAGATGCTTCTCAATGCTTTCATCATCCAAGTCCCCAGATGGAGCGCGGTGAGCAGATGTCGAGGTCCCAGGTGTCGGGCACAGGACAGTGTATTCCAATGGGAGCATCTGATTCATTTTGTTGCTGGCTCTCTCTTAACTGTGAGGGTATTCTCTTGGCGACTACATCATACACTAGAGCAGTGGTGTCTCAACTGCAGTCCTCAAGTCCCCGCCAACAGGTCAGCTTTAAAGGATGTCCCGGCTTCAGCACAGGTTGCTCAATCAGTGGCTCAGTCATCTTGATTGAGGCGCCTGTGCTGTAGCAGGGATATTCTTAAAACCTGACCTGATGATGGGGGTTAGGGGACTGGAAATGGGAACCACTGCACTAGGGGGTATAGGAAGCTCAGAGACTGACCCCACTACACAATAGGAATCCTTTGACTGCCCCGCACCTCTGGAATACCCCTCCCCTCAATACACGACTAGCACCCTCTCTATCTCATTTAAAACCCATCTTAAAACACACCTGCTTAACGAAGCATATGAGTATGCTAGCCAGCTCCGTGGCTGATACTTCACACTTCATACATAAAGCTTGGCCCCCTGCAGACGCACTCACCAGAACGCCCTCCTACTGTCTTTGTACGTTCTTCCTACCTACCAATTAGATTGTGAGCTCTTCGGGGCAGGGACTCCTTTTCCTAAATGTCACTTTTATGTCTGAAGCGCTTCTTCCCATTATGTGTTATTTGTATTATTTGTTATTTATATGATTGTCACGTGTATTACAGGAGATAATGGAAGAAATGCAGACGCACCCCCATCCGGTCCAAATAGACAAAAGAGAGTGACTCAATATTCCAAAAAAATGATGGTTTATTGGAACAGGTTAGGCAGAGGTAAAACCAACCTACTGTACGCGCTTGTTCGCCGTCTCACGTGTATTACTGCTGTGAAGCGCTATGTACATTAATGGAGCTACGTAAATAAAGATACACATACATACATAACATGGAACTTAATGTTACAGCGTTGCTTGTGTAGCAATGATTGCCTGCTTGTGCTAAACTGCAGAAATGACTTGCCCTTCCCGGACATCAGATAGCGTTAAACCTTTTTCAAAGCCAAAGCCAAAGTCTTGTTATGCAAGATTCACTTTAATTACTTTAGTTACTCACATAGGGAACATTAGCCCGGCTGGCACGCTAGCTTCTGTTTGAACCACTAGACCTCAGTTGCTATCACACAAGCCAGAAGTGAAGTCAGATATACTGTAGATATCAACCAATGCCCCCCAGGAATGTGACTACGGGCCCAAGATGCCAATTCTAGCCACTATGGCAACTTGCTGCAGAATATGACTATCCCCTTGAGAATGGGACATTGGCTTTATAGGGGCAATCCCAGCTAACCTATAACCAAAGTAGACTTTTTATAGCAATGTATTTAATGTGTTAGCTATATATAGTGGACCATGTTATATGGTTTTGAAGCAAAAGGTGTCACTGTGTGCCCATTTGCATGTCATTACCCAGAATCACTTGCTGCAGTGGAAGCACTGTATGCTGGGTGATAATGGTGAAGGGCGGGGTTACAGACCTGTCTAAGACATGCAAATGAGCATACAGTAATATTTCCATTTGCTATATGCTTTACTGTGGAGGGTTTTAGTCACTTTTTTTACCCACCATAACATAACTAAGTGTGGTATATATATATACAGTATATATATATACTGTGTGTATATACATATTTTTTTTAATTGAATATATTTAGTTCATTCTTTTAGTTTAAAATATTTTAAATCATAATGCATGAATGATTGATCTGCCTTTCCTCGAGAACCCCCAACTGGTCAGGTTTTAATAATAATAATAATAATAATAATAATAGCATGTTTTTGTATAGCACTACTAGTTATACGCATTTTGCAGGCACAGGTCCCTGCCCCGTGGAGCTTACAATCTATGTTTTTGATGCCTGAGGCACAGGGAGATAAAGTGACTTGCCCAAGGTCACAAGGAGCCGACACAAGGAATTGAACCAGGCTCCCCTGCTTCAAACTCTCAGTGCCAGTCAGTGTCTTTTACTCACTGAGCCGCTCCCTCTCCCAGGATATCCCTGCTTCAGCACAGGTGGCCTAATCAAAGACTGAGCCAGGAAGAACCAGGAAGTGCCTTTCTCGCTAACAATCTCTGGAACCACAGAGTCATGGCAGCTGAAAGGAACGCGGCTCAGCTCCGGAAACTCCCGCTTTACAACCAATGTTAAAAACAGGAGGGCGTTCAGCGTGGCATGTACCTTGAAAAGCTATGTTCTTTTATTTTTATATACAACACATGATAAGATGCATAGGCCCATATTAACTAAGCAGTCTTCTGCCATACGACATGTTCCGGCGCTGGAAAGGACGCTTTCAGCCAGTGTCTCCCGGCGCCGGAAGGAAGCCTATGGCAGAAGGCGTCTAAGTAAATATATGACCCATTATCTGTCTTGGCAATGAATCGTTTGTAGCTGCTGCTTGCCAGCTCTGCTTTGCTTGCCAGAGAAATAGCACGGCAGCTGGCCACGGTTAGCCAGACAGTACTGCCAGCCTAACCCCTACTGGCTTGGGGGGGCCTTGGCATGCCCACGAAAACTTAAGCCACCAGGTTACCAAGCCGGGTTGGGATATTCCTACAGTGAACATCACGTGTGAGCACAGTCACGTGTCTCAGACAGGTCTGCAGTGCTGCCTGTCCCCATTATCTTTTAGCATACAGTGCTTCCACTGCAGCCAGGGATTCTGGGAAATGATATGCAAATGAGCCTACAGTGACACCTATTCCTTCTAAACCATTTTAAAATGGACCCCTTACAGAAAACAGAAAAGCATGTTTCTAACCTACAAGTGGTTAGTGATGGTGCTCAGAGTACCACTACTTTTTATTGGTAAACCCACTATCTCTTCTAATACTCACTGTTAGGCTTTGCCTATAGTGCCGCCGACGGCGACACGATGGGTGACGTCACCCGTCGCCACCGGCGAAAGTTATGTTTCGCCGGTCGGCGGCATCGCGGGATTCCCGCAATTTGATTTGTTAAAGGGCCGTCACGTGATGCGACGGCCCTTGAAAAATCAAAATTTGCCGGCGGCGGGTTTTCGCTCCGTCGCTTGTCGCCGTCGCGTGCATGTGGCGGCGGCAATGCTTTTGTTTTTGGGCGAATTCGGGTCGCCTGCACTATAAGCACGGCCTTAGGGTTGCCAGGCAACTTCTTAGAAAATGCTGGACACAATGGTAAAAGGTGCAACGCACTCGAGACACGCACACACATACTTGAGACACACGCTTGGGAGAGACACACACACATCTCACCTCTCTCCACTCCATGCTGTTTCCTCATCTCCTTGGCCCCACCCCCAGGCTCCTGACGCCTCCTCCTGATTCTCGGCATTACTCAGCAGCAGCCAATCAGGATGGAGAAAGCTGTCCAGCCCCCTAGCAATAGCCCTGATCGGGGAAATCCTGCGCCCCCCCCAATGCCGGTCAGGTCACTAGTGTCCAAACATAGGACAGTCCGATTCAATACTGGACACCTGGCAACCCTACGTCACTATCCACTTCCTATTTTGGGAGTCCTGGATTTAGGTTGAGGCCCCTTTCTCCCTTTCTGCTTCTTAAACACAAATCTGCAACATTTGTGGCAGATTATTATTTTCTGTAGAGAAACGCAAAAAGAATATTTAAAAATCCCCCAAAAAAGGTTAACCCCTTACATGCTTGAGGCTTTAACAAGCCCGTTGAAAGCTACCGGAGAGGGAAATGGCATAGATCCCTTATCTGTCGTTCACTTGGACCAGGAGAATGTTTATCAGGGTGAAAGCATAACATATTCTATTTAAATATGATGAAGACTTAGGGTTGCCAGGTGTCCAGTATTGAACCGGACTGTCCGGAATTATTTCTCTGGACATAGTGACCTGACCGGCTTGGGGGGGCCACGGGATTTTCCTGAGCAGGGAGAGGGCAGGGCTGCTGCTAGAGGGTTGGGCAGCTTCCTCCACCCGGATTGGCTGCTGCTGGGTAATGCAGCCAATCAGGCGGAGGTGTTATGAGCCTGTGGGTGGGGCCAAGGAGAGGAGGAAACAGCATGGAGGTGTGTGTTTAGTATTTTTGGAGAAGCCACCTGCTAACCCTACTAATAGCAGGACACCTTATACACACACACGTCAATCCACTGCCAAATACTACACTATCAACACTATAAAACAGAATAAGAGAACACCAGTGAACTAACCCTACGTACAATGTTGCTTACCACACATTCCAGGGGTGAGCAAACTTTTTAGGCCGAGCCCCCCTTTTTATCCATGACATTTCTCGGCCCCCCCCTGCCTGATGTAATCAAAATCACATTAAAAAAAAACCTTTATTAAACGGTATACAATGTAAATACAAATATGTCTAAGGCCGCGCATATAGTGCCCGCGACGGCGACACTAGCGAAAGTTGTATTTCGCTTTGCGGCAGGGGCGACCAGGCCATTGATTGGTTCAGGGGCTGTCACATGAGGCGACAGCCGCTGAAAAATCAAATATTGCCGGCTTAAAAAAATCGCGTCGCCACGTCACGCTTACTATAAGCGCACGCGGCGGCGACAATGCATTCGTTTTCGGGCGACGTCGCGTCGCCGGCACTATAAGCTCAGCCTAAATACTTACATACTTCAACAGCTCGCTCTTGCAAAATTAGGCTGCGTCCTCGCTGCCGCTGAGAGCGGTGACATCACCAACTCTCCAAGCATGAGCACAGGGTGTCCTGATTGATTGATATAGTGGCAGCCGACCCTTTCACTTGCAGAGGATCGCAGCTCATAGTATGATTGATATAGTGGCAGCCGACCCTTTCACTTGCAGAGGATCGCAGCGAAGCAGGTTGCCAGCGGAGGAGAGCAGAAACACAGCGCTATTGTAGGGAAGACACCAGAGGGAGGGGCGTTTGACATCACAGCGCTGGGACGTGCTCCTCCCCCATACCTCCGTATCACGTGGCCGCCACTTGCACTATTCTGTTTGTCCGCCCGCGCGCGCACATCTTTTTTGCCTGCGCACCCAGGTTTTGCCACAAGCCCTCCGCCTAAATAATCTTGCCCCCGTTGGCCCCTCCCTCTCAGTTTGTGCACCGCTGCATTCAATCACAACACACACACACAATCACAACACACACAACCAACACTCAATCACAACCAACACACACACAGACAGACAACCAACAGGCACAGCACACACACACACACACACACACACACCAACTCAATCACAACCAACACAGCACACACTCAATCACAACACACACACACAGTCACAACACAGAACCAACACTCACATAATCACAACCAGACAGACAACCAACACACACACACCACACACTCAATCACAGACACGGCAGTCCCTATATATATATATATATATATATATATATATATATATACAGTATATATATATATATATATACACCACATAAATATATATATACACACTCACACACAGTTTGCGCACCGCCATGGGCGTCCGCAGGGGGGGGCAAGGGGGGGCGCTTGCCCCCCCCTGGATCCTCGCAGTCGCAGCATTAATTTAATAAAATATGCTGAGGGAGGAAGAGGCAGCTGAGCCGCGGCCCGGGATTGGATGGGAGGCGGGGCTAGCTGCAGCAGTCACGCAGGGGTGGGGGCCGCCACGTGCTCTCCCGCGCTGACCGCTGTAACTCCCCATCCGGACCGGCACCCAGACTCTCCCTCTGGCCCTGCTCCCTCCTGCACCCCGGCAGACGGCAGTGTGGCCGCATTATCGCATAAGGTAGGGAGTGGGACACGTGGGACCAGGGAGAGATGGCATGGAGATGCGGGGGAGAGACTGAGATTGGGGGGGCAATTTGGCAAAGAAGCTTGGGGGGGCGAGGGAGATTGGGGGTGGGGGGAGGTTGGGGGGGCAAAGAAGCTTGGGGGGGGGGCGAGGGAGATTGAGAGATGGGAGATGCAGGGGGGGGTGAGATGGGAGATGCATGGGGGGGGAGAGATGGGAGATGCAGGGGGGGAGAGATGGGAGATGCGGGGGGGGAGAGATGTGAAATGACGGGGGGGGGGAGAGAGATGTGAGATGCAGGGGGGGAGAGATGGGAGATGCAGAGGGGGGAGAGAGATGGGAGATGCAGAGGGGGGGGAGAGTGTTTGTATGTGTATATGTGTATGTGTCAAATATAATAAATAAAAATATTTTTTATTTGCAATGGTTTTTTATTTTATTTAAAAAATACATTATACACACGCATACACACGCAAACACACGCATAAAAACACACACACACAACACACATGCAGGGGGGGAGAGATGGGAGATGCAGAGGGGGAGGAGAGAGATGGGAGATGCAGAGGGGGGAGAGAGATGTGAGATGCAGGGGGGGGGAGAGATGGTAGATGCAGGGGGGGGGGAGAGATGGGAGATGACGGGGGGGAGAGAGATGTGAGATGCAGAGGGGGGGAGAGAGATGTGAGATGCAGGGGGGGGAGAGATGGGAGATGCAGGGGGGAGAGATGGGAGATGCAGAGGGGGGGGAGAGAGATGGGAGATGCAGGGGGGGGAGAGATGTGAGATGCAGAGGGGGGAGAGAGATGCGAGATGCAGAGGGGGGAGAGAGATGGGAGATGCAGGGGGGGAGAGAGATGGGAGATGCAGAGGGGGGGGAGAGTGTGTTTATGAATAATGTGGTGCAACTGCATGCAATGGTGTTTTTTTAATATTTAATATTGCTTTATTAACCTTCAAGCTTTCTCAAATTTGCTTGAAAATGCACCATTTGCCCACTTTTTTTTCAAAATTTTCTCGGGGGGGAAAACCCCCCTTATGCTGGTCGGGCTCGCTCGCCACGGTGCACTCACCACCACTTTCACGCCGGGCACTGGCCGTTACAATTATGCCCCCCCCGAAAAAATTTCTGCGGACGCCCATGCGCACCGTTGCATTATACTATAATTGTGAAGCGCTTTAAGTACCATTGGGAGAAAAGTGCTATATGAAATAAAAGTTATTCTTATACAAGCTTTAAACAAATACTGCATAAGCATAATAAAAGTTGCCATTCTGCAGGCTGCATGTGAATCCCGGCAATAACCTTATTCTAAGTCTTCTGACACTATTTGCTCCTTTGCATGGAAATGTGCGTGGGTGAGCAGAATTCGATAGATGTTCAATGTGTTCTCTGAATGAGCCTAAGGCTGCGTCCCCGCTGGCGCCGAGCGCGATCATGCTTGGAGAGCGCCAGGATGTCCTGCATTTACGCGCAGGGGGGGGGTAATTGCGGGTAGTTGAGCGAGCTGGGAAGTATAATTTTTTTGTTTACCTAAGCGCCGAGTGCGGGTGAGCGTGTCTATATATACATAGATCTATATATGTAAGTAACCGCCGCAAGCGCCGCCCGCTCTGCGCTAGCGTGGACGCAGCCTTATCACTGATCCATCATAAAGATTCTGGGGTTCTTTCCCCACCCCCTCAGCCCCCCTCCTTTTTTCAATGTGCTTCTTAGGCTGCGCTTATAGTGCCTTGCGACGGCGACGCGATGTCGCTCCAAAACAAATCCATTGTCTCCGTCACAAGCGCTTATGGTAAGCGCGACCGCAACGTCGCGCCCAAAAAAATTTAAGCCGGGTAAATTTGATTTTTATTTAGAGACAGTCGCCACGTGTGACTGTCTCTAAACCAATCAGAGACCGCGGCCCGCCCCCTTCGTGACGTCACTGGCCTTGTCGCCAGCGACGTCGCTTAAAACGAAAGTTTAACTTTCGCTAGTGGCGACGGCGGACGTCATCGGTCGCGTCGCCAGCACTATAAACGAGGCCTTAGACTTAAAGTACTTTGTAGCTGCTGGAGAACTTAAAATAAACTTCTGCGTGGGGGCTGGCTGAGAGAGAGGCGATGAGCTGAAAATGCTTGACCCCTGCAGTACTGTCAGGTCGGATTTGTGAAAGTGAGTTAAATGGGTGTTTCAGACCCTCCAACACTGGGAACAGGAAAGGAGACTCTTTATTTGCTACTGTATGTCAGTACGGGGGGGGGAAGAAGGGGGGTTCAACCTTTTTTTGGTTAAGGAACCCTAGAATTATATTGTGACATTCTTATGTTTTAAAACGACCTACTTTTTTTATTGTTTTGCTGTTTTGGTGATTGTAACAGGGACTTATCACTGTTTAAGAGAAACTGCCTCCAAATCCAGCAGCGAGCTGGTTAATTGCACACAGGCAATCAACCAGACTCCACCTGGCTGCTTAGGACTGAGAATAAGCCTGATGTGAGAAACAGGACAGAGATTCCTTAGCTCACATTTGGGCTGACATAAGGAGAAGGAGGACTACAGAGATTTCCTTAGCCCACAACTGGGCTGGCCTGAGGAAAATATGATGTGTTGATGCACACAGAAGGACTGTATGCTGACAGCAAGACAAGGGGACACGACCTTTACCTGGACACAGAGAGTGCCATAGCACACAAGGATGCCAACCCAGGAGAACAGAGAGGCCATCCCCTACAGCAGGAACAACAGAAACAGATAAGAGGATTTGGGTTGGTTGTCTCCTTTAAAATTGACACCTACCCTTAGATATTTCTTTGTGTTCTTTCTTGGGTTGAATTTCTCCTATGCTCCCCCTTGGATTTTGAAGAATCCTTTAAAATTGGCGACATTAAAGCGTAGACCTTGGAAAATGTGTATTTTTTTACACATTTGTACATAGAATTTTTGCAGGCATATTTGGTCCCTATAAGGGTATAGGGTGAAATGGGTGCTCCAAAGTCAGTGGAACTTCCAGCTTATATGTCCGTAATTATAAACCAGGACTTGTGGACAGAGTAAACGGAGTGGGTATACTAGAAAAATGTGATATGTGAGTCACCTTTTTAACACATACGTCTCCTGAAGGAGACCAACTATTGTGCCATAAGGCACTCTAGTGACACCTCATTGGAGACAACACAGTGCTATTAATGGCACTCATCTATAACAATCACAAATAATTAATAAAAGAATCTTACCCACTCCATCTGTCTGTCATAGTCCTGCATGGTCCATCCGAATGGCGTGCAAATCTGTCGGTAGTAGTCCAGCAAGAGAAAAAAAGAGCAAAACAGTGCACTGCCAGGGAGCCAGGTGGTGTAAAAAGGGAGGTCAACTCCCGTCCTCAAGGGCCACTAACAAGTCAACGGCTCAGCCACCTGTGCTGAAGCAGGGATACCCTTAAAGTCTGAACTGTTAGTGGCCCTTGAGGACGGGAGTTGACCACCCGTGCCATAGAGCTTCCTATCGAAATTTTGGGTGCTTGAGGCACAGGGAGATAAAGTGACTAGCCCACGGTCACAAGGAGCCGACTCCGGGATATGTACCGGGTTTCCCTGCTTCACACTTCGTGTCTGTGTTTTCAGAGTCAGAGCCTTTAGGCTACGGGTCTGCTGGAGGTGGCGCATGCGCGTCTGGCGTTCTGGCGGCGCGTGCACAGCTGACAACCGCGATCTGCGGTCTGTTACCAGCGATAGGAGGCGCGGTGGGGGTGGCTTAAATGGGCCGGATGGGCGCGGCCGTGAACTTGCTAGGTTGCCATTGGTTGTCAAAGTTCTTTAGCATTGGTAGTGAAATATTGGTTACTTGCTAAATATCCATTTGCAAACACGACTCGCGTTGAAAGACCGCACCGTGTGAAATGGTTTCAGGACACATTGCAGTCATATCGCCAATGACCCATTCAAGGCATGGTTCAGTAAACAACCACATGTACCTGACCAGGAGTAGAGAAGGGAATGTGTATCCACTGGGTCCTACACGGCCATCTTGTTTCCTCACACGTTAGCATCCAGGTAAACGGATATACATAAATTGGCTTATAACTGAAATATCCTGACATGTTGATGCCGTGCAATAAACAAGAAAGCAGAGGGTCTCTGGAGGTGACCAGCGCGAAACAAGGAGACAACGGGGCCTGCTAGAAAGGAGGCGAGGGACTGGTGAGAGGCGCTCACGCCACCACCGTCTACAGCGGGGACCTAGCATTAGTGCTGCTCCAGCCTTGGTTACAGCCATCAGGCAAACTTTTTACCTGCGCAAAAATAACTTTTGCAATCTTGACGTTGAGACTGACTGTCACGTTTTCCAATGACACGCGAATCCATCCAGCACTAGTCTTGCAAGCAGTCAGCTGAAGATGACAGCACCTGGGTCAACGGGAAGAATAAAGGATGATGCTTGTGACATTTTTTTTCTAGCTGAGCTCCGACTTGTCCCGCGCTCTCTCCCGAACAGAGAGAGAGAGAAAGAAAGAATCAAAACATATCAATCCACATGCCCAGCGTAGTGAAGATCCTTCTTGTCATAGCCTTCAAATTGTTTTAAGGTTTCAGCACTGCCGATGTGAGTGAACAACAGAAAGAGACAACTCCGCGCCGTTCTGCTTTGTTGAAGACGACGGCGTGCGGGAAGCAGAACAGAATTTGAACAGCCCTGATGAGATGGTGTCAAACAAATGCATGAATGGTTGGAAAGGACAGAGTGAAGTCATTCTGTGGGGTGGGGGATAGACAGACACCATCCAACATAGTTATTTTACTGCTAGTCTCTGCTTAACCACGTTGGGCCTGTGAAGTATGGCAAAACTAAAAATACTGCCTTTGGATTTTTTCTGCTTCTAATGCACTTAGAATCCGTTTTGGCCGTTAAACCGCACGGTTTGTCCCTTTTTATAGAAGCGATTTGCAATAGAGAATAAGGGTTTTTTCTCACATTTCATTCTGCTTCTTCATAGCTTCTTCATAGCATAAACTGCGCAATTTGGTGCGGACAACTTCGGGGCTACGAGAACAGGCCCCATAGACCACTATGAAGCATTTCCCCAAACAGCTCACAATCTAATGTATTCTTGGCCAATACATGGAGCTTTCAAAATAACTATTTATCCCAAGGACAGTACAAAGGACCGGGGTTATCCCTTAAGGTTGTAGGAAAGGAGATTTCACCAGCAACAAGGGAAAGGGTTCTTTACAGTAAGGGCAGTTACAATGTGGCATTCATTACCCATTGAGACTGTGATGGCAGATACAATAGATATGTACAAAAAAAGGTTGGACATCTTTTTAGAAAGGGAAGGTATACAGGGATATAGCAAATAAGTAAACATGGGAAGGATGTTGATCCAGGAAGTAATCTGATTGCTAATATTTGGAGTCAGGAAGGAATTTATTTTCCCCTTATGAGATATCATTACATGATGTGTCACGGGGGTTTGTGTTTGCTTCCTCTGGATCAATATACTGTAAGTACGGATATAGGATAAAGTATCTGTCATCTAAATTTAGCATAGGTTGAACTTGATGGACGTATGTTTTTTTTCATCCTCATCTACGATGTAACTATGTAACTACTATGTAACTATGTAATGTATGTATGTATCATTTTATTCATATAGCACCAACTGTGTACATGGCGCTTTGCAACATTACAGTACAAGGCAAATAAAGTACAAACGATGGGGATACGAGCAACAGGTAAATGACAACTTAAGACAAGAGGAAAGCCTGCCCTGAAGAGCTTGCAATCTAATGTTGCTACATGACACACATGGACTTAGAGAGATTTTCCTGAAGTCACATGGAGCTGGCACGGCAAGAGAGATGAGTTGTTATTGTAGCTGACACTGTTCTCCGAGAAAGGCATCCCACTTCAGAGGCCAGTGCTTCAACCATACGGTCTACTTCCTCTCTATGTCCATCTCTTCACCCCATCAGATGCTTGTCAATACCTGACATGTCATAAACAAGGTAGATTCCGATTGTAGTAGGTTTTTCCTTTCAAGTACCCCGATGACAGCTCACTAGAATGTCCCCGGTTCAACACACTTGAGAAACATTTTGTGCTCATGGAAATGTCAAATGGACCACGCCTATAGCTGAGGTCTGCCGTTTATCCTTCATCTTCCCTACGCCGTCTGAACTTGTGCCTTCAAATTCATTTTGAAAGAGTCATCTCATCTTTCTAGATCTAGGCAACCTGAGCCACACAAAAGGTCCACAGCTTCAGCCCTCGTATGACCCCATAGGGTTACCAGTTGACTTCTCCAAAAATACTGGACACCATTGGGAAAGGTGTGACATGACACACACACACACACACACACCCCTCCCCTTTCTCTCACCTCTTTGCTCCATGTGGTTTCCTCCTCTCCTTGGCCTCACCCCCAGACACCTTCTCCTGATTGACCGCATTACTCAGCAGCAGCCAATCAGTATGGAGGAAGATGCCCAGCCCCCCTAGCGACAGCCCTGCTCTCTTTCTACTTAGGGAAATCCTGTGGCCCCCCCAAGCCGGTCAGGTCACTATGTCTTCAGAGGTAATACCTGTATACACATACATGTCATGAGAGGTAATACCAGACACATACAGGTCCAGTATTACCTCAAAAATTTTACTGGACAGAGTGTCCAAATACAGTGAGGTTCAATACTGGACACCTGGCAACCCTATGACCCCATAGGCTGCGAGAGAAGATATTTCTGCACACCACCTCTTGAAGCTGCATCTCCAGCTTTTCAAGCCACTTCTTGGTATTCCTGGTGCAAATTTGTATCTCTCAACTCCCTTGCTGCCCCATGCCGTTCCACGGATGTCGCATGGGCTGGAAACCCAAGGGTCTGTATTACATTCAGGGAACATCATGAGGATTTGTGCTTGTTTTCTAGGGCTGATCTCGTTCACCTCTCCCCCCAATGACATGTTGAGCATCCCGGAAGTCTGGTGTCAATAAATGGCTTCCTTAGGATGATTCATTTATACTTATAGCAATTGTTTTACCTATTTGTGAACGTTTTGCTTTTCTCTGGATCTGCGGAGTTCAAGCACAGGAATCACTTGTGTTTATCTGTTTGGCTAACAATGGCTTCATAAAGACTCCACATACAAAGAACAAAACCAAAAGAACATTTTACCTGCTAATGATCAGCAGGTTATGGGGGAGATAATGCCGCTTCTGTCATGTGTGCATATAAATATGTACAAATAAATCCAGAAATACACAGATATTATTGATAGTATGTTATTTGCATAACGTAACAGATAAAGTGCACCTATTTCTATGTGGCAAATGATGGAGGTTCCGTGTATATCTAGAGCAAAAATAGCAACATTTGCAGTGGCGGGTTGCCGTATTGGGCGATCGAGGTTGCCCCGGTGGGTGGTGGGTTGGCTCCCCAACTCCCCATACAGCAGCCTGTCCCCATACAGGTCACTGTCTGCCATACTCTCCCTCGATGTCGCCGCCGGGATCCAACCTCCACCCGGAGGCGGGAGCTGCAGAGATGAAAGGGGCGCAGGACCACTCCTCCCTCGAAGGTGAAAGAGACAGAGAGAGTGTGTTGTTTCTTACCTTCTCCTGAGCGGCCCTCCTCCTGCAGCGACACATTGACATGACAACCTGAGGTCACGTGACACTGTGACGCTGCGGGAGGAGCAACACGCTTGAAGGAATCGCCCAGGCCGGTGTGTAAAGTGACTTACCCAAGGTCACAAGGAGCCGACACCGGGAATTGAACCAGCTTCAAACTCAGTGCCTGTACTCACTGAGCCGCTCCTTCTCCCCTAATCACATTTAAAGCTTCCGCGCAGACACAAGAAAATAGATTTATTAATTTTTTTACAAAAAGTTTACTGTGATCGTTTGCTGACAAATATCTAATCGATTTTAGATAGTATAAAGACCGACAGAGCTGCTCCCCCAAACATCGTTTTTTTTAACCCCTTTCACCGACAGTGCCAGCCTGAAATGTAACCTCTATTTTAATCATTGGCTTCCTGCTTAGCTCAGGTGTCTAGTACATGTCCCGGGGGTATATCAGTGCTGAATACCTAATTATTCACTGATGAGCACACATGACTCATTAGTTAAACCCTCCGTGCAGGAGTAGTAACAATTAACGCCAGCACACATTTTACAAGTGCGCTTGAGTAAAAGGAAAGGATGTGCGTGGCTGTTAAATAATCGGCGTTCTGTCTGTACGTATTGACTGACTAATCTTTGTACTGTAATAACAGGGACTGGCTCACTCCGTATATCTGTCAGCAAAGGGGAAAAGTAAACGCTCTGTCATATTCTAAGCTTCATTTCCTTAAAAGGAGCAGCCCCTCCTGTTTTTTGGACTCCCCCATTTTTTTTTTGTTAGACCGTCCTCTCCGATGCTGAACCGTGGTAATCCCATGGTTCCGGAGATACTTACAGAGGAAGGTGCCACCGGTGGAATTCCCTCCAGGGGAAAGAAAATGGCGTATACATCTCTTGCGTTATGTGAGCCAATGGGAAGCCATGACATCATCCGTCGCAGCTTCCTATTGGCCCGCATAACACGAGCATTTAAACAACTAGGGTTACCCAGCGGCACCTTCCCGGGTACGTATCTTGGGTCAGGGTCAGACTCTCCTGTAGTTGTTTTAAAGTAAGGGAAGTGTTTCATTCTACCCTATTTATATCCATAGATTATATTGTATTGTATGTCTTTATTTATATAGCGCCATTAATGTACATAGCGCTTCACAGCAGTAATACACGTGGTAATCAAATAAATAACAGATAATATAAATAACAGATCATGGGAATAAGTGCTTTAGACATTAAGGAAGAGGAGTCCCTGCCCCGAGGAGCTTACAGTCTAATTGGTAGGTAGGGAGAACGTACAGAGAAAGTAGGAGGGAGTTCTGGTAAGTGCGTCTGCAGGGGGCCAAGCTTTATGTGTCATGTGTTCAGAATAGCCACAGTGCTATTCATATGCTTCTTTAAGCAAGTGCGTCTTAAGGTGGGTCTTAAAGGTGGATAGAGAGGGTGCTAGTCGGGTACTGAGGGGAAGGGCATTCCAGAGGTGAGGGGCAGTCAATGAAAAAGGTTTAAGGCGGGAGAGGGCTTTAGATACAAAGGGGGTAGAAAGAAGACATCCTTGAGAAGAACGCAAGAGTCTGGATGGTGCATAACGAGAAATTAGGGCTGAGATGTAAGGAGGGGCAGAAGAATGTAAAGCTTTAAAAGTGAGGAGAAGAATGGAGTGTGAGATACGGGGTTTAATCGGAAGCCAGGAGAGGGATTTTATGAGGGGAGATGCTGAGACAGATCTAGGAAAGAGTAGAGTGATTCTGGCAGCAGCGTTAAGGATAGATTGTAGGGGAGACATGTGAGAGGCAGTAAGGCCGGACAGCAGGAGGTTACAGTAATCAAGGCGGGAGAGAATGAGGGCCTGAGTCAATGTTTTAGCAGTCGAGCAACAGAGGAAAGGGCGTATCTTTGTTATATTGCGGATGAAAAAGCGACAGGTTTTAGAAATGTTTTGAATGTGAGGGGCAAATGTGAGAAAGGAGTCGAGTGTGACCCCAAGGCAGCGTGCTTGGGCTACTGGGTGAATGATCGTAGTTCCAACAGTAATGTGGAAGGAGGTAGTAGGGCCAGGTTTGGGAGGAAGTATGAAGGAGGTAGTAGGGCCAGGTTTGGGAGGAAGTATGATCCACCCAGGTTACTCCCCCAGTCTCCGGGCCCCCCCTCCCCCCCCCCAGTGGCGGGAACCACTCGGTACAGTACCTGCCAATGGAGAGGGGTCTGTGGGCTCCGGGGGTTTGGCCGCCTGGAACCCAGAACTTAAGGAAAGACTCAAAAGTCACAAACTATAGGCCACAGACCACAGACAAAATGTTCCTAGACAAAATGCAATGTAGACTGTAAATGTTATATAAGAAAAGTTGCTCCGTTCGCAACTAATACTGTTTAACTAGGGACAAATGATACCAGGGAAGGCATAGGTACCTTGCAATATCGCTGTAAAGGTTTATACAAGACAGCTGCCTGGTATGCAACTGAAACTGTCTGGCTATTCCAGAGAAGACATATGTATTAGGTATTTTGTGTAATTTAAGGAATTACTCAAAAGTCACAAACTATAGAAATGCTATTATCTGGTTATAACCCTAATGATTCTCTCCCAATTTATGCATATACTGGAAGGATCTTCAACTAGCACCCGGCAAGGGATATTGATGTGGCGCTCAGCTCGGGGCCTTGATGTGGCATCCGGCACGGAGCCTTGATGTGGCGCCCGGCTGGGGACCTTGATGTGGCGCCCGGCATGGAGTCTTGATGTGGCACCCGGCACGGAGCCTTGATGTGGCACCCGGCACGGAGCCTTGATGTAGCGCCCGGCTCGGGGCTTTGATGTGGCGCCCGGCACGGAGCCTTGATGTGGCACCCGGCACGGAGCCTTGATGTAGCGCCCGGCTCGGGGCTTTGATGTGGCACCTGGCAAGGATCCTTGATGTGGCGCCCGGCACGGAGCCTTGATGTGGCACCCGGCACGGAGCCTTGATGTAGCGCCCGGCTCGGGGCTTTGATGTGGCACCCGGCACGGAGCCTTGATGTGGCGCCCGGCTCGGGGCCTTGATGTAGCGCCCGGCTCGGGGCCTTGATGTGGCATCCGGCTCGGGGCCTTGATGTGGCACCCGGCACGGAGACTTAATGTAGCGCCCAGCTTGGGGCTTTGATGTGGCACCCGGCACAGAGCCTTGATGTGGCGCCCAGCTCGGGGCCTTGATGTAGCGCCTGGCTCGGGGCCTTGATATGGCATCCGGCACGGAGCCTTGATGTGGCGCCCGGCTCGGGGCCTTGATGTGGCACCCGGCACGGAGACTTGATGTAGCGCCCGGCTTGGGGCTTTGATGTGGCACCCGGCACGGAGCCTTGATGTGGCGCCTGGCTCGGGGCTTTGATGTGGCACCCGGCACGGAGCCTTGATGTAGCGCCCGACTCGGGGCCTTGATGTGGCATCCGGCACGGAGCCTTGATGTGGCATCCGGCACGAAGCCTTGATGTGGCGCCCGGCTCGGGGCCTTGATGTGGCGCCCGGCTCGGGGCCATAATGTGGCGCACGGCTGGGGACCTTGATGTGGCACCCGGCACGGAGCCTTGATGTGGCACCCGGCTCGAAGCCTTGATGTGGCGCCCGGCTAGGGACCTTGATGTGGCGCCCGGCACGGAGCCTTGATGTGGCACCCGGCACAGAGCCTTGATGTGGCACCCGGCACGGAGCCTTGATGTAGCACCCGACTCGGGGCCTTGATGTGGCATCCGGCACGGAGCCTTGATGTGGCATCCGGCACGAAGCCTTGATGTGGCGCCCGGCTCGGGGCCTTGATGTGGCACCCGGCACGGAGCCTTGATGTAGCGCCCGGCTGGGGACCTTGATGTGGCACCCGGCACAGAGCCTTGATGTGGCGCCCGGCTCGAAGCCTTGATGTGGCGCCCGGCTAGGGACCTTGATGTGGCGCCCGGCACGGAGCCTTGATGTGGCACCCGGCACGGAGCCTTGATGTGGCACCCGGCACGGAGCCTTGATGTGGCACCCGGCACGGAGCCTTGATGTGGCACCCGGCACGGAGACTTGATGTGGCGCCCGACAGGGAGCCTTAATGTGGCGCCCGACACGGAGCCTTAATGTGGCGCCCGACAGGGAGCTTTAATGTGGCGCCTAGCACGGAGACTTAATGTGGCGCCCGGCACGGAGACTTAATGTGGCGCCCGGCACGGAGCCTGGATGTGGCGCCTGCACACTATGCTCCTGCTAATTTCAGACTAGTTGCTTAGGCAGCTAAGTGTCGTTTTTTTACACGGAAACCCTGTTGTAAGTTAAAGTAATGTAATAAATATGGTACAGATTTAAAAAATGCTTGTAAAATGTTGAAATATGTACATAGATATAGTATAGTTGAAATATAGTAAATCTTTTTTTTTTTTTATAAATTAGTTCTGTAGTATTAGATAACACTGACTGTTTATTTTTTTAATTCAACTTTTAATACCATTTTTAATGAGTTTTAAAGCATCGTTTGATTTCTATAGCCGGTTTTAGCCCAGCTCCCCAGCAGTGCAAGATCTTTGCAACATTTTCCTATTTGTGATTTGTTGCCAATGTTCCCAGCAGTTTGAGCTGCAAACTGTAACAATAGATAATGTTACCTTAGTGCAGCGGTGCGCAAAGTGGGGGGCGGGAGATTGTGCTGGGGGGGGGGGGGATACGCGCGGGCAGTTGGAGGCCCCGCGCTCTTCCCCCAGGCATTTAAATTAAATGCCGGGGGATCGCGTGAGGCCTCTGCAACTGTTTACTTACCGGGATTCAGCCTGCTGTGACACATCGCCATGGCAATTGACGCCGCGGCACCATGTGACCTGATGTCACACGCCCATGCAGCGTCATCTGACGCGGATGAAGGTAGGCGGGGGGCGCGAGAGTCGGGGGCAGAGAGACGGGGGTGCAGCACAACAACTTTGCGCTCCCCTGCCTTAGTGATATATAAGGATACATTGTAGCTGCTGAGTTACACTGACTGAAGCATTCAGTGAAACGGAAAGGCAGCCATTATGTTAGGCACACAATCGGGAATTTGACGGATTTGTAACAGGAGCAGCGAATGATTTGCCATTTTAGGCAAGAATATAGAATTATACATTGTCATATGCATTGCATAATAAAATAGAAGAAAGAGAAAAATAAAGTAGTACTGTTGCTTTAAAGCAGCAGCCCAAGCTGCTATTCAAAAATAATAATATGTGAATCAATCTAATCCACACCATGACAAGTAATTAGCTAAATCGTCGCTCGATCTTTTCTTCTGTGGTCGATTGGCGAAGATTCGGCTTGGGGGCTCACAAAATTATTGTAGAGGAGTATTCTGCAGTCAGTGTGACTTTGTTAATGGTTGCTATGGGAAAAAAAAGGCTTGTTACATTATAACACATTAAAAATGTAATTCAGAGTTGTTTTTAAAAAAAAAATGCTACAAGTATTTTCTCATCGTACAGAACTGATTTATTTAAAAAAAAAAAACACATGTAGGATATTGCTTGCTTTAAATGTATCTAAAATTGCATTACAATAAGCTTGTGGCCCTTCTGCTCTATGTATTCTGATCTGGCCCCTGTGAAGAACTAGTTGAAGCATCTCCGAGGTAGAGGTTGATCAACTAAGAAATGTGCTGCAAGTGGGATTTCCAACGCGTTGCCAAGGGTTTCTCCTTGTATATCCGTGCATGGTCTCGGACGGGGCTGTTCTGTGCTGCTGTCCTTTCTCATTACATCACGCCATCAGTCTTCAAGGTTATTTTTCTGTGTTTGCAAGCAGGTCAACATGAAAACCAAATAAGGCATGCGCGTACCCCTAACCATCCTACCGGGGCTCTTCAAAGAATGAGAGGAAGATTGAAGTCATGTCTGGGGGGGTGTTTTGTCTGTAGAGCTGAAGTTGATTTTGCCCCAATGCTGTTTCAGGCCAATCCGGCAGTTAAAGGGTTTTCTCCTCCAATGCGAGAGGGAGGAGGGAAAAGGAACCATTCAAAAGACAGGAATCCTACCTGGCAGCTGTCCTACTAAGCAAAGGAGGACACTACCAAAGTCTTCCAGCTGCAATTAAACAGCTCCAAAGAATTACTGTCAATGGGACTTTTTTCTTCTCTGATCATTCTGGTGCTGGTTTTTTTTTTGTGCTGGTTTTTTTTTGTGCTGGTTTTTTTTTGTGCTGGTTTTTTTTTGTGCTGGTTTTTTTTTTGTGCCTGTTTTATTTACCCCAGATTTGATCAGCTGATCTCCTGCTGTCTATATTCGGTGGGTGGGCTGGGTGAATCTTGGGAGGGATGGTGGGGATTCACTAAAGCTCTAATGAGTGGTATTAGAGATCGATCCCTTTAAATGGCAGTTAAACCCCGGAATGGGCTCCGATACCTCTCGTCGGAGTTTAGTGACTCCTGGCTGTAACCTGCTTCTTTAAGTACAGCACCAGGAATTGGAGCTGGTTCAGCTCTAGACATACTGCACTCACCTCATTTTAATAGAAACGTAGCATTTGACAGCACTTAAGAACCGTTTTTTTCCTACAGTATCTGGGGTGATTCTTGGCTTTCTTTTGTATTAAGTATGGCCAGCGGCGGACTTCCCATTAGGCTGGGGCAGCAAATATTCTGCCTTTTCTCGTTTTTCCCCCCCATATACAGAGGCCCCGCTCTCTTCCCCACTGATTGCCGGGGGAGAGCGTGGGGCCTCTGTAAAGGTCTCTTACCTTCTCCTCCTTCTGTAGCATCACGGCATCAAATGACGCTGCGATGTCACATGGTGACGTGTCGCCATGACACCGCGACGTTGCAGGAGGAGGAAGGCGCTGCAGGAGGAGGCGGCCCGGCGGCAAAAAGGTAAGTGCCTATGGGCGGCAACACTTTAAATACACAACTGAGTATGGCCTTAGGGCTTCTGTTATGGGAATTAGCATTAACCACCACTGTCGTGAGACTATTCCACAAATCCACCATCCTTTCCATAAAGAAGCACTTCCTCACACTTCTCCTCCCACCCTCCAGCTGCGGAGAGTGACCTCTTGTTCTCTGGAGTATACTGTATTTAGTTGACCCCCTTTTTGGAATTCACATCTTAAGAGTAGAGTGATTAGTAAATAACTTATACAGGAATTTATACAATGTGTTTAAGAGAATCAGCTTAACCACTACACCACGCATGGTTGTTTTGCCTATGTGTTCGGGATCAGGCCAGGGCTTACACCATACCCATGTCCAGGAGCACAGTGGAGAACACCTACTGTATGTACTGTATCGTTTGCTTCAACAACTCAGACTAACATGACTCTCAAACTGCAAGGAACTCCGTATCGAGAGAGAGAGAGAGAGAGAGAGAGAGAGAGAGAGAGAGAGAGAGAGAGAGAGAGAGAGAGAGAATGAATGAAAGAGAGAATGAATGGAGTGGTTTTTCACCTTTCTTTGGTTAAGGAATCGTATAATTATATTGTGAAATTCTGCGGAACCCCAACCCTCTCTAATAGCGCGTCTGAGATCAGATGCATTGTAAGGAACCCCCAACTCTCTCTAATAGCGCGTCTGAGATCAGATGCATTGTAAGGAACCCCCAACTCTCTCTAATAGCGCGTCTGAGATCAGATGCATTGTAACGAACCCCCAACCCTCTCTAATAGCGCGTCTGAGGTCAGGTGCATTGTTAATTGTTCCATATTTGGTACAATTTTCAAATGACCTGAAAATTGCATCTCTCTCCTCTCTCTCCTCTCTCTCCTCTCTCTCGATGCGGATCGAAACGTTGGTTCTATGTGCTAATATTTTCAATACAATTATTGCTTTTGGATGCCTACTGAGTGCTGTCGCCTCCTTGCCACCTTCCCAGTTGGTAACGTATGTCTTATCAACATTTATGGTACAAGCACCAGTCTATTGCTTGATTACTATTGGAGTGCTGCTCTTCTGCTGCTATTTACCATGTGTACTAAAGTACTCAAACCCTCTTTGTTAATGGTTTCCTGCATGGCAATGCAAAGCTTCCCTGGCAGTGAAATGTAGTTAGGCACCAGCCGTGGACCATACATGCCAAAATCTATGCACCTGTACACCTCTCCTCCTACAGAGTTATTACAGTGTACTGTGCTTGGCTCTGGGGAACTCAGTAAATTAGATTGTACACTTTCTGTTAGGATTAATTAAATAATTACTAATGTCTGGAGGCCAAACTGTATTTTCATATGCCAGAATGCTATTCATCATGAACAATATCATTCGGGATGGAAGGGCAGCTTGACGTTATGAATGCTGTTTGAAGTGACATCTTGCTCAATTCACGGATGGCAAAGCTAGCCTTAAATTATTCATTGGCCACTTATTTCATTGTTTAGTTATTGTGGCTTAACCCATGTGCTCATGCATTGAATAGATATTGTCAGAGCAAAGCTCAAAAGCTCGTCACTAGTATGTCTAAGCAGGGGATAGGGGTCTGCTGTGTAACACTAGCAGTTACTCTCTACGAGAGTCTGTACTCACGGCTTCTTTGCAGGCTGAAAATGAAGACAGTCTTGTGATGTAAACCTTGTAAGGTAAGTAGTGCTCCGCTCTGTACTTCCTGTCCGGTCACAAATCCAGACTGGCCCGTCACATCAGGCACCGATGATGTCGAGTAGGAGGATGTCTGCGTCCCCCTCAACTGTGAATCCGTTCGGCGGTGGTCATCCAGCACACTGCGTCTCCGCTTCTGGAAACCACACGGAACCTCCAACCTCTCTCTCACATCAGAGTGACGTCATTCCTTTGCCGAATCAAGCATTGTAGGGCTATGGTGGCCTGCTGTTAGGAATTCCAATCCCACACGAATACCCTGCTCTGCGTGCTCCCTGGTAAACACCAACCAGTATGTAGAACACCCCAATGAGGGGAAAAACCGGTGCACAGCTTCAGTCTTGGGTTGAGATAATAAAGGATTTATTTAATAAATCCCTGATTATCTCAACCCAAGACTAAAGCTGTGCACCGGTTTTTCCCCTCATTGGGGTGTTCTACATACTGCTCATGCATTGAAGACCATATATTGTTACTCCTCTACCCTATTTAAAAATAGATAAATGACACAGTCCACGTAGGGCAGGGGTGGCCAACTGTCCCTGTAGGGCAGGGGTGGCAAACTGTCCATGTAGGGCAGGTGTGGTCAACTGTCCCTGTAGGGCAGAGGTGGCCAACTGCCCATGTAGGATGGGGGTGGCCAACTGTCCCTGTAGGGCAGGGGTGGCAAACTATCCATGTAGCACGGGGTGACTAAATGTCCATGTTGGGCAGGGGTGGCCAACTGTCCATGTAGGGCAGGGGTGGCCAACTGTCCATGTAGGGCAGGGGTGGCCAACTGTCCATGTAGGGCAGGGGTGGCCAACTGTCCATGTAGGGTGGGGTGGCCAACTGTCCCTGTAGGGCAGGGGTGGCAAACTGTCCCTGTAGGGCAGGTGTGGTCAACTGTCCATGTAGGGCAGGGGTGGCCAACTGTCCATGTAGGGTGGGGGTGGCCAACTGTCCCTTTAGGGCAGGGGTGGCAAACTATCCATGTAGCACGGGGGTGACTAAATGTCCATGTTGGGCAGGGGTGGCCAACTGTCCCTGTAGGGCAGAGGTGG
Source organism: Ascaphus truei (assembly GCF_040206685.1). Taxonomy (NCBI): domain Eukaryota; kingdom Metazoa; phylum Chordata; class Amphibia; order Anura; family Ascaphidae; genus Ascaphus; species Ascaphus truei. Next base: position 12,653,080 of record NC_134497.1, read on the forward strand.
AAAACTGTCCCTTTAGGGCATGTACCCCCTGATGTAGGGTAACACTACTTTGTAACCCTTTTGCTGTCGAATTAAAAGATTTTGGCTGCCAATTGCAGTGTCTCTGGGGAAAAGCTTCCTCACGCCTCTTGAAAGGTTTGATCTGCTTCTATTGCAAGCAATTTAAAGCTTTGGTGGGGCTTTGGTTGAATGAAGGTGGATGAGAACTGAGAGATCCAGGTCAGGACCACTGTCGGTAGGGGAGAGAGGCATGCCCAGACGTCCAATAGCAGGTCAGGCCCAATTTCCGGTGTGGCCAAACTTCCGCGGTCAGACGTTCGGGAGGAGGGCTCAGAGGCCTGAACCTGGAAGTTAGGCCCCACTCGAAGTCGGACCCAACATCTGCTATCGACCCCCGGGGTGGGCTTCTTAAAATACAATGTGTATTTGTTCTGACATTGAAGGAGTTAAAGCTGCAATCCGGCTTTCCTTTCTTTCATTTTAGGTTTGAAACAGGTGGTCTGCGGAGCTGAACCACGTTAATTTGAGCTCTGTGGGACTCCTCCTTCCCGAGATACTTACCTCCGTGGTGGGTGCCAGTAGCAGCTCTCAGCTGGGCTGTGTGGGGTTATCAAAATGGCATCTTAAATGTCTCGCGTCACGAAGGCCAATAGGAAGCCGTGATGTCATCCCTTGCAGCTTCCTATTGGCTCGAGTGACCGGGACCGTTATACCTGAGGAGCTGCTACCAGCGCCCCCTACGGAGTTAAGTATTTCGGGAAGCAAGGGGTCTCCGGAGCTGAAATGTATGTGGTTCAGCACCATGGACCCCCTGCTTCTAAACCTATGATGAAAAAAAACATGTTCTGTCGCTTTAAAGCTGCAGTTCAGTCAATATCCTGCATGTGTGTTTTTTTTAATAAATCAGTTCTGTAGTAAGAAAAAATACTTTTAGCATTTTCTGTTTTAAAAAAAACAACTTTGAAAGACCAATTTTCTTGTATTCTATTTTAACAGCCATTTGCTAAGGCACTGCCCCTTCATGTCCTGTCACAAGCCCTGGCACACCCCTTTGTCAGCCCTGCCCTCCCTCTAGCACATGTCAGTGCAGGAGTGCTCATGAATATTCATGAGCTTCCACTGACTGACAGAAGCAGATGAAAAACAGATCCCTTCACTAATTATGTCACCAAATTTCGCCGATCAATACATGGAGAACGAATTGACCGGCAGCTATACAGTTCTTTAGGTAATTAGAGATTGCACACATAAAACTATTGAATTAAAAAAAAAGACTGAACTGCAGCTTTAAGCTATCCGTGGTACGGTTTTTGGTTTTTATTATTCAGTGGTATGTGATAATACTAGAGGTATGACGTAGTGCTACTTTTTTTCCCCACCCAAGTACCACCAATTTAACATTTCTTTAGAATGCCCTCTCCTTTCCTACGTCCCCAGCATAAATATTGCTGAAATCTTTCTAGAATAACATTCCCATGGCTCCGCCCCAATGTGTAATAATAATAAGTTAACTCGAAACACTGCTATTACGGTATCATTCTATCACTGATGTTGGGATTTCTTTGCTGTCGCAGCTGTATTTCCAACTTTTGTACACAAGCCGGTCACATTCCACTCATCCTTATTGAGTCGTGGATGTTGACTTACTGTCTCGGTGTCTTCTTCATGTAGCAGCACGGAGGGGTGGAGGCATGGCCGGTTTCACCACGAAGCCAACTAGGCGGCAAATTCTGGAGGGGCTGCAAAAAAATGGGGCTTTCATGTGGCAACAGGGCCGTGGACAGGGGGTCACAGCTGGGACTACTGTCCCGGGCCCGGTGGGTAAGGAGGCCCGCGCACCCTGCTGGCGACCCTAACATGTGCCAGATCCGCAGAGGTGCCTCTCAGAGGGCACCTGCTGGAGGCCGGTGGAACTGATAGGCACTTCCGTGGACATCCTCTGACAGGCACCTCTGCGGTGCTGGCCCCCTCTAGCACGCCCCCTCCATCCTCCAAGGCTGCAGGTAAGCACATAAGCACACCCCCCCCCCCCCACCTCCTCCTCTCGTGGCCCTTCCAGCACCACCAGGCCTATAGATTTACCCCAGCCCATACCTCCTTCTCCCTCCTCCTCCTCCCAGGCACATAACTACCCTCATTCCCCCAGGACACATAACTACACCCATGCCCCCAGGATACATAAATACCCCCCCCCCTCAGGGCACATAACTATACCATTAGGCACATAACTATGTACACCCTGAGTACAATGAGAATGTACAGTAAGTATCACATTATCCTTTTTTAATGTAAAACAATCTGTAATTAAAAATGCAGGATTTATATTCATACTAATGCACAATATTCATTGTTGAAAGTTAATTGGGTGTGGGAGGGGGAGGGAGGGGTTGTGGGGCAGGGGGGCTCAAGGCTGAAGGTATTCACCTACGGCACCAAATATCCTATCACCTGCCCTGGGTGGAAGGCTACCTGTAGAGTTATCTCACACCAGCAGAGGCAGTTTTACAAAGCCCATTCTGGTCTGACACTACCAGCCCTGCCCTTACTGCTTTCTCTGTAACTATCCCAACATACCACTTTGATTGTAAGCTCCTCGGGGCAGTGATAACATTCCTGTACTTTTATATTTCATGCATTTTGTATTCTAGCTCCCTGTATTCTATTGGCTAATTTGTACAGCGCTGCCTACACTGTTGACGCTCTATACATAAAAATATACATGCCATACCCCACAACTGTACCTATTTAGCAGGTACTGTGCCTGTGTGTTATGTTTTGTAAATTGTCAACCCAGCTGCACCTATTCTACCGATCTCCGCCTGTGCTTGAAACTCGAAACCTTCACTTAATCCGGATAATGATAGTTAGGGGGGAATTTAACACCACTTCTATTATGCCTTTATATATAAATAAAGAAGAAAAATACACATTTTACTGGTGATATGATCTTGGCACATGTTGCAATGTCTACTTAGGAGGTGTCATTTCTTTCAAAGCTCCCTTATCCCTCGCTGATGTCATAAATGTACCTATTGCCACGTGCCAAAGGGTGATGAGTTTTACGTTGTTATCTGTATTGGGTACACATATATGCCCCCTTCACGTATGGGCTGCTATATAGAAAGGAAACCTGTACAGGTAGTCCTCGCTATCGAAAGTTTCACTTTACAACGAATGGCATATCCAACGCTTTACAATGCAACCCTATGGGCCGTTTTTCGACACCAGAATGCGTTATCCGACGCCAGAATGCGTTATCCGATGCTCACCGCCACTGATTAACATGGGACTCACTTTACAACGGTTTCACTACCCAACGCTACTTCCAGAAAAGATTCCGTTGGATAACCGAGGGCTGCCTGTACACTGTTATTTCCTTTGGGAAGAACTCTCATATTGGTCCATGAAAGAGTTTTGATCACATGCAACAACCGCCTTAAATAAGAGGTTATAACCAGACACTATATAAGTTATCTCCCACTGTCAGGGGAACTTGCTTGCTTGCAGTTTGATTGTGACAAATCTAATACAGAGTGCTTTTCCTGGTAATGTACAGGTTATCAAGCGCTCAATCAGACTTAGAACTATGCAACTAATTTTGACAGATTTAGTATAAATCATTCTTCCTGGTAATGCACAGGTTATTAAGAATTTAAATTAGTGTTAGGTACCCTTGTGATGTGGTCTGCCGTGTAGTGGCTCAAGGGCTTACAACACTTTGGCCAAAATGTTAAACTAAAAGACCATTTTATTTAATAGATATCTATACATATATATTTAGGCACTGTACCGTGTATAAGTTTCACTGGATTTGCACTGAGCTCTGTCTGTGTTTCATGTTCTGTCTCTGGTTTTAAATATATATTGCCATGCTCAGTAGCACTCCTCTGTGACACTTATATGCTTATATATATGTTGTGGTTATTTTGGGGGTCAATATGAGCTTGTAGGTGTCCTGTATGTTTTACAATTCTTGTTCAGCTGGTCTTAGCTGATTGGATGGTGGCTCCTCCTACCTAATTGAAGCTCACCCCCTCCCACATTTAAATGGTTAAAAGCTCACTCCATTGCATCTCCCACTCTCAGGGGAACTTGCTTGCTTGCTTGCAGTTTGATTGTGACAAATCTAATACAGAGTGCTTTTCCGGGTAATGTACAGGTTAATAAGAGCTTTAATCAGACTTAGAACTATGCAACTAATTTTGACAGATTTATTATAAATCATTCTTCCTGGTAATACACAGGTTATTAAGAATTTATATTAGTGTTAGGGACCCTTGAGATGTGGTCTGCCGTGTAGTCGCTCAGGGGCTTACAACACTTTGGCCAAAATGTTAAACTAAAAGACCATTGTATTTAATAGATATCTATACATATATATTTAGGCACTGTACCGTGTATAAGTTTCACTGGATGTGCACTGAGCTCTGTCTGTGTTTCATGTTCTGTCTCTGGTTTTAACTGTATAAGTTATGGTGGATAAAAAAAAGTGAAAAAAACCCCACCACCGTACGGCATACAGCAGATCAAAATATCACGTGTGAGCACATTCGCACATCTCCGACAGGTCCACAACCCTGCCCTTCCCCATTATCTCTTGGCAAACAGTGCTTCCCACTGCAGCCAGGGATTCTGGGTAATGACATACAAATGAGCACTCGCAAGCAAGTCCCTCTTGACTTCTTATCCATTTGAATGCGCCCCCCCGATAAGATGATGCCTGCCGCGGTACCCAGCTTTCTCAGCAACAGCCTGGGTTTTAAGGGAGAGGGAGAATAGTGATGGTTAATAACAAGTTCATTACATCTGATGCTTCCTCGAACGAAAAGGGAAAAAAAAACGCTGCGATGGTTCAGTGAGCAGGACAATAAATAATAAGTCGCAGAACATGTGTTCCCAGGCAGGACAAACTGTTGAATTTATGATGTCCCGTGGGATTTTATTGTTGTGGGTTTGTAGTGACAGCGGCTTTAATTTTTATGGGGATCATGAATCAAGCTGCAGGCGCTGGGCGCTGGGGTCGACAGGCGTTCCATAGATTGCCCGGTCGTAGATGCCAACACAGCCATGAATTTGCTGCCCGATGTTAGGCGTTTGTTTGCAGAAGCAAAAGGGAGGTATTGCGGGAAGGGTCCCGTAACATACACAATACTGCAAGCAAGCTCTGCGGGTTCCCAATACCTGCCTGTAATCATATACAAGATATAGGCCCATGTTCACTCAGTGGTGCTACGACCCTTTCCAGCGCTGGAAGATGCGTTAGGAGTTGGTTGCTGAACTCACGCACTGGTTTTGCAGCGGTGAGATTTGGGGGTGTGTAGACTCCCTTCTAGCCCATTGAAGGTGTTGTATGGTATAAGTGCACTGCGGAGTAAATATCCCCCTTATCTATAAATAGAGGCGGGCAGCAATTAAAATAACCGTTTACGTTCTGAGGAGCTAACATTAAAGATGTATGTATGTCTATCTTTATTTATATAGCACCATCTATGTGCATACACTGCAGCGCTTCAAGGCCTCATCCAGGGTGGCGCTGAGCGGGCACGCGCGCTCACGCTGGCCGCGATGAAACACTTTGCTGCAATGTGTGTGGCCAGCGTGAGCGAGCGCCTGCGCATGCGCGGCGCTTACCTGCTTGCAGAGGCAAGCATATTTGATTATGCCGCTCGCTGGCGCGTAACGTGAGCGGTTCGCCCAATGAGGGCGAACCAGCTCCGTGACATCATGGCCGCGCCCCCCGACACACCTCCCCGCGTGCGCAACTCGCTGGCCAAAAATCGCCCCCGGCCCAGCAGAGCGCGTGGCGTCACCGCGCACGAGCGCCAGCGCGCTCGCTCCCTACCTGGCCACAGCCAATGACATCATAATACAACACATAATGGGAATACGCTCTTCAGACATAAAAGTAACGTTAGGAAAAGGAGTCCCTGCCCCGAAGAGCTTACAATCTAAGTGGCAAGTAGGAAGAACGTACAGAGACAGTAGGAAGATATCATTCTGTACACTGATGATTTTTTTTTTTTTTAAGGCCACATTCTTTCCATAGAACCTTTTTTTGGGAAATATTGAAATGTTGTTTCCTAAGGTTAATTAGTGTTTCTGTTTTTCTTAGTCAGAAAGAATTTGAGTTAGATTAGTAAGATACGTTTGTTTTCAAGTGTTCTCTCTGGACTATAGGACTTCATCTGGTCCATGGGTTTAACTACATAAGTAATTTAAAGTATTGCGGCATTTCCTTTTCTTAATCAATACCAACTGCTGCCTCCAGAAAGCATCGGCATCATTGTAGCAGAGGGTTCTTCCTGTTGGGTTTGTAAGCGGCACACAGGCCATTGAGTATGTTTCTGGCTTCCATTAGGACACAGATTTAGGGAGCACCCAGCTGTGTCCTCCTGTAAGGTCTGTCAGTCTTCCAAAGCTTGTTAACATGCTAATATAAAGGGAAGTAGGACTGACTTCAAGGAATTTACAACTGGGTTTCAACTTCAAAGACCACGACTAAACTGATTTGATACAAGTAAAAAAAAAACTAGCGTATAATAGTGTTGTTGGCAATCCGTGGACAAACGTAAATACGAGCATAATGTGTGATGTCACGTGCAGATCGGAAAAAATATCTCGCATTCATTGGTGCCGTTGCAGACACACTTTGCTGTTGTGTTTCAGAAGTATTCGTGCAGCCACCTCCGGGGAGGAATATTTGGCAGACCATTTTTGGGCTCCATTCTCCGGGGCAGGGCAAAAGAGCCCAGATTATTATCATGATAATTAGCCTGAACGTGGAGGTAAAGAAGTTTATTTTCCCCAGGGCCGTCTTAACGCCCCCTCCCCCCCCCCCCCCCGGGCAAAGCAGTGCACTGGGCCGTGACAACTCTCCGCTACAAGTCGTCATTTTTCTCCTTCTACCGAGTTAGCGGGAGATCTGAAGGTTAAGGCGGGTGATCGGAAAATTGGTGTTAAATTCCGCTGGCCCCTCTGACATTGGTAAGGGGTTGAGTGAGGGCTTTGGTACATGCTTGTTACCCCACATTAAAAATGAAACCGCTGAATGGAACCTGTGTGTTTGCCAATGGACTTGTCCACTAAAGGAGAGAACTGACAATGTAAAATACAGAAGTTGCTGCTTTCGCACTGCTTTGCCTCTGACAGCTTGTAAGAGATTTGGGTGGAAAAGGTGACACCGCTACTGTCATACTTTTGTTATTCAGTGCTAATTAGAGCAAGCATAAGCAGAATTGGAATGGCGTCTTCAACAACATGAAGAACTGTCTGAGCCAGGAAGAAAGGCTCCATACAGAATAAAAGGAAGCTGAATGTTTCTGAATTTTAAAGAGTGTTGTTTATTCTACAGATCACTTTGTGCCATAACCTGTTACCCCTCTTACTTCTAGGCCCCAGACTGACACCTAGTGCTGAGGTGGGGGCCTGAGTTCTTTATGGCTCTTGATATACCACACGCGGTCAAACGGCAGGAAATAAGTACGTGGTGTGTGTGATATAACTGCTTTAATGTCATCATTACCCCGTTCTAAAGACCCTTGTGATCCTCAGCAAAGGACCACTATACTCATCACCATGCAACATACATATATTATAACACAACAACAACGCTGCACAGGTGTGTGTCAGTGTTAGTTGAGAATTATCCACCCAATCCTGGGTATATGGACTTATATGATGGTGCCGGCACACCATGGGAGCTCTTAGTGCACTAAAGTGTTGCAGGCCTGTGTCACAAAGGTGCTTCGGTACCACTTTAACTGCAGCAGTTGAGGGTCCCCTCCATAGGGCGATCAACACTCCGTGCGCTTTCCACCGCAAATTTGGCGGGCCGTGCTGCTCTCCCTCCGGTGGATCTCTGCTATCTCTCAGCGGGACTAACACTCGTCCCAGGTCACACTCGATCGATTCTGAAGGCATTGAGGCTGGTGCAGCTCTAACTTCATGTGTCATGGCTGGCCCTCTTACAAGCTCCTCTCCCTCTTAGTCCCACCTCTTACAAAGCCTTTGTTATTGGTTGCTATTATTTCCATCACCAGTCACACGTGCCATAGCACAGTGGACAGGGACCTGCCAGGGGCCTGTGTGAGGGTGATGCTTGCATCACACAGGGGGTTACAAATCCTAGGTAGGTGTTCTTTGTTTGAGTTGAAAAGAAGAAAAAAAAAAAACCCTGAACAGACCATCAGATTTTATTAATAAAAACAGTGCAAGGAAAAATAATATATTGCAAATGGCAATCAGGGCTGGCTGCTGCTTTAAAATGAAAACAATAGTACAGGGAATAAAATGACCTACTCAAAGTCGCACTGGCAACCAGTAAGGATCTCCCACTGCAAAGGTTAGTACCTATAATATACAGCAGCCACGCTTAGGACCAATATAAACCAATGTTTGGCATAAAATGGTTCAATCTTGGTGATATTGGCCCATAATTACTAAATTGTACAAAGCTGCAAGGCCCCTAATGGCTCATGTCCTGAATATTGTTGACCACTATACAATTAGTAATGTTTTTTGTTTTTAATATCCAGAAGTAGGGTTCCCAGGTAGCTTCTCCAAAAAATACTGGACACAATGGTGAAAGGTGCGACTCACTCGACACACACGCACACACACCTCTCCATGCTCTTTCCTCCTCTCTTTTGTCAACCCCAGACTCCTGACACCTCCTCCTGATTGGCTGCATTACCCAGCAGCAGCCAATCAGGATGGAGGAAGTTGCCCAGCCCCCCTAGCAGCAGCCCTGCTCTCTCCCTGCTTGGGGAAATCCCGCGGTCCCCCAAGCCGGTCAGGTCACTATGTCCAGAGAGGAAATACCGGACACATACATGTCCTGTATTACCTCTATTTTTTTACTGGACAGAGTATCCAAATACAGGACAGTCCGGTTCAATACTGGACACCTGGCAACTCTATACAGAAGCCAAGATTATTGTGGCACCAATTCATCTGTTTGCTGCTAAAGGGTTGAAATGCATCTCACGGGATTCAGGTGGCACTGTACCCTTTTTATAAAATAACATTGGCAGAAAGGTTAACATAGCACAGCGCATGTTTAATTAGCACTTCACACCTGCATGTACAATAGAACGATCCATATTAATAATATATCGCTCTTCAAATAGCCCAGGGAGATCACTTCTGCAAACTGTGCATCGTTAGGCAGGAGAAAAACAGGTACAGTCGCAGAACATGCATCACCCATATGTGCATTGTCAAAGCACCTGTTGGGTGGCTCTTTTTGGTAACCCCTTCAATGCCAAGAGCAGGAAACAGATGTAGCTGTGTGTATATATACATACACACATATATATATACACACACACACACACACACACACACATATATACACATATACACACATATATGTATATATATATATATATATATATATATATATATGCGCAAATATAACTGTATGCTCATCTGCATGTCTTAGGCAGGTCTGCAACCCCGCCTTTCCCCATTATCACCCAGCATACAGCACTTCCACTGCAGCAAGGGATTCTGGGAAATGACATGCAAATGATAACAGTGTCACTTTTTGCCTCAATAACCATTTTTAACATGGTTCCCTATAGGCTTAAGCTTGCTGCATGATCACAGCTTTGAGCACAGCCAGGTTATATATATATATATATATATACACACACACACACACACACATATATATATATGTATATATATATATACACACACACACATATATATATACATATATATATATATATATATATATACACACACACACACACACTACTATATATGTTGGAAAGCTGTGTGTCTGTACGCTATGTATTTGGACACCTCTTAAGATATCGTAAGCAAATTTTGCATGATGGTTCCTGGATGCCATTTGGAATCCAGATGGCGGACTGAACCTTTCAAACGCACGGATTTTAACCAAATTCGCCCAGGATTGCAAGTACTTGGACTTCATTCAGAAAATCCATGTTTTGCACATGGGTCAACTTTACGTTGGATGCTCCAGAGTGCATGTTTTTGTGCCTGATGGGAAAAACAAAAATATAGTTTACCCCACAGCTTTAGAATAAAAAGACATCATTTTTTTTTCATTGGGAAAAAAATTACATTATCCATTGACACATCTCAGTATTTTTTCATTTCTTAGATTTGCCACACAACATCGTGTACTTTCAGCCAGTGTATATAATATATGAGCTTACCCATCCCACGCTTATTTAATCATCGTTCTAACCACACACATGTAATATGTAATAGCAGTAGTAGTTGAGAAATGTCTTCCTCCAGGATAAAGGTGGTGATAACCTTTGCTGCAGCCATAAACTTGGGAAGTATATTTTATTTTCTTGCGCTTTATTTTTGTTAGGAGGTTTCTTGCACTTCTGGGGGTTTTCCCCCCAGTTTTGATTGCACTGTAGCTCACACATTAGCACATACAGTGCTTCCACATTTTAACCCCTTAGGCATCCCATGCTACTGTCTATCATTGATTTATGTCGTCTTTGCTCCATGCAGGGGAGGAGATTCAGTAGGACACAGTATAACACTGGTAGTGTGGGACCTGCTTATATAGTGACCCTGACGTGTTGGTAGCTTAACATGTTTGGGCCAAAAGATTGAACTAAATAACTCATACTATGAGAAGAAAAAACATAATGTGATGATTGTCACAAACCCTTGTAACCCTTGTGATGATGTCACAGACCCTTGTGATGATGTCACAGACCCTTGTGATGATGTCACAGACCCTTGTAACCCTTGTGATGATGTCACAGACCCTTGTGATGATGTCACAGACCCTTGTGATGATGTCACAGACCCTTGTAACCCTTGTGATGATGTCATAGACTTTTGCTTGGTTTCGGACCCATTCATTGTCATTGGGTAATAACCAGCATGCATCTCTATATACTTCTTTGCGTTGTCTAAAGCTCATGTATTTATTTATTTATATAGTGCCCTTATCCAGGGCACTGTACATTAGTTAGTAACACAAAGGTATGGTTACATATAGATTAGATTATAGAGTCATCGTTGAGATGTCATTGTGGTGGGCAGGGGTGGGAACATTATGGTAGGGCTATGGGTTAGGTGCAGTGAGAGCTAGCTTGGTTGGTGGGCGGGGGAGCATTATGTCAGGCTATGGGTTAGGTGCATTGAGAGCTTGCTTGGTTAGAGGGCAGCGGTTGGGGTCAGGTCTCTGAATTTAGTCTTGTCGGTGGCATGGTGAAGGATGTGACAGTGGGGATAGTGAAAGCAATTGGATCCGTGAGGTGCGTGACTTTGGAGGGTCCTGGAAAGACTTTAGGAAGGGGTGAGGATAGGGGAGATCATGGGTGTTGTGGAGGGTGGGATAAGGGCCCCTCCATAACCCAACCCTCCTCAAAACCCATGATCTCATGGGATAGGAGGTTAACGGGGGATCCTGGAATGTGATGAAGAAGAGATGAGTTTTGAGTTGGCTTCCGAGGATAGTTAGGGAGAGGGCATATTGAATGTGGTAGGGGAGCTTGTTCCAGTGGAGGGGACGAGTAAGGCAAATGATTGGAATCGAGAGGAGGCACAGGGGAGTAGGGGAGTGAGAGTTTTAGCAATCAGGGAGCGAAGAGGATGGGAAGAGGTGCAACGAGAGATGAGTGCTGAAATAAGGAGGGGCAAGACCATGGAGAGATTTGTAGACCAGGCTGAGGAATTTGAAGAGGGAACTCTGTTGGATAGGTAGCCAGTGGAGTTTGGAGAGGAGAGGGGTGGCATGGGCAGAGCAGGGGAGATTGAGAAGTATACGGGCAGCGTTTTGGATTTTTGGAGCAGTATGGAGAAGTAGAGGGGGAAACCGAAGAGAAGGGAGTTACAGAAGTTGAGATGGGTGAAGATGAGGGAGTGAATGAGAAGTTTGATAGAGGAGAGAGAAATCAATGAAAACAGTTTTCTTATGTTGTATAGGTTGTAACGCCAGGGAGTAGTGATGGGGGTGATGTGTTGGGCGAAGAGGAGGGAAGGGCCAAAGGTGACCCAGCGGTTTTGAGCAGAAGGGGAGAGGAGATGGTGAAGGGGGAAAGGTGATGGTAGGGATTGGGGAGGATAGAAGGGAAGAGGACGCAGGAAAGTAGAGGACTTCAGTCTTATCTGGGTTAACTTGTAGGAAGTGGGAAGACATCCAGGTGGAAATGGCAGAAAGGAAGGCAGAGATATGGGAGGAAAGTTCAGGTGAGAATAGTGGGAAGGATAAATAGATTTGTATGTTTTCTGCCAAAAAATGTACGTTGAATTCGTGGGAGGAGATGAGGTCAAAGAAGGGGGCAGTGTGGAGGGAAAAGGGTAGGATGACCAAGGACGGAGCCTTGGAGCACGCCCACTTGGAGGCTGGTGGCCAGAGAGGATGAATTTTTGAAGGTGTAGGAGAGGGGGGAGAGATACTGTAGGATGAGATCCACGAGATGGCGGTGTCAGTGATGTCAAAGTTGGTGAAGGTGGAGATGTGAGGTGTCAAAGGCTGAAAAGAGGTTGAGGAGGATGAGGATGGAGGAGAGTTTGGAGTGGCGACTTTGGGGGAGAAAGTTGTGGATGGCGAGGAGGGCAGTTTCAGTAGAGCTTCTGAATTATCTTCGCATTTTGGTATCCAAGTTTCATATCCATAAGTGAGTACGGGCAGAATACACTGGTCAAAAATGTTCTTCTTGAGGCAGTGGAAGGTTCCCTTGAAAGATTGTCTTGTTTCATCCAAATACGCTCCATCCCATCTTCATTCTCCTATTGATTTCATTCAACAGGTTCCCATCCATCTTGCCCATGTGCATCAGTTTACAATTTGGGAAGTGGTTAAAGGAGGAGTTACAGAGGAGTTAATCAGCACACATATGGTCCGTATCAATCCAAATTCTGTGTCTGGGATTATGATCATCCTTCTTCCTCCTATTTGTGTTTAAAAAAAGAAATCACTCAAGTTTAAAACTTGATTAACAAGATGTTAGATGTGAGGAAATGAAATATATATATATATATATATATATATATATATATATATATATATATATATATATATATATATATTTCATTTCCTCACATCTAACATCTTGTTAATCAAGTTTTAAACTTGAGTGATATATATATATATATAGATATGCAAATGAGCATACAGTAATATTTCCATTTGCTATATAATATATATTTTTTTTTTAATTATTATTATATAGTTCTAATAATGTACACAGCGCTTACAAACTCATTTTCATAAACAAGAAAAACAATGACTTATCATTTTTTTGGGGTTCTTATTTGTGCTTCATCGCCTTTTTCGCTTCTGTGGTGCACCCCTGGCTATTCACTCATATATAGATATTATACCAGGTTGGTTTGGTTTCATTATTATTATTATTATTATTAGACCTTGTTTCTATAATCTAATTGTCATGTCTGCGGCACAGGAAGATAAATGGGCTTATTCTACAGCACATCAGCCGAAGTGGCCAAAATGTCTATTGACTTCCATTGGATCATTTCGGCCGATATAGAAATAGACCTCAAAGTGACATTCTCAAGGTCACAGGAAGAGGTGACACAGATATTGAAACCAGGTTCCCTGCTGCAAAGGCAACATTTTAACTTCCTAGCACTGTCAGGGGGGCTCAACTCCAGACCTCAAGCCCCCAAACAGGACAGGTTTTCAGGATTTAACCAACTTCAGCACAGGTGGCTCAATCAGCGGCTCAGTTTTTGGCCTCTGATTGAGCCACCAGTGGTGAAGCAGGGACTGATTGAGCCACCTGCGCTGAAGCAGGAAAATCCTGAAAACCTGTCCTGTTTTGGGAGCTTAAGGACCGGAGATGAGCACCCTTGCTCTAAGTCACTGCTGTGTCTTACACATGTCCTCCACCCCTCGCCGGCATTCCCATTGGGGGTTGCCTTGCCCTTTCTCTTCATTGGAGATGTGCAAAACGTTTCTCCAAACCTCAAAGGGCTCATAATATCACTAAATGAGTGAGATTCCAGCCAAATACCCGTGTGGGATCTAGTGATTTTGAAGAATTTAGCCAATTAGCATATTAAATGAAATTGCCAGGCACACTGACTTAACGATGATGAATCGTCTGCGAACCCTGACTCGGCCGTGGCTCAAACAGGGCACATTTTGCATGTTTTGCTGCTCTCTGCTCATCACCATTTATATTAAGCCAGCCTCTTTTCCCCTGTGCTTTTGTTTACCCGAATATCCGCTGGCAATACGGCCCCTTCCTCCCCAGGACCAGGCTGTGCCGATCAGCATGGCATAAATGAAGGCTGAATGAGCGGCTCAGTGAGTGAGTGAGGACAAGGGAAACCTAGTCCAATCCCCGTACATAGTTACATAGTCACATAGTTACATTATCACATAGTTACATCGTTACATAGTAGTTACATAGTTACATAGTAGATAAGGTTGAAAAAATACATACGTCCATCAAGTTCAACCTATGCTAAATATAAATGACAGATACTGTATCCTATATCCGTACTTACAGTATATTGATCCAGAAGAAGCAAACACAAAACCCCAGTGACACTTTATCTAATGATATCTCATAAGGGGAAATATAAATTCCTTCCTGACTGCAAATATTGGTGATCAGATTCCTCCCTGGATCAACATCCTCCCCATGTTTACTTATTTGGTATATCCCTGTATACCTTTCCTTTCTAAAAAGATGTCCAACCTTTTTTTTTTAACATATCTATTGTATCTGCCATCACAGTCTCCATGGGTAATGAATTCCACATTTTAACTGCCCTTACTGTAAAGTTTTAAATCCAGGTGCAAATATTTTGACCGAGTTCATTTTGCTTACAGGTCTGCAATTCCCCGGTTGTGAACTAGCTTCCTTTTTGAATATAGGCACCACGTCTCTTTACACCAATCTTGTGGTACTGAGCCTGTGGAAATGGAGTCCTTGAATATTAAATACTAGCTGAGAGACCCGGCGTTGCCCGGGAGAGGGGGGGAGGGACAGTGGACGGGAGGGGGGAGGGAGGGGGAGGGGAGGGGGGGAGGTACAGTGGACAGGAGGAGGGGAGGGGGGGAGGGACAGTGGACAGGAGGAGGGGAGGGGGGGAGGGACAGTGGACAGGAGGAGGGGAGGGGGGGAGGGTCAGTGGACAGGAGGAGGGGGGGACAGTGGACAGGAGGGGGGGGACAGTGGACAGGAGGGGAGGACAGTGGACAGGAGGGGGGGGACAGTGGACAGGAGGGGAGGACAGTGGACAGGAGGGGGGGACAGTGGACAGGAGGGGGGGGACAGTGGATAGGAGGGGGGGTGGGTTGCTTACAATTTCCGTGTCCCTCCTCTCCACTCCCCCTGTATGTTTCTCCGCTCCCCCCTCTCTCTCCGCTCCTGCTCCCCCCCCCCCCCATGCGTAGCTCCGGTCCCCACCCTAGAGTGTCTGACACACACACAGTGACACACACACACACACACACAGTGTCCCACACACACACACACAGTGTCACACACACAGTGTCCCCCCCCACACACAGAGTGTCACACACACACACACACAGAGACACACACACACACAGTGACACACACACACGTCACCTCTCCTTCCGTCCGCCGCCATCTTACTCCGCGAGGGAGGAAGGGGGTCCTTCTGGGCGCCGCCATCTTAGGTGTCCACTGCCTGTCAGAGCACCGGGGGGGAGGTGAGTGGAGCACCGGGGGGGAGGTGAGGGGAGCACCGGGGGGGAGGTGAGCGGAGCACCAGGGGGGAGAGCTGAGCGGAGCTCCGGGGGGGAGAGCTGAGCGGAGCACCGGGGGGGAGCTGAGATGGGGAGAGGAGAGCGCGGGGCGCGTGGCGCGTGCTTGACAGCCTCGGGGGTGTCCCGAGCGCTCGCTCCGCTCCCCCACTGACTGTAGTGGCGCCGGGGGGGGGGTGTGAAAGCGCGGGAAACAGGGAGACATGGGGAATGTTGGTTCTGTGTGGTGTGATCTCCGGAGGAGCTGCGGCCACGTGCAGTGTCCGTTGGTGATGTGAGGATCACACAGCGCTGCTGCCTCGGGGGGGGGGGTGCGGTGTCCGTTGGAGAGTGAGGATGAGACAGTACGGTGAGGTGAAGGGGAGGTGTGTTGGCAGTGTAGGCCGTAAGAGGCGGTGTGAGCGTGCGGTGTGTGTGGTGTTGTGTGAGGGTGTGGAATGTTGCAGTGCTGAAAGCAATAAGACTGTGTACCTGATTGTGCAGTTCTGTCGTGGTAGCAGGCGGTCAGGGTTTTCTGGGTTGAGAGCAGTGAGGGTTAGGTGCAAATCTCTCAGAGCAGTGAGGGTTAGGTGCAAATCTCTCAGAGCAGTGAGGGTTAGGTGCTGGCAAGCATCCCAAAGCTCAGTGAGTGAGTGGTGGGAGAGTGTGTCAGTGGTGTAGGTCAGTGAGGGGTGGGACAGTGTGGCAGTGGTGTTGGCCGCAGACCAATTAGAGTTGTGCGGGAGCGGACCGCAGACCAATGAGAGGTGTGCGGGGGCGGGCATGGCCTGAGGCGGAGTGACAGGCCAAAGGTGCAACCAGATTGTCCGTAGGGACACAGGAAGATGCAGACAGGCATACAGTGCTTTCACAAATATATAATAAGATAATGGTTTTGCTATTACTGAGCTTAACTCCTTGAGAACTCTTGGATGTTTGCCATCGGGGCCAGTTGCCTTATTTACTTTAATTTTATCAAGCCACCTATGAATTTCTTCCTCAGTTACCCAATTGTTCATTAATATGGAGGTTGTGGCTTCCTCCTGCGGCACTATTATTGAACTTGATTCTTCCCTGGTAAACACAGAGGCAAAGAATTTGTTTAATACCTCTGCTTTTCCCTTATCTCCAATAATCTGCCTGCCCATCTCACACTGAAAGGGTCCTATATTTTCTTTTCTCATTTTTTTGTTATTAAGGTACTTAAAGAACTTTTTAGGGTTGACCTTACTTTCTATTGCAATCCTTTTCTCATTATCCATTTTTGCTAATTTGATTGCCCTTTTGCAACATTTGTTCGATTCCTTATAATTCTGATACGATGTCTCTGTCCCTTCTGACTTTCATAATCTAAATGCCTGCCTCTTCTTTTCCATTTCCTCCCCTACCTGTTTATTTAGCCACATTGGTTGCGACTTATTTCTTTTATATTTATTACCTAGGGGTACACACTGATAAGTGTGCTTTTCTAACAATACCCCTGAGGAAGAAAGCAGAGAGCTTTCGAAACGCGTAGGGTGGCGATTCCAGTACTCTGCACCATGGCCTTTGGTGATTTTTCCCCCCACGCATTGCCGAATCTGCGTTCGCTGCTAACCAGCTAGCCTGCTGTTGCCGACGGCGAGCCGAATCAGCTGTTGCCGTTCCTAACCATCTGGGCGTCCTTCCAAGCGTGCCGTGGGAGATCCTGCATGCAGATCAACACACACGCGTTGACGGAGACGCCCGCCAGCAGGAAGCAGCTTACCGAAACGAGAGGGGATACTCTCTAAATTATCCACCGCCTGCTTACCTATTCCATCTGGTGAGTAGGCATTGCAACCGTCACCATCGGTGCTGCGGAGCACTTCAATCATTATTTCATTTTAACCTGTCCATAGTATTATATGTCCATGTGTAATATGAATTATTATTAATTGTTATTAAATGTTTTTATTGTGTAATTTCACCAATCTGTTTCTCAGCTGTTATATGTTGTCTTAAGTGTTGTGTGTCTGATTATCAACAGTATTACGCTATGTGTTGTGCTTTTTCTTTCTTTTAAAGCACACTGTGAGGAGCAACGTTCCCTCAGCCAACAGGCTTGGTTTTCATATATCCTTTTTATAGCTATTGTTATTCTAGTCGCCTCCAGATACAATCCTTTTTCCATGCTTTTCTAACAATGTTTTAAAGACTGCCCATTTATCTTCCACATTTTTCCCTGCAAAAATATCATCCCAGTGTATTCCTTGTAGATTAGACCTCAGTTCATTAAAATCTGCCTTTCTAAAGTTTAAAGTCTTTGTTGAACCCAAGTAATACGGTTTTTGATAATTTATTTAAAAATAGACCATGTTATGATCGCTGTTACCCAAATGTTGCCGGACTTAAATAGTTGTTATTACTTTTACATTATTTAATATTGCCGTATCCAGTATTGCCCCTCTCCTGGTTGGTTCCTCAATAATTTGGTTCATGTAATAGTCTTTAAGCACCCCCCAAAAACCTGTTTCCTTTTGTTGTAACGCTAATCTCATTGCCCCAGTCAATGTCTGGATAATTAAAATCCCCCATTATGCAAACATGACCCAGTTTTGATGCCTTCTCCATTTTCAAAAATATTTTGAGTTCCTCAACCTCACAGATATTTGGTGGTATATAGCATATCCCCACAAACATTTTCTTTATACTTTTACCTCCACTGCTAATTTCTATCCACAAGGTCTCTACATTTTCATCATTCCCTTCGTAAACATCGTCCCTTATAATGGGTTTTAGATCCGATTTAACATATAAACATACTCCACCTCCTCTTCTTATTTGCTGGATCCTTCCAAAAAAGGGAATAACCCTCTAAATGAACTGTCCAGTCATGAGGTTCACCCCCCATTGTTTCAGTAATGTCCAGGGCCACCAAAAGATTTTCCAGGGCCAAGCACTAGATTTATGACCAGGCCCCCCACCCTCTTGGGGGGTAAAACAGCTACTTTAAAGGAGCGCCTTTTTTTTATATACATATATATATATATATATATATATATATATATATATATATATATAAAGCAGAAAATAGCTGTGTTAGTCCAGTTGCGATAGGTAGCCATTGAACCCTTTGTATATCAGTATTGCTGACCTGAAGAAGAGAGGATAACTCTCGAAAGCTTGTCCTATGACATAAATTGTTAGTCCAATAAAAAAGGTATCACCGAATACTGAAGAACTCATTTATTCTGCACTATCGCAACTGGACTAACATGGCTATTTTCTGCTTTTTATATATATATATATATATATATATATATATATATATATATATTACCCAGGATGGAAGTAGGGGTCTCCGGAGCTGAACCCCATTAATTTGGAGGTTTGTATCTCCGCATGCAGGGGGTCCCCAGAACTGAAATAAAAGGAGTTCAGCTCTGGAGACCCCCTGCTTCAATTCTGGGGGAAAATTAAAAAAGCTTGGATTACGGCTGCAAAGGTAAATGAATCCTTCTATGAGGCAAATTACACTGATGACGTTTTCAAGCCATTTTTATTGACCTTGAAAAGTGTTATACACATACCGGTTTAACCCCTTCCCTGCCAGAGACGCCTGCACCGTCACGCCTTCTCTAGGAATGGGTTTAGATACAATATTAGATTCATGTCCTTGCAGAAACGCCCCCCGCCCTCCCCCCCAACCCCCAGATCTTGTCTTGGGTGGTCTCCATTTTCTCAGTAAATGAATGCCCTAAATTAGCGGTGTCAATTTGGCCTGTCCGTGCCTGTGCTGCGTAGTACACACGCTGTCACTTTTTGGATGCTTTAAGCAATCCAGGCGCTGACCCAGGTCCGACTTGGCGTGGGGGGAACACTTCCTATTCATCAATCCTGCCCGACGTGAAGATAACAGCCGGTGCCAGGGCGTAGCTGGGTTTCCAGGTGTACCTGTGCTGGTCTCTGACACGCTGTATTCTGCTGCACCAAAGCAATCCGGGAACAATGTGTCTAGGGAACTACAAAGCAGGCGTGGGACATGCAGCGCCTTGCGTTGCGGCTGCGCCGATGCGGGGGCTCGCACATTTAATCCTTTGAGTGCCGGGAGAGCAGAGGCACCTCCGGCCCACCGGCCTTCCAGATCTCAACCGCGTCATGGCAAGCACGTGGTTGCGGGGGTTGGCCACGCCATGACATGACCGGACGTGAAGGATACGCCACTTGCGTTACCATCGCGTTCTTAATCGCGATCGCCTGCCTAGAAAACGTGCATGTGTAGCATGACGTACCCTGTATGTTGTAGGGCTCCTAATGACGTTCTGGGTATGGCAAGAGTTACTCAGCAGGTTAAAGGGGCAATGCTACCTTGCACAAAAGTGAACTGAGGACTGTGGCGTGTTTAAAACAGCCGTACTACACTTCCCCCCCTCTTTTTTTCTGTTCTTACTGCTATATGTAAAGCGTGTGACAAAGTATAATTCTACATTCTTACCTAAGCCGGCAATCGTTTGCTGCTCCTGCTATAAATCTGTCAGAATTCTGCTTGTGTGGCTAACGAAATGTCCGCCTTTCAGTTTCAATCAGTCCTTCGGTCAGTGTAACTCAACAGCTACAATGTATGCTGATATTACTGGGGCAATGTTGACTATTGTTACAGTTTGCAGCTCAAACTGCTGGGAACATTGGCAACAAAATATCACAAACAGGAACGTGTTGCAAAGATCTTGCACTACTGGGAAGGTGGGCTAAAACCTGCTATAGAAATCAAAGGATGCGCAGTCTATTAACACTAATTAAAAATGACATTAAAAGTTGAGTTAAAGAACAAACAAACAAAAAAAACCTTCCTATTTAATACTACAGAACTGATTTATTATTTTTTTTAAAACACATAGGATTTCACATGTTGTACTGCTTTAATGGGTTAAATAAAGTTGAGTGACACCCTTTAAAAAAATAAAATGTCAAGTATTATTAATCAATTTTTAATTAAAAAACAAAAACATTTGAATGGTAAACAAATGCTTTTTTACAGTCTTTAGCTGTTATCTTTTGTGTCAGTCCTCTAAGCCGCAGGTAAATTGTCCTTCTGGTTCTTGCTCTTTGTTGGCAATTAAAGTAATTATAAAGTCCACGCATCATTAGTCAAACAAATAAACATTAGACCAGCTGATATGCTGGAATCCAGTGTTCCCGGAGAACGGAGCTGAGCAGATTCCACTGCCACGAGAGACAGGTAAGGAAATAAGGTTACGGTGGGTGACTAGCCCTTCGTAAGGCGGAAATGCGGTGATAATAATATTTGTTTGGGAGAAGGAGCGGCTCAGTGAGTAAAGACACTGACTGTCACTGAGTTTGCAGCCGGGGAACCTGGTTCAATTCCTGGTCTCGGCTCCTTGTGACCTTGGGCAAGTCACTTTATCTCCCTGTGCCTCAGGCACCAAAACACATAGATTGTAAGCTCTGCGGGGCAGGGACCTGTGCCTGCAAAATGTCTCTGTAAAGCCCTACGTAAAACTAGCAGCGCTATACAAGAACATTATTATTATTATTGGTTTTGATCCGTTCATGAAACACAGTAACTGTAAATGTGTTATCTCTTGGCTGACGTTCCGCCAGCTACCGGCTGACATCTGCCCCGGAGGTAAGTTATAAACGGAGTACTCCTTCTCCGTAGAACGCCTCACCGCTTTGCAATTGTTCCCGCTGGCCAGCGTTCGGGTTATGCAGAATTGTGGCAGATTTTTTCCACATCACTGGCCACAGAGACAATAACAGGACATGCCTGAAAACGAGCGGTAACTCTCAATGTATTACTTCCTGGTAACACATTTTTATAAATAAATAAACGAGCCCGAGATATTTTGTTTAAAACACCGGATGCGTTTTTTTCCTAGAGGGTCCGATCATGCTACTTAAAGGAGCAATTCAGGCTTTTTTTTTAAAAAAAAATGTAATTACTGGGGGGGGGTTAACATTGGTTTGAAGCAGGGGGTCTCCGGAGTGGAACCCCGTTAATTTCAGCTCTGGGGACCCCCTGCTTCCCGAGATACAAAGCTCCAAAGAGGGTGCTGGTATCTCAGCAAAGTTT
Organism: Ascaphus truei; assembly: GCF_040206685.1. NCBI lineage: Eukaryota > Metazoa > Chordata > Amphibia > Anura > Ascaphidae > Ascaphus > Ascaphus truei. The sequence continues at coordinate 12,674,829 of NC_134497.1, forward strand.
AAAGCTCCCGCGTCACGTGAGCCAATAGGAAGCTGAACCGGATGACATCACAGCTTCCTATTGGTCGGCAGGGCGTGGGAGCTTTGAACAGCAGCCATTATGTGAGCCCAGCTAGCTCAGCGGAGCGGCTACTTGCACCCCCTACGAACGTAAATATCTCAAGAACAAAGGGGTCCCCGGAGCTGAAATTAATGGGGTTCAGCTCCAAAGACCCTTTGCTTCAATCCTAGGTTAAAAAAAAAAACAAATCTCAAGAAATCACCAGCTTCGATTGCCTCTTTAAATGCATAAGAAACAAATACAAAGAATTATTTTATTATTGCTTTTAAGTACAAATATTTTATTTATTTTTAATCAGACAGCAGGAGAGATTTTAAATTGTTCTTTTAAAGTCACTGTTTTTTTTTTTTTAACCAAGTCTCACGGTTGCCTGCCACTTACTAAAATAATATTGTATTATATTTGGTGCTGTCATTTTAATTATACATAGCTAGAAATGCATATCTTATACTATATTAGTGAAAGCACTGTATGCCTGCCTGCCTGCCTGCCTGCCTGCCTGCCTGCCAGCCTGCCTGCCTGGATGTCCGGTGTCCCTAGGGGAAATCTGATTGGTCCCTTGGCCCGCCCCCGCACACCTCTCATTGGCCTGAGGCGGAGTGACGGGCCAAAGGACACACAGGGACACAAACACACAGGGACACAAACACACAGGGACACAAACACACAGGGACACACACAGGGACACACACAGGGACACACACACACACACACACAGGGACACACACACACAGGAACACACACACACAGGGACACACACACACACACACAGGGACACACACACACACAGGGACACACACACACACACAGTAGGGGGGGGGGTGTACATTAGCAGCATGTATAACCCGGGGGGTGGGGCTCACATACCCACCGGTCCCGGAGCCTCCGCCTCTTCCTCCCCGAACATCAGCCTCCACACCCGCGCGCACCTCCTCCTCTCCCCGTGTCTCCCGCGCTTTCAGCCCCCCCCCCCTCCCCCCAGCGCCGCTACAGTCAGCGGAGGAGCGAGTGCCCGGGACACAGCGGGGGAGCGGCCACAACAAGCTGCCTCCCGCCTCAGATCCACGTGGGAGCTGCCGGACGGGTGAGTGAGCGGCCTTCACCTCCCCTCACCCCCCTTCACCCAACCCTCACCCCCTTCACCCCCCTTCACCTCCCCTCACCCTCCCCTCACCCCCCTCCACCCCCTCCCCCCCCCCGGCGCCGCTACAGTCAGCGGAGGAGCGAGCGCCCGGGACACAGCGGGGGAGCGGCCAGAACAAGCTGCCTCCCGCCTCAGATCCACGTGGAGCTGCCCGACGGCTGAGGGAGCTGCCCGACGGGTGAGTGAGCGGCCTTCACCTCCCCTCACCCCCCTTCACCTCCCCTCACCCACCCCTCACCTCCCTCCACCTCCCCTCCACCCTCCCCTTCACCCCCCTCCACCTCCCCTTCACCCCCCCTTCACCTCTCCTCCACCCCCCCCTTCACCTCCCCTCCACCCCCCCTTCACCTCCCCTCCACCCCCTCTTCACCTCCCCTCCACCCCCCCTTTACCTCCCCTCCACCCCCCACCCCCTTCACCTCTCCTCCACCCCCCCCTTCACCTCCCCTCCACCCCCCCTTCACCTCCCCTTCACCTCCCCTCCACCCTCCCTTTACCTCCCCTCCACCCCCTTCACCTCCCCTCCACCCCCCCTTCACCTCTCCTCCACCCCCCCCCTTCACCTCCCCTCCACCCCCCCTTCACCTCCCCTCCACCCCCCCTTCACCTCCCCTCCACCCCCCACCCCCTTCACCTCCCCTCCACCTCCCCCCCTTCGCACCACCTACCCCCCCTTCCCACCACCTCCCCCCCCTTCCCACCCCCCCCCCCTTCCCACCACCCCCCCCCCCCCTTCCCACCACCCCCCCCTTCCCACCACCTCCCCCCCTTCCCACCACTTCCCCCCACCACCTCCCCCCCCTTCCCCCCTCCCCCCCTCCTCCCCCCTTCCCACCACCTCCCCCCCTTCCCACCCCCCCCCTTCCCACCACCTCCCCCCCTTCCCCCCTCCTCCCCACCACTTCCCCCCCTTCTCCCCACCACCTCCCCTCACTCCCCCCCAACACCTCCCCCCCTTCCCCCCTCCCCCCCCTCCTCTCCCCCTTCCTCCCCACCACCTCCCCCCTCCCCCCCCACATCCCCCCTCCCCCCCCACGTCCCCCCTCCTCACCCCCTTCCCACCACCTCCCCCCCCTTCCCACCACTTCCCCCCTCCTCCCCACCACCTCCCCCCCTTCCCCCTTCCTCCCCCCTTCCCACCACCTCCCCCCCTTCCCACCACCTCCCCCCCCCCTTCCCACCACCTCCCCCCCTTCCCCCCTCCTCCCCACCACCTCCCCCCCCTTCCCCCCACCACCTCCCCCCCTCCTCCCCCCCCTTCCCCCTTCCTCCCCCCCTCCTCCCCCCCCTTCCCCCTTCCTCCCCACCACCTCCCCCCCCTTCCCACCACCTCCCCCCTCCAACCCCCCTTCCCCACACGTGTATACACACACACACACGTGTATACACACACACACGTGTATACACACACACGTGTATACACACACACGTGTATACACACACATGTATACACACACATGTATACACACACACATGTATACACACACATGTGTATACACAAACACACACACGTAGACACACACACATAGACACACACACACACGTAGACACACACACACACGTACACACACACACACGTACACACACGTACACACACACACATGTATACGTAGACACACACACACACACATGTACACGTGCACACACACACATGTACACGTAGACACGTACACACACACACACATGTACACGTATACTCACACACATGTACACATACACACACACATGGAGACATACACTCACACACGTATACATACACATAATGTATACACACACACATGTGTATACACACACACGTGTATACACACACACGTGTATACACACACATGTATACACACACACATGTATACACACACGTGTATACACACACACACATGTGTATACACACACACACATGTGTATACACACACATGTGTATACACACGTCTATACACACACAAACATGTTGTATACACACAATATATACATACACACACATGTATACACACATGTATACACACACACATGTGTATACACACATGTGTATACACACGTGTATACACACAAACATGTTGTATACACACAATATATACATACACACAATGTATACATACACACACATGTATACACACACACACACATGTATACACACACATGTACACATACACACACACACACACATGTATATACACACACACACACACACATACAATGTATACACACAAACATGTATACACACACACACTATCCCCAGCACCACCACATCAGCACACCGGTATCCCATGCCCCCCCAGCACACTGGCATTCTCGGCTCCCCGCCATTCTCAGCACCCATCAGCACCCACACATCGCCACCTTTGCACCTCCCCCATCGGCACACCCACATCCGCACCCCCACATCAGCACCAAACCCTCCCAAATCAGCACACCGATACAATCACCATCAGTACAGCCACAGCAGCACTACCACCGCACATGGGCCGTGTGGACCACTCCCCACCCAAATGCCACACCCACACCACAAACATCCCGGGCAACGCCGGGGCTCTCAGCTAGTATTGTATATACCTTAATATATATTTCCTGTGCTGGAGTTACATGATACTAAAAATCTAACTATGAAATGAACATTTCTAATGTCAACAAGGATATGATATGTCTAAGTGTCTAGTGTTTACATACATATTGACAGAATTTGAGAAATATATACACTTATTTTGTAATTATTGCTTGTCACTGATAAAATCCACAAAGGGAAAATAATATATACTGTGTTCTGGAATAGGGAAGCATGCTTTAAACTGGTTTCATTCCTACCTATCAGGTAGATCCCAAATGTGTCCATCTCAGGCTCTAACTCCAACCCCCTGGATATCACCTGTGGTGTCCCGCAAGGCTCTATTCTGGGGCCCCTACTCTTCTCAGTGTTCATCAATGATCTTCCAACAGCTTGTAAGGAAGCTTCAATACACATGTACTGTATGCAGATGACACAATCCTGTATGCACACAGCCATAGCCTCTCCGACCTTGAACACATACTTCAAGCTGATATTTCGAGACATGAAAATTGGATTTGCCAAAACACACTGTTTTTAAACACTGACCAGACAGTAACAATGGTATTTGGGACCAAGGCTTCGGGATGCACATTGATACCCTGACATCCAAAACCTATGCCAAACAAGGTGTACTTTACAGGAACAAATCCTCCCTAAGGCCTCGGGCATGGTCAGTGCTTACACGCTGAGCCGCGCTTGCACTTACCTGTGAGCCCCTACAGCCGCAATGAGAGCGGCTTTAGTAGGGGCTCGCCTACGCTTCCGCAAGCGCGCGGAAGCGTAGGTCTTAGGGAATTTTTTAAATCACGCGCTTGCCGGAGCGCAGGGCCGGTCACGTGAGCGGTTCGCCCAATGAGGGCGAACCAGCTCCGTGACGTCACTGGCCCGCCCCCAGCCCGCCCCCGACACGCCCCCTGATGGCGCGCTGTCTAAGGCCAGGGAAAGGCCGCTTTCCCTGAGCCTCAGCA
>NC_134497.1:12679739-12709435 GCF_040206685.1 Ascaphus truei
CACAGGAGAAGCTTCAAAACCCTATTGCTGGCTGGCTACCCACGTGATGTGGGTGAAAGGGCAATCCCCAAATTGTAGTCCACTCAGGACCTCTTTAGCATTGGTACCGCGTGCGCTACCCTTACTGCGCCTGCGCGACCAACGCGCACGCTCGCGCAACCTGTCATGGCAGCCCCCGCTAGCCTGGTGTGCCGCAGAGCCTCGGAGCGCTACATGGGGGGGTCTTTAGGGCTGAAAAGAGACCGGGGTTACACGTGTTATTTATATTATTTGTTATTATATGATTGTCACGTGTATTACTGCTTTGAAGCGCTGTGTACACTAATGGCGCTATATCAATAAAGACATACGTGCATACACATACATATTTGGATATCTATCAAGCAGACCACATTTTCCTTTTAGGACTGAGGCTTTCTACTTTACAATGTAGGCCCAGTTTCACATCGCCTCTAATGAAGTTCTGTAATCTGGTTGTGTGTATCACGAGTCTCCATTTCACTAGATTTCAATTAAATCCTTTTCCAATTAGACTGACGTCAAAAAGGCTCCAACTTCTGAAGATGAACGTCTCCTGCCGGGACAGCCGAAGACTGTGTTTCCCATTAAAATGGAAATGTACGCGATTTCATCAAATTATTACAATTCAAATTGCATGTGACTTCCACAGCCCAGTGGTTAAATTTCACACCTCATTAAAAGAATCTATGGCAGGGCGTCTTCGCCCGGCTGCTTGGCTTTCCCTGCGATGCTTTTCAATTATAGAAATGATGAGTTCTCTTTGTTTTACACATGTATTTTGTTCTTATGAGATAATGTGAATTGTAATAGAATTTAAGACTTCATTTATTGAATCTTTCTCAGCCAGAGAAACAAAAACACTAAATGGGAAATTAAAGCTGCAAACCAAGCAATATCCTACGTGTGTTTAAACAAAAACACAAAAAAAATCAATTCCGTACTATGAGAAACTACTTGTAGCATTAAAAAAAACAAAAAAAAAAAACACCTCTGAATGACATTTTTATGTATTATAATGTAACCAGGATTTTTTTTCTATAGCAACCATTTACAAAGTCACATCCCCTTCCTCTTCTGAAACAGGCTCTGGCACACTTCTTTAGAGCCCTGCCTTCTCTCTAGCAGTGCACCAATTGTATCTAGTGACTGTCTGGTCACATGATCATCCCACTGAACTTTGCATCTTTGGTCCTCTTCTGCTGCACTGATAACCATTTAGTGAACCCCCGAGCCGAATCTTCGCCGATCGATCGGCAACTTAGCTAATGACTAATTGTGTGGATTGTATTGATGCACATATTAAAGGGGGGGGAGGGAACAGCAGCTCTTGAACTGTTGCTTTAAAACTTGCAATACTTTGCTCTGAAATATGTTACAGCCAACACGCAGTTAATTAAGCTTATCTTATTTTGCATCCCCTTACCATGCTTCCAATTATCATAAAAAGAAAAAAAAAACATTTTATGAACCACTTTTAAATGGCTCCTTTCAACAAAAGTCATTATACTTAAGACGGAAAAAGAAAATCACTTTTTTTTTTGGTTTCCTTTGGAAATAAACTACATACAGGCATACCCCGCATTAACGTACGCAATGGGACCGGAGCATGTATGTAACACAGGCATACCCCGCATTAACGTACGCAATGGGACCGGAGCATGTATGTAAAGCGAAAATGTACTTAAAGTGAAGCACTACCTTTTTCCCACTTATCAATGCATGTGCTGTACTGCAATCATCATATACGTGCATAACTGATGTAAATAAGGCATATGTAACAGGCTCTATAGTCTCCCCGCTTGCGCACAGCTTCGGTACAGGTAGCGTCGAGGCGCATGCGTGAGCTGCCGTTTGCCTATTGAGCGATTTGTACTTACTCGCGAGTGTACTTAAAGTGAGTGTCCTTAAACCGGGGTATGCCTGTATATAGCAAGACCCCGAAAATCTACATCAATCCAGTGTTCCTTCTGCACATCGGCAAGAAAGCATCTGTCACACAAATCCAGTCCATGAAACCTGGATAACAGCCCTACAGAATTAGGCCTCATCCAGGGTGGAAACAGGCGCGCTGGCGCTCCAGCGTTGCGCCCTGCTCGGACGCGCTTTTCGTGGCCCGGCTAAGTGCACGCGCGTCTGGGGGCGCGGCCCCCCGATGTCACGGACGCACGCTTGCGAGCAGCAAAATCAATTTAGCTTGCTCGGGCAAGCGGCTGAGCGCCAAGCAAGTGCGCACGCCCGCTCACGCAGGCCACGTGCATTGTCGCAATGGGTCCAGCGTGAGCGCGCCCGCCCAGCCACCCCACCCTGGACGAGGCCTTAGCCAACGTTACTGCACCCCGAGCATACGCCTCACACCAGTGGGAGATGCAGCCATTGTTTTATATCAGCTGCGCACAAGAAGAGGGCGGGGCTATCGTGCTATTCCCCCCCCCACGGGAACACGCCACGGGGTTGCAGTAACATCAGCTGTAACCTGATAGCACTTCTGCACACCGGTGAATCACTATTTTCCGTTCGCTTGGCTACAACACGATGGATACTAAATAACCAAGACATTCGTTTTTTTCGTGTTTGTTTTCACATCTGTAAATTGCCTCTTTATTCTCTGCCACATAAATAATTAAGTCCCACATCTGCCGCCTGAGCGTGCCATCTTTTATTTTTGTTTTTTCGGTTTGGTAAAAGTAACAGCCGAGAGGAATCTGTGGCCCGGGGGGGGGGGGGGGGGGCGAGGCGGGGGGGGGGGGGGGCGAGGCAGGGGGGGGGGGGCGCTTGTGGTTTCAGGGTTGTTGTAACTCCATTGGGTAACAAAGAAAAATAATTGGTTTTGAGTAACGTTTGGGATAATGATTGAAACCACTTACTGTCAAAAAATAATAGTGCGCGCACTACCTATATAAATATACAAGGTAAAAGGGGGCGGGTGTTAACCCCTTGAGTGCTGCAGGTGCCTGGAAGGACATCCATGTATATATGCTTCTTTGCAAAGATATAACAAACTTGTATCTGTTTATGTCCCGTATGTAATGAATGCATGGGTTTTTTGTTGCTGGGGGTCCCTCTGAAATTGGTGCTTACCGTATACTTATGGGTTTATATTTTTGGCTAATCATAATTGTTTTAAAAACAAAGAACAAATGAGCTGCCAGGCACTATAATCCCCACACAGTTTATCATGAAAGAAAATAGAGAATTATTGTAACCCCCTACCACCCCCTCCTTCCCTCCAGCATTTATTTGCTATGGAAACACCTATATTTAACCCATTATACATGCCACTGCAATTAGTTTGCTTTGGCCACAGTGGGACTGCCCTATAATACCTACTCATCATAATAAAACATTTCGTTTTTACTCCCATTCATATCAATGGATCTGGGCCTTACTGTCCCTAACTGACTATAATTCAACACGTAACTTACTGCATCTCTGCTAGGATTACTTGTGTCCCTGTGTCAAATAATGTCATCAAATTATATTAATTATAGTCGTATTACAAAACAGGCTAACTTTATTTATTTCACATTATATTGTATTGTATGTCTTTATTTATATAGCACCAAAAGTGTACTCAGTGCTTCACAAAGAATACAGTACGGGGAATTATAATAATACAATAAGCGCAGCAAAATCAGACAATAGGAAAGGAAATCCCTGCCCCCGAAGAGCTTACAATCTAAGTGGTATGCTGGGAGACTTGCAGAGACAGCAGGTGAGGGAATAAGTGCTGTAGATGGCAGCGCTTGGGCACAATGGGTGGTAGGAGTGACTGTGAGTGTGGGACAGTGGCCCATGAGTTCAGGATATTGGGATGCTTAACTTGTGGGGTGAGTTTTAAGGTTAGTCCGTATTAAAATCAGTAGGTTAACACCATTAGTAGGGGAAGAGATGGCAGGGAGCGTGGGTGAGAGCAGTGTTGTGTATGTCATTCCTTTAATGGCAAGTTAAAACTTAGTTACAATTATTTTATTTTATTAAAGTGACATTTGCAGTAATAGCCATTTGTCATTGTATTTACGTTCCCGGGGCTGTAAGGGCTTATTTTTCCCCAGGACCTGTTTTTCTTGGGGCACGTGGATAGATAATAAAAATGCCAATGAAATGATGGACGTGCAGTACTTTCCCGTCTGGCAGCAAACTGGTTAATACTGCATGTCATTATAGATATGTATATAGATCTGCAATATGAAGTCCGTCGGTCTATTATTTAATACGTCTGGCTGTAATATTCGAAGTCGCCCGCACAGCAAGAAGGAATATTTCTCCCCTTATGAAATATCATTAGATGATGTGTCACTGGGGCTGTGTGTTTGTTTCCTCTGGATCAATATACTGTAAGTATGGATATAGGATAAAGTGTCGTCTAAATTTAGCATAGGTTGAACTTGATGGCCGTATGTCTTTTTTCAATGTCATCTACTATGTAACTATGTAACTAATATATAACTATGTAACTACTATGTAACTATATAAGTATGTAATGTAACTATGGCAACTATGAGTTGAGCGCTTCCAATTTGCTCACTAATGTTTGATAATGGTCTCCGATGCGGGTCTGTAATTGGGCCCGCGGGAACGCCCACATTGCGTTGAGCTTTAAGCCCCACGAAAGAAGCAATTCTACAAATCTGGATCTGGTTTTATTATTTGGCGTTCCACTCCCAGCAAGTCGTGTTCCCCAGTTGCCAATCAGAGAAACCAGCGGGGTCATTTCCAAATGCTAAACACACGGGACAATTTGCAGAAAAAAGCTGGGCTTCAAAGCCTCGTTTTGTTTGTCAGAGCAATTTATTCAATATATTCCTTGCGGTCCTAGTGTAATGGTAATAAGGGGAGCTCATTGGTACTACTTAGGGTGTATTTACTGGTCTGAAATCTTTAAGGTCCTCATTACTGCTTAGGGTCGCCAGGTGTCCGGTATTGAAACCGGACTGCCTGTATTTGGATACTCTGTGCAGTAAAAAATGAGAGGTAATACCTGGACATATATGTGTATACCCGGTATTACCTATCTGTACATGTATGCGTATACCAGTATTACCTCTCTGGACATGTATGTGTCTGGTATTTACTGAACCTCTCTGGACATAGTGACCTGACCGGCTTGAGGGGCAGCAGGAGATAGGGAGAGAGCAGGGATTTTGCTAGGGGTCTGGGCAACTTCCTCCATCCTGATTGGCTGCTGCTGGGTAATGCAGCCAATCAGGAGGAGGTGTTAGGAGCCTGGGGGGTTAGGAGAGGGGGGAAACAGCATGGGAGCAGTGAGAGGTCTGTGTGTGTGTGCGCACCCCTCAAGTGAGATTACAATCTATGATTTTGGTGCCTGAGGCACAGGGAGATAAAGTGACTCGCCCAAGGTCACAAGGAGCTGACACCTGGGAATTGAACCAGGTTCCCCTGCTTCAAACTCAAAGTCATTGTTTTCAGAGTCAGCGCCTTTACTCACTGAGCCGCTGCTCCAGTACATACAATGTAATTACTGTTAATCTTCTTCATATGTTAACAGCTTTGTGTTCCCTTGCAATACATGGGTAACCTCAGGCAACAAAGTAGTTAAATCATTTTCTGCCATAGGGTTTTTGTTAAAAGGCCTATTACATAACACTCCCAAAATGCCAACCCCCAACACACACGCGGTTACATCGCTAGCGCTGGTTAACCGCACATTCCTACGTCTTATTTGTATGATAGCATTATTTAAAACCGAGTTCCTTCTTTTTTGGTGTATGCAAATGCCATTGAATATCACCGACCCGCCCTGGTAAATAAACAGGATTGCGGACAAAATACAGTTCATTTTGAGGAACGCAAATTTTGACTCTTTGCTTTTTTACAGTATAATTATAGAAGATATAGAATGGGCATCCAAAGTGCTTTACCTCCCCAGTTCACATATACGTCTCTCCTATAATCAAATATTCTTATGGAAACCCACCGATGAAGGGGACTCATTTTTAAGTTCTAATATCCCCCTATATACAGTAGTAGATACATAGATCAGCCTTCCAGCAGCAGTGGTTAGCGACTATGGGCTGACTTGGTAAAAAAAAAAAAAAGTGTAGTATATTAGGGACAGACAAAAAGTACTGAGACCTTGTTACATTAGGTCAATTCAATAACTCGGGTAAATGGTTGGAACGGGCAGGCTTATAGGGCCAAACTGTCTTTATAAGCTGTTAAAATCTGTTTCCCTGAAGCACAGCAAGAGCAAAATTCTCCGGGACACAAGTGTAACTTACTGCTAATATGTATCCAGCGTATTCCGAAACCCCCTAAGTCAGTATTGCCCAATGGCTACAAAAGAATGGAATAAACCGTTTCAGAGAACGCAGGCTGGTAAAGGTGGCGATGTAGCTCTTGCCGATTGACACTATGGCCCAGATTCACTAAAGGTTTAGCCCGCCTTAACTCCCATTCATTTCAATAGGTGTGCTGAGGCTTAGCACCATTTAGTGAATCTGGGCCTAAGGAGGGCATTCATTACACTGCGATATTGTAGTTTGAGGCACTATTGCATGGAAACTCCCATTAACTTCCCTTTGAGAGTGCCATGATCATAGTTGAATGCATAACCTCCTACCGTACCGGTATGTATCAGGTTAATTCCCCAGAAATAGGCCAATCCCACTGCAGAATATTATTTACTGACCGCACAGGTACGTCGATGACCTATATTGCCCTCAGTCCCTCACTTTATTTGCCCCCAATAATGTTTTGTAGCTTCTTGGCTCAGTGGGCCCTTCAAAGCAACGCAACTCTTGGAGTTGCGGAGCAAAAGGTTGGAGGCTCCTTTGGCAGCCAAGGGGTTAAATTTGCAGAAACCGAAAGGGGCCCCAGAGGAGGGGGATATAAAACTTTTTGAAAAAATACCTTTTACTGGAAGAATTCAGACTTCAAAGAGTAATGAATCCCCCATCTCAGAAGTGAGACCGTCTTCCAGTGACCGAGACCCCCCATCTCAGAAGTGAGACCGTCTTCCACTGACCGAGACCCCCATCTCAGAAGTGAGACCATCTTCCAGTGACCGAGACACCCTATCTCAGAAGTGAGACCGTCTTCCAGTGACCGAGACACCCCATCTCAGAAGTGAGACCGTCTTCCAGTGACCGAGACCCCCCATCTCAGAAGTGAAACTGTCTTCCAGTGACCAAGACCCCATCTCAGAAGTGAGACCGTCTTCCAGTGACCGAGACACCCATCTCAGAAGTGAAACTGTCTTCCAGTGACCGAGACCCCCATCTCAGAAGTGAAACTGTCTTCCAGTGACCGAGACCCCCATCTCAAAAGTGAGACCGTCTTCCACTGACCGAGACACCCATCTCAGAAGTGAGACCGTCTTCCAGTGACCGAGACACCATCTCAGAAGTGCAACTGTCTTCCAGTGACCGAGACACCCATCTCAGAAGTGAGACCGTCTTCCAGTGACCGAGACACCATCTCAGAAGTGCAACTGTCTCCCAGTGACCGAGACCCCCATCTCAGAAGTGAGACCGTCTTCCAGTGACCGAGACCCCCATCTCAGAAGTGAGACCGTCTTCCACTGACCGAGACACCCATCTCAGAAGTGAGACCATCTTCCAGTGACCGAGACACCATCTCAGAAGTGCAACTGTCTTCCAGTGACCGAGACCCCCATCTCAGAAGTGAGACCGTCTTCCAGTGACCGAGACCCCCATCTCAGAAGTGAGACCGTCTTCCACTGACCGAGACACCCATCTCAGAAGTGAGACCGTCTTCCAGTGACCGAGACACCATGTCAGAAGTGAAACTGTCTTCCACTGACCGAGACCCCCATCTCAGAAGTGAGACCATCTTCCAGTGACTGAGACACCATCTCAGAAGTGAAACTGTCTTCCAGTGACCGAGACCCCCCATCTCAGAAGTGAGACCATCTTCCACTGACCTAGACCCCCATCTTAGAAGTGAAACCATGTTCCAGTGACCGAGATCCCATCTCAGAAGTGAGACCATCTTCCAGGGAACCAGACCCCCATATTAAAAGTGAGACCGTCTTCTACTGACCGAGACCCCCAGAGTAAGATTTGAGAGCATGTGATTGAATAAAATAAATAATAAAAAAGTCCCTTGAACTTCAAACATCAATATCAGGTTTAAACACCTGACACAGTGGAATATCATTTCAGGCAAAATAAATGTTACACTGATTATATTTCTAAACCTGATCTAACTCCTGGGTTTCTGGTTTCATGAAATATGTCAGTTGAAATCGTGAAAACGAATATTTTCCCTCCAGCTTTGGCCAACATTAGACATTATATATGTATTTTTATTGTTATTATTATTTTAGAGGGTGCCATTTTGCTTCCAGGCTTTGTGACTGTTAATATTTATTCGGAGGTGATGTTAGCCAACCTGTGGCTATAAGCAAGAGTGACGTCAAGGATCAGAGCTATCACTCACCCTCTGAAAACCAACACTAAAAAACTACCACGAAAATAATAAAAACTAACACTAACACACTAAAAACTAACACTAAAACACTAAAAAAACTAACAGCAAAACATTAACAATAAAAAACTAACACTAAAATACTAAAAAACTAACACTAAAACACTAAAAAACACTAACACACTAACACTAAAAACACACACTAAAAAACTAGCACTAAAATACTAAAAAAAAATAACACTAAAACACTAACACTAAAAACACATAGAATAAAAAAACACACACACTAAAAAACTAATAATAAAAAACGAGCACTAAAATACTAAAAAACTAACACCAAAGCACTAAAACACTAACACTAAAAAACAAACACTAAAAAACTAACACTAAAACACAATAACAAACACTAAAACACTGAAAAACTAACACTAAAACACTAACACTAAAACACACACTAAAAAACTAGCACTAAAACACAATAACAAACACTAAAACACTGAAAAACTAACACTAAAACACTAACACTAAAACACACACTAAAAAACTAGCACTAAAATACTAAAACAATTAACACTAACACACATACACACTAAAAAACTAACAATAAAACACGTACACTAAAATACTAAAACACACACACTAAAACACTAAAATACTAACAGTAAAACACTAACATACGAACACTAAAACACACACTCACTAAAACACTAACACACACTAAAACACTAACACACGAACACTAAAAACACACACTAAAACACCAACAAACACACACACACACTCTAAAACACACACAGACCCAGGAGGAAGCTGTACACGTCACAAGCCGCGAGTATCTTCGCTGTAGCTCGTGATTACAACACTACTGCTATTGATTTCAAAACAGTTTATCTTTGAAAGAATATCTCTATTTTCATTGTTTGATACATTCCTGTATAAGGGAAGTACACTACCACAAGCCCTCCTGCTTTTTGGGAACGGGCCTGAAGAACGGTCACATTGTGGCTTGAAGACGTTTGCCCACTCCTGACTATATATATATATACACAGTGCTCGACAAATAATGATAACCATTCGCCCGTTGCGAGTGGATTTAGGCCGCTGGCGAGCCGTGCTGCAGCTCTATGAATTCCCCTGCTCCTGCCAATTTTTTTTTTTTTTTTTAATAAATAAATAATCTCCCTCCCTGATTGGGTTAACGCGGGGAAGAGCTCCTTCCCCTGATCTCCTCCCCCTCCTGATCTCCTCCCCCTGATCTCCTCCCGTGAGTCAGGGGGAGCCCGGCCGGGTGCCTGTTCATTACATTTTAAAAAAAAGTTAAAAAAAAAATGGCGGCGATTTCCTTGGTCCCGGCGTGCATGCACAGGGCAAGCAGGGTGTCCTGCCCTCTGTGCTGCCTGTGGGCCCGCTGCCTGCCCCCCCCAGCAACCCAGAATCCCCCGCACCCTCACCCCCCCCCCCCGCTCCCCACGTGGGACGGAGGGGGAAGCCCAAAGCAAGCCCCGCGCGCAACCCACGTGGGACGGAGGGGGAAGCGCCAACCCAGCTTCCCCCGTGCGCGCCTCCTGCGCATGATCTCCCCCTAATCACCTGCCCCCGATCCCCGCTTGGTGTTCGGGGAGCGTGCTTCGGGGGGGGGGAGGGGCCTGCTGCCGTGCGGTGGGGCCTGCTGCCTTAAGGAGGGGCCTGCTGCCGTGCGGAGGGGCCTGCTGCCTTAAGGAGGGGCCTGCTGCCGTGCGGAGGGGCCTGCTGCCTTAAGGAGGGGCCTGCTGCCGTGCGGAGGGGCCTGCTGCCGCGTGCGACCCGGTGAGTGTGAGTGACAGAGTGAGTGTCTGTGTCTGTCTGAGTGAGTGTCTGTGAGTGTCTGTGAGTGAGTGTGTCTGAGTGAGTGTGTCTGTGTGTGTGCCTGTGTGTGTGTGCGTGCCTGTGTGTGTGTGTGTGTGTGTGTGTGTGTCAGAGCGAGTGTGTGTCTCTGAGTGTTCTGAGTGAGTGTGTCTCTGAGTGAGTGTGTCTCTGAGTGTGTCTCTGAGTGTGTCTCTGCATGAGTGTCTCTGCGTGTGTGTCTCTGCCTGTGTGTGTGTGCCTGTGTGTGTGTGTCTGTCTGTGTGTGTGTCTGTCTGTGTGTGTGTCTGTCTGTGTGTGTGTCTGTCTGTGTGTGTGTGTGTGTCTGTGTGTGTGTGTGTCTGTGTGTCTGTGTGTGTGTGTGTCTGTGTGTGTGTGTCAGAGTGAGTGTGTGTCTCTGAGTGTCTCTGCGTGAGTGTGTCTCTGCGTGAGTGTGTCTCTGCGTGTCTGTGAGTGTGTGTGTCTGTGAGTGTCACCCTCTCCCTGTGTCGCCCTCGCCTTCTCCCTGTGTCGCCCTCGCCCTCGCATTCTCGCCCTCGCACTCTCTGTCTTTGTCTCACATTCTCTCTCTCTGTCTCTCTTTTTCTGTGTGTCTCTCTTTTTCTGTGTGTCTCTCTTTTTCTGTGTGTCTCTCTTTTTCTGTGTCTCTCTTTTTCTGTGTGTCTCTCTTTTTCTGTGTGTCTCTCTTTTTCTGTGTGTCTCTCTTTTTCTGTGTGTCTCTCTTTTTCTGTGTGTCTCTCTTTTTCTGTGTCTCTCTTTTTCTGTGTGTCTCTCTTTTTCTGTGTGTCTCTCTTTTTCTGTGTCTCTCTTTTTCTGTGTCTCTCTTTTTCTGTGTGTCTCTCTTTTTCTGTGTGTCTCTCTTTTTCTGTGTGTCTCTCTTTTTCTGTGTCTCTCTCTTTTTCTATGTCTCTCTCTCTCTCTCTGGCTCTCTGGCCGAGTCCATAGAAGGACAGGCCGCGCTGAGCCGTGCGGACGCTCCGTGCTGAGCCCCTGCATACTCAATGAGGATGCCTTGAGAGGGGGCTCACGCGAGCGTCCGCAGGCGTGCTGAGGCGCTGGATTTTTCAGCCGACAGCAAAACTGTTTTTCAGAGCACTGTCGGCTGAAAACATCCAATCAGCGCGGAGCAGCGTCAACGTCACGGCGCCATGACGTTGACGTCGGTGCGTCGCGGGGGATTGGCCCAGCGACGTCACTGCCCCGCCTCCGTCAGTCTCCCCCCGTCTCCCGATCGGGCCCGCTGGCTCGCCTGCATGGGCATGAAATCGCGCAGATTTCAGCAGGTGAGCCTCAGCGTCAGCGCGGTTCCGAACTGCTCACCCCTCTATGGCCCCAGCCTTAGTCTCTCTCTCTCCGTCTCTCTGTCTCTCTCTATCTGTCTCTCTGTCTCTCTTTATCCGTCTCTCTGTCTCTCTCTATCCGTCTCTCTGTCTCTCTCTATCCGTCTCTGTCTCTCTATCTGTCTCTCTCTCCCACTCTCTCTCTCTCTCTCTCTCTCTCTCTCCCACCCTCTCTCTCTCTCTCTCCCACCCTCTCTCTCTCTCTCTCTCTCTCCCACCCTCTCTCTCTCTCTCCCACCCTCTCTCTCTCTCTCCCACCCTCTCTCTCTCTCCCACCCTCTCTCTCTCTCCCACCCTCTCTCTCTCTCTCCCACCCTCTCTCTCTCCCACCCTCTCTCTCTCTCCCACCCTCTCTCTCTCTCCCACCCTCTCTCTCTCTCTCTCTCCCCCACCCTCTCTCTCTCCCCCACCCTCTCTCTCTCTCTCTCCCCCACACTCTCTCTCTCTCTCCCCCACACTCTCTCTCTCTCTCTCTCCCCCACACTCTCTCTCTCTCCCCCACACTCTCTCTCTCCCCCACACTCTCTCTCTCTCTCCCCCACTCTCTCTCTCTCTCCCCCACACTCTCTCTCTCTCTCTCCCCCACACTCTCTCTCTCTCTCTCTCTCCCCCACACACTCTCTCTCTCTCTCCCCCACACTCTCTCTCTCTCCCCCACACTCTCTCACACTCGGGATCTGGATATCTTATTTACCCTATATATCTTAACTGCTCTATACTACACTGAAATAACCTATACTGCTTACTTCCAGATCTGACTCAAGCTTCACACTGAAGACATCGGAACCCCCCCTCCCCCCTAACCCAGAAGACAGGTAGGGAACACATCCCCTCCAATGTATAACATTGCGGGAATGAGGGTACCTGGACATTGAGGGACTGCGGATCAGGTAAGATCCCAGGCGGGATTGCTGCTTTAAATATTCTGGCTTTTTTTTCTAGATTCGACATTTATACACACACACACACACACACACACACACACACACACACACACACACACACACACACACACACACACACACACACACACACACACACACACGACTAATTGTAGTATAATGTAATACAATTAATAAACTAATGTCAAAAACGAATGTTCTTACTAGGAATTTGTTTTTTTTAAAATGAGGGACTGGGGGCGGGATTAGAGGCGGGGTTGGGGGCGGGGTTGGGGGCGGGATTAGAGGCGGGACTAGGTGGCGAGTAGATTTTTTGGTTCGGCGAGTAGATTTTTGGGTGATTTGTCAAGCACTGTATATATATGTAGCGGTGTTTCTGGCCCGGCCTGACCCACCCAATCTCACATTGGCCCCTGTGGTCTAACCGGACCCCATTACAGTGTAGATATGCCTGATGGTGCACCTGTTGGCTACAGGACTCCTGAGTCTCCCGCATGATGGTGTGTGGGGAGGACCCGTCAGACAGGCAGCTGAGGTAGTGTGCTGAGTCTCACCTAGTTCCAGTGCAGCGCCTCCACCTCACCAGGGCCCCTGCGTCCGCATGGGGATGATCCTGACGAGGAACTCCTCGGTGGTGCAACCTCCTGTGTAATCATTGGACTCTCACACACAGGGGTTTCTCTGATCAGCTCCATCTTTATTGTCACGGTGGGCATAGCTGCCCTCCACAATGGGTATATTCAGCCAATCATCTCGCCCGTGCTCCCTTTAGATAGGTATATCACCTAGATCAGGGATTCACTTATTCCCGCAGGAATCACTGTCCTGTGCCAGGTCCCTGGACACAGCCTCCCATGGAGTTACTATAACATAACTGACACTCTGATAGAACTTGAACTCCTTCCTCAGCTCTGACAAGAGCTGGAACTCTTCCTCAACTGAACTAACCCTCCTCCTCTCAGCAGAACTAACTTTTAGACACAGTGCTGTGCCTTATGTAAGCTTCTGAGGCTGACACACCTCTGACATCACTAACCATGGAGTCAGAGCATGTGACCAGTCCCAGCCATACACAGGGCACCCCACCAGGGTGTGAGGGAAAACCTCCATGATTACTGCTGGCATGCCCACACTTACCAGGCCTTGCTGCCAGCAGGAGAGATGACTGTAGGCATTTTACATGACCGCTACATTCTCCCCCTGGTGAATCCCATCGTCCTCGCTGGACCTAAATTTGTATACCTCTTTCCAGGAAGCACTGTAACGGAAAACATAATTAACATCACACAAATTTCCTCATAATGCAGTACACATGAATACAGTCATCCGCCAAGCCCGCCCCGACCAGCAGCCACAGACCCGCGTGATGCGTCAGTACCCCCTAAAAATAGTGATCTGGGTCGGGTTTCCTCACCTCCCTGTTACCCATATCCAGGACCGTGACATAATAATGCCTAGGCGATCCTCTCTCTGGCACATAGGTCACCCTATGTTTATGAACATTTCTCCCTATGCTCCACACTCGCATCAGGGTGTCTATCCTTTCTTCCGCCTTCTTACCTACAATGGCGCTCCCCCTATTGACTAAATACATCTCTATAGTTTCTTGGAGCCACGTTTCCCTATTGTCCTCAATTTCATCCATCAGGGGCTCCGGAACATAGGGATACTCCAACCCATGGGATTTTTTATATTTGACTATTATATCCCTCTCCGCCCTACTGACCCTGGTCAGATCAGCATTACCTGCCCTCCCAGGTAACACCCATGATAGGGGCTCATCAGGATCGACTGGATCTGACAGTGTGTCAGGACCCATGGGCGCTATGTCTCTACGCTCCAGCTGGAACCACCTCTTCTGTAATTCCCTGTCCCTCTGCTCGGGTGTAAACTCTCCCTCTTTCCACCAGAAATCTACCACGTCCTCCCGCCGGATGAGGAACCGAGTACGGTCCATCCACGCGGAGTACCCTTCAAATAGCGGGGCCCACCACCGGGTCTCCTTAAATGGGTTAGGCCCTGGTTCCCTGTCGTCGTCAAATGAAAATACCCCTGACGACCTTGTGGATCGCGAGTTGAACCACCTCGAGGACCCCGGAGCCTTTACTGCCGGTTGGGGTGCTGTATCTGCTACCCTCAATTCTCCCCCTCCCCGTGAATCGCCCTCCGTAGCGCCACTGCGCTGTCTTTCCCCAGTCCGTCTTCCCTCTTCCCCTTGTGAATTGTCCACGTACTCCAGGCTAGGCGGTGAACCCGGTGACCGTGTGATGGGGGTAGGGGTATTAACTATGGCGGGGGTTTGGGCATAGGGGCACGGAACGGGACCCCACGGGGTTACGACCCGCTCCTGGCTGTCCGTAGACTGGTCCAAGGATGATGTCTCACCCTCCTCAGTCCTGAGATCGTCTCTCCAATTTCTGGGCCTTGTAAGTGATCGGGGACCTTCCCCCGATCGCCGAAGCGTCGCTGCTTTTTCTTCCTGGGTTCCGCCGTCGCCACCGGAAGTGACGTCCTCCCCGGAACCGGAAGCGTCGCCATCTCGCGTGGGACCCCCATGCGGGATCTCTTCCTCTATGACGACATCCGGTTGCTCCGCCGTCGCCACCGGAAGTGATGCCGTCTCTCCACGTGCGCTTTGGGCCTGGCGCGGCCCTTCCAGCGCTTCACCGTCGGCTGCAACCAAGTAAGTAATAGGGCTGCTTGGCTTACCCGTCCGCAGGGGTGTAGGCGTCTCTCTCCCGTCTCCGCCAGGTCCTGGGATGGCGGGACTCCGTCGGTCGGATCGCCGATCTGCGGGGGACGTCCTGCCACTCACCCCACGGGGTGTCGTTCTCCCGGTATGCCTTTTCAGTTCCGTTTTTACTACCGCCAGCTCACGGAGGTCCTCGTCTGAGTAATCCCCTCGCCCGGACTTAGGGGTCTCCGGGCGGGGTGACAGTCTCTTTTCCCCGAACGCGGGGGTTGATTCAGCCGCCTCAATCGCCAGTGACCCAGCCGACTTGACCGGCTCCAGTCCCTTGTTTCCGGGACTCGCGCGGTTGATCCATAGCGCGCCCGGGGACTCGCCGGAGCGCCTTGTCACGTCCACCGGGGGGTCAGCAGGCTGTATAGGAATGAATGTGGGCATAGGCCACAGGTACAAAGTCCCGCAATGAGGGCAACGTGCCGCCGTGTTGACCGTGCCTCCGGGCAGCCCGCATTGTAGGCATAGCCCAACCACCGTCTCGGTATTGGCCACCCTCACTACTAGCACCCCGCCGGGCACTGAGTAGGGCTGTGTAGAGACCATTGTGCCCACAGTGGAGGAGCAGGCCCATTCTCTTTACAGGAGCCACTTCCTGTACAGGTCTCTCCTTCTCAGTGGTTCCTCGCAACTGACTGATGGAAGTTGCCGGATCCGCCACTCCCTGCTTCGGCTCCTCCCTTCTTTGACAGAGCTGGAACCCGCCCCCAGGGGTTGCAATAATGGGCGGGTCCCACAGGGGAATATCATGCCCCTTAATTAAGGCCGCACCTCTCTCAGTCCTGGTGGGCGCGGTCTGCGTTTTCGCGCTAGTTTCCTCCTCAGAGCTGGAGTCTTTTCCCGCGGCTAGTTCCCGCCTTCTCCTTGCAGCAGCTTTTTGCGCAAGGTACCCTTCTTTCTTGCAAATCACCTCCACGCCGGAACTACTTTTTGTAGTGGCGCCGTCTGTATGTCAGTCCCTGGTCCAGTGGGTGCATCCCCACAGGCCATAATTGAAAGTCACTCCCCCTGTAGAAATCAGGGAGGTCCCATAAACTCAGCGGTTGACTCAGCACAGGGGCTGAATTAGTCACTGTCCATCCCGGCGCAGCCATAGCTTTCGCGCCATGCCCCCCCATCAGGGCCGGGGCTCTGCTGTTCGCGCCATTCCCAGCCAGCTTTTTGCAAGTCCTGCACCAGCCACATTTTCTGTAATGTCCCATGCGGTTTCCCTAGCAAGCGGGAACCGCCATTTTGGTTGACTTTTGAGCCCCAAAAAGTCCATCTGTTAGCTCTCCTCACAGGGTTCTCCCCCAATTATAACAATTTCTTCACACTCTTCAAGGGTGGCCCCTCGCTGTCCCATACAGGATAAAAACGGGGCAGCCATAGCCTTCGCTCCGCTCCAGAGCAGCCTGGTCAATGACAACTCGGCGACAGTCTGCTCTTCAGTGGATTGCACGCCACGGGTGCCCTCCCCATCAGCCTCTGTCCGCCATTTCATGTTCTCCGCGCCACGCGGATCCTCCACTCTCTCGTAACAGTTGTCGTACATGGGGCTCCACTCTGCGGGGCAGCCACCACACCGGTACAATAAGATCAGCTTCAGATGCACCACCACATGTGTACCTTATCTAGGTTTGACCCAGTGTTGCACTACCTCAGGCTAGGCTCACTCTCTCAGTGTCTGCTGTGGCTCCTTCCTCCCAGTCTGTGCTCCCTACGGTGAGTGTCTGGAATGGGCTAGGTACTCTGGCTCTGCCATGCAGTACTTGGGGCGTCTACCTGTCTTGGTCAGCCTAGCGCAGACCCTCTCCAGGACTCCTGACCAAGTTAACAGGCTATCCCTTCTGGCATCCTACCACTAGCACTGCCTCAAGGTGACTCGGTCAGCTATAACCCGGCTCCAGACCCCTCACTCCCTTCAGGCCCCTGGGTTGTCCCTGCGAACTGACAATATCCCGTCAGCCCCCTGACCACCCCTAGGTCCGTTCCTACGCAGCACAAAGTGGCAGCAGACACTCTCCCTGTTTCCCAGTGTGCCTAGCTAGAGCCTGTCCTGATGACAGATCTGATCTCAGCAGCTCGCCTCCAAATGTAACGGTATTTCTGGCCCGGCCTGACCCACCCAATCTCACATTGGCCCCTGTGGTCTAACCGGACCCCATTACAGTGTAGATATGCCTGATGGTGCACCTGTTGGCTACAGGACTCCTGAGTCTCCCGCATGATGGTGTGTGGGGAGGACCCGTCAGACAGGCAGCTGAGGTAGTGTGCTGAGTCTCACCTAGTTCCAGTGCAGCGCCTCCACCTCACCAGGGCCCCTGCGTCCGCATGGGGATTATCCTGACGAGGAACTCCTCGGTGGTGCAACCTCCTGTGTAATCATTGGACTCTCACACACAGGGGTTTCTCTGATCAGCTCCATCTTTATTGTCACGGTGGGCATAGCTGCCCTCCACAATGGGTATATTCAGCCAATCATCTCGCCCGTGCTCCCTTTAGATAGGTATATCACCTAGATCAGGGATTCACTTATTCCCGCAGGAATCACTGTCCTGTGCCAGGTCCCTGGACACAGCCTCCCATGGAGTTACTATAACATAACTGACACTCTGATAGAACTTGAACTCCTTCCTCAGCTCTGACAAGAGCTGGAACTCTTCCTCAACTGAACTAACCCTCCTCCTCTCAGCAGAACTAACTTTTAGACACAGTGCTGTGCCTTATGTAAGCTTCTGAGGCTGACACACCTCTGACATCACTAACCATGGAGTCAGAGCATGTGACCAGTCCCAGCCATACACAGGGCACCCCACCAGGGTGTGAGGGAAAACCTCCATGATTACTGCTGGCATGCCCACACTTACCAGGCCTTGCTGCCAGCAGGAGAGATGACTGTAGGCATTTTACATGACCGCTACATATATATATATATATATATATATATATATATATATATATATATATATATATATATATATATAAAGAAAAAAGCTGCGCCTTAAAGGAACATTTAAACTGTGTATGTCTATGTATAAATATCTAATGTATAACCTAGATAATCTAGACAATATTGTAAAGGTAAACAGACCTATAACCATAAGATAGGCCTATTACAAACATACAACATATACACATAGAAAAGGCAATAGAAAGGATAACCAGTCCTCAGAAAGTTCCGATGATGAATATGGGTACTGGTATGTAGGGTCTCCGGCAGCTCTCAATGTGGACCTACCACGTCCACAGGATATCTACAAAGGAAAAGAGAGGAGAGAGCGCACGCCCATAGCGTATAAAAGTATATTTAATGAGGGGGAGGGGGGAGGGAGGGGTAAAAAACGCACTTACAAGAAGTACAATAAAATCAAGCATATGTGATAATAATCACCACCATCCGGTCTAACTGCAAGCTCTTGGGGCAGTCCCAGGCTCCGTTGGTGGAGGAGCAGCGTCTCAGCAGATTCCAGGACTGATGTAGGTCATCCGGTCAAATTGCAGACTTTGGGGGCATTCCCAGGCTCCGTTTGGCAAATATGCAGCGTACCAGCAGTTTACCAGGGCTGGTGTGCTGTGAATAGTCCCAGACAAAAGTTCCGTGTGTATAGTGCCTGCAGCACTAGCGCTAGGATCAATCCGCTCCTGCGCTGAATGTAGACTTGAATGTCAGTGCGTCTGACGTCACGACGCTCCCTGACGCGTTTCGTCAGTCTCGGCTAACTTTTTCAAAGGGATGACGTGAGGGGGGGAGGTCCGGTATTTTATACACACTCCAATGAAGGTAATTGTTGAATAACCGCCCCTACTCAGCTGCTATCATTAACCGTGCTACCAGCACTATAACATACATAATTACATAAAATGCAGATATTTACCCTGAAAGAATTGGAGGAGATGATAAAATTAACCTATACATTCAATGTCTATCATATTACTAAATATACATATACAATTAACACACAGTTAAACATATATATTAAATATAAAAATAGTCCTCAATAACCAATTATAAAACAACAATATAAAACAACATTATTCTCTAGGGTTCAAACCAAAATTGAAAATACGAATCTTGTATGTGGATCAAACCCCATCAGTATTAACTATGGGATACATTGCATTACATCAACATAATGCAATGATATTGCATATCTAGATCCCACCTATAGATAGAGGGATGATCACACATAGGCCAGTTTGGAGTATAATACTTAGATATTGATGATAGAAAAGGAGATCATATGACATTAAAATTATATATATATATACAACCACAATTGAATAACATTAAATATTGCACCCTGATGCGTGCATAAATAAATTGTCAATTCTTATGATCCCATATGATTGGACTAATGACAAAATAATTTTAATTATAAATTTAAATATAAATGAGGATGAAAATTTAGTATATAAAAAAATATATAATAAAATGAAAATGAAAATATAAAAGTTCATACAAATGAGATCCAAACTCAAAAGGAAGTATGAAACTGGAGTCTGTATGCCACAAACAAAGCTCGGGCCCGGAGGTGTGTCTACATATGTGTGCTATACTGAAATCAAATAAAAATGAGTTATGTGTACTATATACTCTATACTATATACCTATTTATATCTATTCTATATAGTGACTACAAGGCCCTAATTGGCCGTTTTACGTGAATATCTAAATGATATATATAAAAGTGCTTATTAAGTGTTGTGCTGTGTATATGTAAAGGTAAATTCCTCATACCATCTATTAGACCCAGTGTCCCTATTTTAAAGTGTCAATTTTATAAATCAACATTAATGTGCAATGAATGGATCATCCATCTGTCGGACGGAAGGGAGGAGGGTAGGGACTGGGAGGGGAAGGTACGGAATGGGAGGGGGGGGGGGAAAGGAAGGGGGATGGGAATAGGAATAGGGGGACCTCTGGAGGAGATCCAAACAGGGGATGGACTGAGAAGCAGAGGAGGAGAACAGGAAGAGGCATCCGAGGAATATCTAAACTAAAGTACTAACGTCTAAACATTCGTTTAGTCCCCCAGGACTGAGAGTGCCCAATTGGTGAATCCAATAGGATTCCCGCCTGCAGAGCGTCTTGAACCGGTCGCCTCCCAGAACACAGGAAGAAATGGTCTCTATTCCCATAATTTGCATGGTCTTGGGATTTTGTTGATGAAATTATTTAAAGTGTCGAGGGACACTATGATTATTCAGACCCTTAATAACATTTCTCCTATGTTCTAGGAAGCGAGTTCCCAGAGTCCTGGTGGTTCGTCCAACATATTTCAGACTGCAACCGCACTGTATAAGATACACAACATAAGTGCTGAGACAGGTGATAGAGCTACTGATATCATACGTGGTACCCCTCATTGGAGAACAAACTTGAGTTTGATTCAAAAGATGCCTGCACGTAATGCATCGACTGCGACCACAGGGATGGTTACCCAATGGTCCCTTCTGTTTTGCAGTATCACAAATGGAGGAAGATTTAAGCCTAGTTGGAGCTAGTATGCTTTTTATACTCCTTGCTTTCCTGTATGTAACAGTAGCTCTATCCGGCAGGATAGGTCCTAGATGAGGATCACACTTTAGAATGGACCAGTGGTCATTTAAAATCCTATTGATAAATTTGGATGACTGGTTGTAAGTAGTGATAAATCTTACAGTCGACCTCTCTATCTCTGAATGTATTATTGGGGTGTCATAACCTGAACGTTTTCCTCTCTGTTGTTTATTCTGTTTGTTTTTGGATTTTTCAAGTAGAGTCGATCTAGCAATGGAACTCACCTTGCTGAGAGAGTCGGACACCACGACGGGATCATATCCCTTGGAAAGAAACTTCTTCCCAAGTGTGACCGACTGGTTTTCAAAGTCAACATCCCTTGTGCAGTTCCTACGAATTCTGTGGAACTGCCCCAAGGGAATATTGTGGAGCCAGTGTTTGTGATGGTTGCTGGACGCATGGACGTAACTATTCACAGACACAGACTTGAAATGTGTGGTGGTGATGATATTCAGGTCTTTGTCTATGCTCAGGGCCAGATCCAGAAAGACAGTGGACAAGTTGTTGATATCAAAAGTGAATTTGAGTCCAAACGAGTTGTCGCTGAAGGAGCTCAGGATGTCGTGTAAGACCGACTCCTCTCCATCCCAAATTAATATAATGTCATCTATGAAACGACCATAGTATACGAGACCCGCTCCAAGCGAGATGTTCTGCCAGATATGGGATTCCTCCCAGTACCCCATGAAGAGGTTGGCGTAACTAGGAGCGAATCTCATACCCATGGCCGTTCCACAGATTTGTAAGTGAAAATCATTTTCAAATAAAAAATAATTGTGCGTGAGAATAAAGTGAATACTTTGTAAAATAAATTGCCTGTGTTTTTCTGGGAATAGTGAATCCTTATCCAACCAATATTTGATTGCCTCTAACCCCTTGGTATGTTCTATACAGGTGTATAGTGATGATACATCACATGTGGCCCATAGATAGGTGGATTTCCACCTAATATTGGAAATGGAGTCGATGACATGGAGCGTATCCTTAACATGGGACCTTAGTGCAGTTACATAGGGGTGGAGAAAGTAATCTACATATTGGGATAGGGTCCACGCCCGATACTATGGGTCTACCAAGGGGATTGGACAAGGATTTGTGCACTTTGGGAAGGTGGTAAAAAATAGGAGTGCGTGGATGTGAACAGAACAAAACAAAAATTTAAATTCTACTTTAGAAATAATACCATCACCTAGTGCAGATGTGAGGAGCTCCTTCAGCAACAGCTGGTAGGTGTCAACTGGATCGGATTCCAACAAGGTATAGGAGGCTGAGTCACCCAGGAGTCTGCGTGCCTCTGTGAGATAAGCAGATAAGTCCTGGATGACTATGCCCCCCCCCTTGTCGGCCTGTCTAATAACTATATCATGATTGATTTTTAGCCCGCCCAATGCGCCCAGTTCACCTTTTGTTAAATTGGGATTGAATTTGATAGATTTGGCACACATGGACTCAAAGTCACGTAAAACCAGGCTGTAGAACGTATCCACAAATCCGCCCTTGGACTGGTATGGGAAGAAGACTGATTTCGGTCTAAAAGGTGAGTGCAAAATATTGCAATCCTCATCTAAATCTCCCTCCACTAAATCTCTTTTCTATCATCAATATCTAAGTATTATACTCCAAACTGGCCTATGTGTGATCATCCCTCTATCTATAGGTGGGATCTAGATATGCAATATCATTGCATTATGTTGATGTAATGCAATGTATCCCATAGTTAATACTAATGGGGTTTGATCCACATACAAGATTCGTATTTTAAATTTTGGTTTGAACCCTAGAGAATAATGTTGTTTTATATTGTTGTTTTATAATTGGTTATTGAGGACTATTTTTATATTTAATATATATGTTTAACTGTGTGTTAATTGTATATGTATATTTAGTAATATGATAGACATTGAATGTATAGGTTAATTTTATCATCTCCTCCAATTCTTTCAGGGTAAATATCTGCATTTTATGTAATTATGTATGTTATAGTGCTGGTAGCACGGTTAATGATAGCAGCTGAGTAGGGGCGGTTATTCAACATTTACCTTCATTGGAGTGTGTATAAAATACCGGACCTCCCCCCCTCACGTCATCCCTTTGAAAAAGTTAGCCGAGACTGACGAAACGCGTCAGGGAGCGTCGTGACGTCAGACGCACTGACATTCAAGTCTACATTCAGCGCAGGAGCGGATTGATCCTAGCGCTAGTGCTGCAGGCACTATACACACGGAACTTTTGTCTGGGACTATTCACAGCACACCAGCCCTGGTAAACTGCTGGTACGCTGCATATTTGCCAAACGGAGCCTGGGAATGCCCCAAAGTCTGCAATTTGACCGGATGACCTAGCTGAGAGACCCGGCGTTGCCCGGGATGTAAATGCGTAATAGGTAGTATTTATTTATAAATCGTGAACAATAGGTGACTGTTTGTTGTAAAGGTTGGATAATAATATTGAAAAGAAAGATGGAAGAAAATGTAATACGATGTTGTATAAAAATGGTTTATTGTAACCACACCACAGTACAATGTATATTTTGGTGGCATAAGTGATGTAAAAATCTGAGTCGTGTGTCCTGCTAGGGTGTGAGGCGGCGGGTGGCGCGTGGGTTGTGAGTGCTGTGTGAGGTGGTGGGAAGGGGGAGGAGTTGGGAAGGGGGAGGCGGAGGGGAGGCGGTGGGAAGGCGGGGGGTGGGAGGAGGTGGGAAGGCGGGGGGTGGGGAGGCGGTGGGATGGTGGTGGGAAGGGGGGTGGGAGGCGGTGGGAAGGGGGGGAGGGAGGCGGTGGGAAGGGGGGGGGGGGAGGCGGTGGGAAGGGGGGAGGGGGAGGCGGTGGGAAGGGGGGGGGGGGAGGCGGTGGGAAGGGGGGGGGAGGCGGTGGAAGGGGGGGGGAGGCGGTGGGAGGGGGGGGGAGGCGGTGGGAAGGGGGGGGGGGGAGGCGGTGGGAAGGGGGGGGGGAGGCGGTGGGAAGGGGGGGGGGAGGCGGTGGGAAGGGGTGGGGGGGAGGCGGTGGGAAGGGGGGCTGGGAGGCGGTGGGAAGGGGGGGGGGGAGGCGGTGGGAAGGGGGGGGGGAGGCGGTGGGAAGGGGGGGGGGAGGTGGTGGGAAGGGGGGGGGGAGGCGGTGGGAAGGGGGGGGAGGCAGTGGGAAGGGGGGGGAGGCAGTGGGAAGGGGGGGGGAGGCAGTGGGAAGGGGGGGTGGAGGGGAGGTGAGGGGGGGAGGGGAGGTGGAGGGGGGGGTGGAGGGGAGGTGAAGGGGGGGTGGAGGGGAGGTGAAGGGGGGGAGTGGAAGGGAGGTGAAGGGGGGGGTGGAAGGGAGGTGAAGGAAGGGAGGTGAAGGGGGGGGGGTGGAGGGGAGGTGAAGGGGGGGGGGTGGAGGGGAGGTGGAAGGGGGGGTGGTGGAGGGGAGGTAAATGGGGGAGGTGAAGGGGGGTGGAAGGGAGAAGTGGAGTGAGGGGAGGTGAAAGGGGTGAGGGAGGTGATGGGGGGGTGAGGGGTGGGTGAGGGGAGGTGAAGGCCGCTCACTCACCCGTCCGGCAGGTCCCACGTGGATCTGAGGCGGGAGGCAGCGTGTTGTGGCCGCTCTCCCGCTGTGTCCCGGGCGCTCGCTCGCTCCCCCGCTGACTGTAGCGGCGCCGGGGGGGGGGAGGGGGGTATCGGGGAGACACTGACACTGGAGGGGAGGGGGGGGGGGAGGTGTGTAGGGTGAAAGGGGGGTGGAGGGAGGTGAAGGCCGCTCACTCACCCATCCGGCAGGTCCCACGTGGATCTGAGGCGGGAGGCAGCGTGTTGTGGCCGCTCCCCCGCTGTGTCCCGGGCGCCGCCATCTTGGGCACTCGGCGCCGCGAGGCAGCCTGCCTGGCCACTGGCTGTTCCCCCGCCGGGGAGGGGTGAGTTGTAGCGCCGGGGAGGGGGGGGCATGTATATGTGTAGGGGGGGAGTAGTGGGAGATATAGAGGGGGGGGTCTCGCACGGCGCTGACGGTGGGTGGGGGGTGGGGGCGCTGAAGGGGTAATAATAGTGTGTGTGTGTCCCGCTGACTGTAGCGGCGCCGGGGGAGGGGGGAGTCGGGGTGAAAGCGCGGGAGACACGGGGAGAGGAGGAGGTGCGCAGCGGGTGCTGCTAACTATGAGCCCCGCTAATGTATGTAACTGTGTGTGTGTGTCACTGTGTGTGTGTCTGTCACTGTGTGTGTGTGTGTGTGTGTGTGTGTGTGTGTCTGTCTGTCACTGTGTGTGTGTGTGTGTGTGTGTGTCTGTCTGTCACTGTGTGTGTGTGTCTGTGTGTGTGTGTGTGTCCTGTGTGTGTGTGTGTGTGTCCCTGTGTGTGTCCCTGTGGTGTGTGTGTGTGTGTGTGTGTGTGTGTCCCCCCTGTGTGTGTGTGTCCCTGTGTTCCCTGTGTGTGTCCTTTGGCCCGTCACTCCGCCTCAGGCCAATGAGAGGTGTGCGGGGGCGGGCGGGCCAAGGGACCAATGAGATTTCCCTAGGGACACCGGACATCCAGGCAAGCAGGCAGGCATGCATGCATGCAGGCAGGCAGGCAAACATACAGTGCTTTCACTAATATAGTATAAAGATATATATGTATATATATACTAGCTGAGAGACCCGGCGTTGCCCGGGATGTAAATGCGTAATAGGTAGTATTATTTATAAATTGTGGAACAATAGGTGAGTATTTGTTGTAAAGGTTGGATAATAATATTGAAAAGAAAGATGGAAGAAAATGTAATACGATGTTGTATAAAAAATGGTTTATTGTAACCACACCACAGTACAATGTATATTTTTGTGCCATAAGTGATGTAAAAATGTGAGGCGTGTGTCCTGCTAGGGTGTGAGGCGGCGGGTGGCGCGTGGTTGTGAGTGCTGTCTGCGAGTGGGGGGTCCTGCTAGGGTGTGAGGCGGCGGGTGGTGCGTGGGTTGTGAGTGCTGTCTGTGACTGTGGGTCCTGCTAGGGTGTGAGGCGGCGGGTGGCGCGTGGGTTGTGAGTGCTGTCTGTGAGTGGGTTCCTGCTAGGGTGTGAGGCGGCGGGGTGGCGCGTGGGTTGTGAGTGCTGTCTGTGAGTGGGGGTCCTGCTAGGGTGTGAGGCGGTGGGTCAGTGATGTCGGTGCGTAGGGGCGGGAGGCAGCAGGTGTGTGTGGCGGCAGGTATGTGTCGAGTGTGGCGGGTGTCTGTTGAGTGCGTGCAGCGGCTGTGAGGCGGTGGGTGAAAGGCAGAGGCGGCCGGAGTAAGGGCGGTGAAAGGCAGAGGCGGGGGTGGGGAGGCGGTAAGGCGGGCAGGAAGGCGAAGGGCGGCGGGAAGGGGAGGAGGGGGTGGTGGAGGGGGGCAAGGGGTGGAGGAGGGGGGCAAGGGGTGGAGGAGGGGGGAAGGTTAGAGGAGGGGGGAAGGGTTAGAGGAGGGGGGGGGAAGGGTTAGAGGAGCGGGGGGGAAGGGTTAGAGGAGGGGGGGGAAGGGGTGGAAGTGTGGGAGGGGGTGGGAGGGGAAAGGGGTGGAGGGGAGGGGGGTGCAGGGGTGGAGGGGAGGGGAGGGGGGGTGGAGGGGAGCGGAGGGGGGGGGAAAGGGGAGCGGAGGGGGGGGGAAAGGGGGAGCGGAGGGGGGGAAAGGGGAGCGGAGGGGGGGGAAAGGGGAGCGGAGGGGGGGGGAAAGGGGAGCGGAGGGGGGGAAAGGGGAGCGGAGGGGGGGAAAGGGGAGCGGAGGGGGGGAAAGGGGAGCGGAGGGGGGGGAAAGGGGAGGCGGAGGGGGGGGGAAAGGGGAGCGGAGGGGGGAAAGGGGAGCGGAGGGGGGGGAAAGGGGAGCGCAGTGGGGGGGGGGTGGAAAGGGGAGCGGAGGGGGGGGGGGAAGGGGAGCGGGGGGGGGGGTAAGGGGAGGGGAGCGGAGGGGGGGGGAAGGGGAGCGGGGGGGGAAGGGGAGCGGGGGGGAAGGGGAGGCGGGGGGGGGAAGGGGGAGCGGGGGGGAAGGGGAGGGGGGGGGAAGGGGAGCAGGGGGGGGAAGGGGAGCGGGGGGGGGGGGAAAGGGGAGAAGTGGTGGGAAGGGGGAGGAGGGGGGAGGTGGTGGGAAGGGGGCAAAGGGGGGAGGTGGTGGGAAGGGGGGAGGTGGTGGGAAGGGGAGGAGGGGGATGTGGTGGGAAGGGGAGGTGGTGGGATGTGGTGGGAAGGGGGAGGTGGTGGGAAGGGGGAGAAGGGGGAGGTGGTGGGAAGTGGGGAGGTGGGTGGGAAGGGGGAGGAGGGGGGAGGTGGTGGAATGGGGAGGAGGGGAAGGTGGTGGAGGGGGAGGAGGGGGGAGGTGGTGGGAATGGGGAGGAGGGGGAAGGTGGTGGAAGGGGGAGGAGGGGGGATGTGGTGGGGAGGAGGGGTGAGTTGGTGGAAGGGGGGGGGAGTTGGTGGGAAGGGGGAGGAGGTGGGAAGGGGGGGGAAGGGGGAGGAGGTGGGAAGGGGGGGAAGGGGGAGGTGGTGGAAAGGGGGGGAGGTGGTGGGAAGGGGGGGGAGGTGGTGGGAAGGGGGAGGAGGTGGAAGGGGGAGGAAGGGGGAGGCGGTGGGAAGGAAGGCGGGTGGGAAGGGAGGTGGTGGGAAGGGGGAGGAGGGGGGATGTGGTGGGGAGGAGGGGTGAGTTGGTGGGAAGGGGGGGGAGTTGGTGGGAAGGGGGAGGAGGTGGGAAGGGGGGGGAAGGGGGAGGAGGTGGGAAGGGGGGGGAAGGGGGGAGGTGGTGGAAAGGGGGGGAGGTGGTGGGAAGGGGGGGAGGTGGTGGTGGGAAGGGGAGGAGGTGGGAAGGGGGAGGAAGGGGGAGGCGGTGGGAAGGGGAGGCGGTGGGAAGGGGAGGCGGTGGGAAGGGGGAAGGGAGGCGGTGGGAAGGGGGAGGGGAGGCGGTGGGAAGGGGGAGGGGAGGCGGTGGGAAGGGGGAGGGGAGGCGGTGGGAAGGGGGGGAGGCGGTGGGAAGGGGGGGGAGGCGGGTGGCAAGGGGGGGAGGCAGGTGGGAAGGGGGGAGGTGGTGGGAAGGGGGAGGAGGGGGGAGGTGGTGGGATGGGGAGGAGGGGGAAGGTGGTGGGAAGGGGGAGGAGGGGGGAGGTGGTGGGATGGGGAGGAGGGGGAAGGTGGTGGAAGGGGGAGGAGGGGGGATGTGGTGGGGAGGAGGGGTGAGTTGGTGGGAAGGGGGAGGAGGGGTGAGGTGGTGGGAAGGGGGAGGAGGGGTGAGGTGGTGGGAAGGGGGGGAGTTGGTGGGAAGGGGGAGGAGGTGGGAAGGGGGGGAAGGGGGAGGAGGTGGGAAGGGGGGAAGGGGGAGGTGGTGGGAAGGGGGAGGAGGTGGGAAGGGGAGGAAGGGGGAGGCGGTGGGAAGGGGAGGCGGTGGAAGGGGGAGGGGAGGCGGTGGGAAGGGGGAGGGGAGGCGGTGGGAAGGGGAGGGAGGCAGTGGAAGGGGGAGGGGAGGCGGTGGGAAGGGGGGGGAGGCAGTGGGAAGGGGGGGGGAGGCGGTGGGAAGGGGGGGGAGGCTGTGGGAAGGGGGGGGAGGCAGTGGGAAGGGGGGGGGAGGCGGTGGGAAGGGGGGGAGGCGGTGGGAAGGGGGGGGGGGGAGGCGGTGGGAAGGGGGGGGAGGCGGTGGGAAGGGGGGGGAGGCGGTGGGAAGGGGGGGGAGGCGGTGGGAAGGGGGTAGGAAGGGGGGGTAGGAAGGGGGGGAGGCGGTGGGAAGGGGGGGGAGGCGGTGGAAAGTTGGGAGGGGAGGCGGTGGGAAGGGAGGTGGTGGGAAGGGGGCGGTGGGAAGGGGCAGTGGGAAGGGGGGGGGCGGTGGGAAGGGGGGGGGGCGGTGGGAAGGGGGCGGTGGGAAGGGTGGGGGCGGTGGGAAGGGGGGGGGGCGGTGGGAAGGGGGGGGGGGCGGTGGAAGGGGGGAGGGGAGGCGGTTGGAAGGGGGGGGAGGCGGTGGGAAGGGGGAGGGGAGGCGGTGGGAAGGGGGAGGGGAGGCGGTGGGAAGGGGGGCAGTGGACAGGAAGGGGGGCAGTGGACAGGAGGGGGGGGGCAGTGGACAGGAGGGGGGGGGCAGTGGACAGGAGGGGGGGGGCAGTGGACAGGAGGGGGGGGGCAGTGGACAGGAGGGGGGGGGCAGTGGACAGGAGGGGGGGGGCAGTGGACAGGAGGGGGGGGGCAGTGGACAGGAGGGGGATGCAGTGGGCAGGAGGGGGGGGGGCAGTGGACAGGAGGGGGGGCAGTGGACAGGAGGGGGGGCAGTGGACAGGAGGGGGGGGCAGTGGACAGTAGGGGGGGGCAGTGGACAGGAGGGGGGGGGCAGTGGACAGGAGGGGGATGCAGTGGACAGGAGGGGGGGCAGTGGACAGTAGGGGGGTGCAGTGGACAGTAGGGGGGGCAGTGGACAGGAGGGGGGGGCAGTGGGACAGGAGGGGGGGCAGTGGACTGGGAGGGGGGGCAGGGAACAGTGGACAGGAGGGGGTGGACAGTGGACAGGAGGGGGGGGGCTGTGGACAGGGAAGGGGGGGCAGTGGACAGGAGAGGGGGGGCAGTGGACAGGAGAGGGGGGGTGTGGACAGGAGAGGGGGGCAGTGGACAGGAGAGGGGGGCAGTGGACAGGAGGGGGGGGCAGTGGACAGGAGGAGGGGCTGTGGACAGGAGGGGGGGGCTGTGGACAGGAGGGGGGGCAGTGGACAGGAGGGGGGGGGGCAGTGGACAGGTGGGGGGGGGCAGTGGGACAGGTGGGGGGGGCAATGGACAGGAGAGGGGGGGGCAGTGGACAGGAGAGGGGGGCAGTGGACAGGAGAGGGGGGGGCAGTGGACAGGAGAGGGGGGGCAGTGGACAGGAGAGGGGGGCAGTGGACAGGAGAGGGGGCAGTGGACAGGAGGGGGGCTGTGGACAGGAGGGGGGGCAGTGGACAGGAGAGGGGGGCAGTTGGACAGGAGAGGGGGGCAGTG
>NC_134497.1:12709635-12775669 GCF_040206685.1 Ascaphus truei
ACACACACACACACACACACACACACACACACACACACACACACACACACACACACACACACACCTCAGTTGATGCGCCCTTTCTTTAGTTCCGTTTGGCGCCGGAGGTGGGGAGCGACACCTACCTGTACTTCCGGGCGCCGCCCCGTCTGACTCGGCGCCGCGAGGGAGGAAGGGGGTCCGCCATCTTACGCGCCGCGTGGCAGCTGCGGGAAGCGAGGTGATTTGGAGCGGGGAGGGGGGAGAGGTGATTTGGAGGCGGGGAGAGGTGATTTGGAGCGGGGAGAGGTGATGCCGCTGGGGAGGGGGAAGAGGTGATGCCGCTGGGGAGGGGGAAGAGGTGATGCGCTGGGGAGGGGGAAGAGGTGATGCCGCTGGGGAGGGGGAAGAGTGATGCCGCTGGGGAGGGGGAAGAGGTGATGCCGCTGGGGAGGGGGAAGAGGTGATGCCGCTGGGGAGGGGGAAGAGGTGATGCCGCTGGGGAGGGGGAAGAGGTGATGCCGCTGGGGAGGGGGAAGAGGTGATGCCGCTGGGGAGGGGGAAGAGGTGATGCCGCTGGGGAGGGGGAAGAGGTGATGCCGCTGGGGAGGGGAAGAGGTGATGCGCTGGGGAGGGGGAAAAGGTGATTTGGAGAGGGGAGAGAGGTGTGTGTGTGTGTGTGTGTGTGTGTGTGTGTGTGTGTGTGTGTGTGTGTGTGTGTGTGTGTGTGTGTGTGTGTGTGTGTGTGTGTGTTATTTATTTTTTTGGACCTTTGGCCCGTCACTCCGCCTCAGGCCAATGAGAGGTGTGGGGGGCGGGCCAAGGGGGGTGGTGTGAGTGTGTGAGGCCAATGAGAGGTGTGCGGGGGTGTGTGCGGGGGCGGGCGGGGGTGTGCGGGGGCGGGCGGGCGGGCCAAGGGACCAATGAGATTGCCGCTAGGGACACCGGACATCCAGCAGGCAGGCATGCATGCATGCAGGCAGGCAGGCAAACATACAGTGCTTTCACTAATATAGTATAAGATATATCTATATATACACACACACACACACACACACACACAGCGGGGGAGCGGAGTGAGCGAGCGCGCACCAGGGACACAGCGGGGGAGCGGCCACAACAAGCTGCCTCCCGCCTCGGATCCACGTGGGAGCGGCCGGATGGGTGAGTGAGCGGCCTTCACCTCCCCTCACCCACCCCTCACTACACTTCCCCTCCTTCCACATCCCCTCCCCCCCCCTCCACCTCCCCCCCCCTCCACACCCCTCCACCCCCCCTTCACCTCCCTTCCACCCCCCCCTTCACCTCCCCTCCACCCCCTCCCCTCCACCCCCCCCTTCACCTCCCCTCCACCCCCCCCCCCCCTTCACCTCCCCTCCACCCCCCCCTTCACCTCCCCTCCGCCCCACCCCCCTTCACCTCCCTCCACCCCCCCTCCACCCCCCTTCACCTCCCTCCACCCCCCCCTTCACCTCCCCTCCACCCCCCCCCTTCACCTCCCCTCCACCCCCCCTTCACCTCCCCTCCACCCCCCCCTTCACCTCCCCTCCAACCCCCCTTCACCTCCCTCCACCCCCCTTCACCTCCCCTCCAACCCCCCTTCACCTCCCCTCCACCCCTGCTTCACCTCCCCTCCACCCCCGCTTCACCTCCCTCCAACCCCCCTTCACCTCCCCTCCAACCCCCCTTCACCTCCCCTCCAACACCTCCCTCCACCCCCGCTTCACCTCTCCTCCAACCCCCCTTCACCTCCCCTCCATCCCCTTCACCCCCCCTCCCCCCCACCCCCCCTCCCCTCCAGTGTCAGCGAATCCAGTGTCAGTGTCTCCCCGATACACCCCCCCCCCCGGCGCCGCTACAGTCAGCGGGGGAGCGGAGCGAGCGAGCGTCCGGGACACAGCGGGGGAGCGGCCTCCCGCCTCAGATCCACGTGGGAGCGGCCGGACGGGTGAGTGAGCGGCCTTCACCTCCCCTCACCCACCCCTCACTACACTTCCCCTCCCTTCCACATCCCTCCCCCCCCCTCTACCTCCCCCCCCCTCCCCCCCTCCACCCCCCCTTCACCTCCCTCCACCCCCCCTTCACCTCCCCTCCACCCCCCTCCCCTCCCACCCCCCCCTCACCTCCCCTCCACCCCCCCTTCACCTCCCCTCCACCCCCCCCTTCACCTCCCCTCCACCCCCCCCCCTTCACCTCCCCTCCACCCCCCCCCCTTCACCTCCCCCTCCACCCCCCCCTTCACCTCCCCTCCCCTCCACCCCCCCTTCACCTCCCCTCCACCCCCCTTCCACCCCCCTTCACCTCCCTCCACCCCCCCCTTCACCTCCCCTCCACCCCCCCCTTCACCTCCCCTCCACCCCCCCCTTCACCTCCCTCCACCCCCCCCTTCACCTCCCCTCCACCCCCCCCTTCACCTCCCCTCCACCCCCCCACTTCACCTCCCCTCCACCCCCCCTTCACCTCCCCTCCAACCCCCCTTCACCTCCCCTCCACCCCCCCCTTCACCTCCCCTCCACCCCCCCCTTCACCTCCCCTCCAACCCCCCTTCACCTCCCCTCCAACCCCCCTTCACCTCCCCTCCAACCCCCCTTCACCTCCCCTCCAACCCCCCTTCACCTCCCCTCCACCCCTGCTTCACCTCCCCTCCACCCCCCTTCACCTCCCCTCCACCCCCCTTCACCTCCCCTCCAACCCCCTTCACCTCCCCTCCAACACCTCCCCTCCACCCCCGCTTCACCTCCCCTTCACCTCCCCTCCACCCCCCCTTCACCTCCGCTTCACCTCCCCTCCACCCCCCCCACTTCACCTCCCCTCCCCTCCCCTCCACCTCCCCCCCCCTTCACCTCCCCTCCACCCACCCTTCACCCCCCCTTCACCTCCCCTTCACCTCCCCCTTCACCTCCCCTCCACACCCCCCTCCACCCCCGCTTCACCTCCCCTTCACCTCCCCTCCACCCCCCCTTCACCGCCCCTCCACCCCTGCTTCACCTCCCCTCCACCCCCACCTTCACCTCCCCTCCACCCCCACTCCACCCCCACCTTCACCCCCCCTCCACCCCCCCACCTTCATCCACCCCCACCTTCACCCCCCCTCCACCTTCACCGCCCCCTCCACCCCCACCTCCACCGCCCCCTTCACCCCCACCTTCACCCCCTTCACCTTCCCTTCACTCCCCCCTTACAACCTCCCACCACCTCCCACCTCCCCCCCCTTCCCACCACCTCCACCCCTTCCCACCACCTCCACCACCTCCCCTCCCTTCCCACCACCTCCCCCCCCTTCCCACCACCCCCCCTTCCCACCACCTCCACCCCTTCCCACCACCCCCTCCCTTCCCACCACCTCCACCCCTTCCCACCACCTTCCCTCCTTCCCCCCACCCCCTCCTTCCCACCTTCCCCCCACCCCCTCCTCCCCCTCCTCCCCCCCCTTCCACCACCCCCCCTTCCCACCACCTCCACCCTTCCCACCACCCCCTCCCTTCCCACCACCTCCACCCCTTCCCACCACTTCCCTCCTTCCCCCCACCCCCTCCTCCCCCCCTTCCCACCTTCCCCCCACCCCCTCCTCCCCCCCTTCCCACCTCCCCCCACCACCTCCCCCCTTCCCACCACCTCCCCTCCCTTCCCACCCTCCCCCCTTCCCACCCTCCCCCCTCCTCCACCCTTCCCCTCCTCCACCCTTCCCCTCCTCCACCTCACCCTCCTCACCTCCCCCTTACCCTCCTCAGATCCACCCTTACCCTCCTCCACCCTTACCCTCCTCACCTCCCCCTTACCCTCCTCACCTCCCCACTTCCCTTCCCCCTTTCCCCATTCCTCTCCCCCCTTTCCCCCCTCCACCCTCCCCCCTCTTTCCCTCCTCCCCCACCTTTCCCCCCTTTCCCCCTCCCCCACCCCACCTTTCCCCTCCCCCACCTTTCCCCCTTCACCCCTCCCCCCCTTCACCCTTTCCCCACCTCCCCCCTTCACCCTTTCCCCCACCTCCCCCCCTCCCACCTCCCCCCTCTCCCCCACCTCTCCCCTTCCCCACCTCCCTCTTCCCCCTTCCCCTCCTCCACCTCCCCTTCCTCCTGTCACCCCCCCCCTTCGCCTCCTGTCACCCCCCCTTCACCTCCTGTCACCCCCCCTCCCTTCACCTCCTGTCACCCCCCCCCCTCCCTTCACCTCCTGCCAACCCCCCTTCACCTCCCCTCCACCTCCCCTCCGCCCCCCTTCACCTCCCCTCCGCCCCCCCCTTCACTTCCCTTACCATCCCCCACCACCCCCCACCACCCCCCCCTCACCACCTCCCCTCCGACCTCCCTCCCGCCCCCCTTCACCTCCCCTCACCACCCCCCACCACCCCTCCGACCTCACCTCCCCTCCTTCAACGCCTATCATCCGCCCTCCCGCCTCTGCCTTTCGCCCACCCGCACTTCTGCTTTTCACCCGCCCACCGCTCACACCCCTGCGCCACACAGCCGCCGCACGCACTCAACAGACACCCGCCACACTCGACACACACCCGCCACCTCTCACCCACCCCACACACTCGACACACACCTGCCGCATCCTGCCCTACGCAACAATATCACTGACCAGCTGTCACCCGCACTCGCCACACACCCGCCGCCTCACACCCTAGCAGGACCCCGACCCACAGCCAGCACTCACTACCCACGCGCCACCCGTACTGAACACCCACCCGCCGCCTCACACCCTAGCAGGACACACGCCTCACATTTTCACATCACTTATGTCACCAAAATATACATTGTACTGTGGTGTGTTTACAATAAACCATTTTTAAATAACAACATCGTATTACATTTTCTTCCATCTCTTTTCAACATTATTATCCAACCTTTACAACAAATACTCACCTATTGTTCCACGATTTATAAATAATA
Source organism: Ascaphus truei (assembly GCF_040206685.1). Classification (NCBI taxonomy): domain Eukaryota; kingdom Metazoa; phylum Chordata; class Amphibia; order Anura; family Ascaphidae; genus Ascaphus; species Ascaphus truei. The sequence continues at coordinate 12,714,507 of NC_134497.1, forward strand.
CTACCTATTACGCATTTACATCCCGGGCAACGCCGGGTCTCTCAGCTAGTATTTTATATTTTAAACAGACCAGATTAAAATGAATGAATGAATGGGGACACAAAACAATCTCTGGCTTTGAAGGAGTTAAATGAATGACATGGCAGCTTGCTCAGCAGTCATCAGTCTGCCTAATAAACCCAGACTGTATGTAACAGCCACATCACACTGAATACATGTATGTGGTTACATAACCAGACTGAAAGAGCTATGGGAACAGCACGGTGAGATGCTACAATCGTAAGACGGGGGAAGGTGGGTAGTTTGCTGCGGCCTGCAGGCTAAAGGAGGTAGTAACAAATATTTCACTGCTGTGTGGGCACAGGGAACTTATTTTAGGAAGAACGTGTAGAAAAATAACACTTCTTTTTTTACTAGTTCCATATTTACATAGGGGATGAGTTTGAAAAAAAAAAAGACACATGTCCATCAAGTTCAACCTGTGTTAAATGTAATCAACCGAGATACTCATCCTAAATGTATTTATTTATTTATAAAATATTTTACCAGGGAGTAATACATTGAGAGTTACCTCTCGTTTTCAAGTATGTCCTGGGCACAGAGTAAAACAAAATAATACATGGTTACAAATACAGTTACATAAATGAACAAGGTATACATTATATACAAGACATTGCATGCACAGTTAAAGAAAATATATATATTATGAGCGTATGAAACTGTGTCAGACCAGATTAAAGTGTGAGACAGCCTTAGATTTGAAAGAACTTGGGCGAAGGAGCGGCTCAGTGAGTAAAGACACTGACTGGTTTTGAGTGTGAAGCAGGGGAACCTGGTTCAATTCCTGTTGTTGGCTCCTTGTGACCTTGGGCAAGTCACTTTATCTCCCTATGCCTCAGGCACCAAACAAAAAACAGATTGTAAGCTCCACAGGGCAGGGACGTGTGCCTGCAAAATGTTTCTGTAAAGTGCTGCATACAACTAGCAGCGCTATACAGGAACATGCTATTATTATGTATAAAACATTAGCTTAGAGCTTACTTCTTTTTCCTTTTTAAAGGTTAGTTATGAAACTGTGCAACTGCATAACTGGGCAATACCAGGGCAGAAAAAAATAGGAGATTTATCAAACATAAACTATTTTCAATACGATGTTATTTTTCTTGGATAAATCATTGGGGGGAGGGGTTGCGTTGGTTATGCAGACAAACGCTGCAGAACAGTCCTCCGGACAAGCAAAAGTCTTCGTTTTCACAAAGGATTGAGCAAACATGTTTTATTTGCAAGAGAAAGGCTGGCATATGGCACAACCCTTTCCATTGAAGTAAAGACATTAAAAAGAAAAGAAAAAACAAAGAACTTGCCATCAGAACATGGTAATTACCCCTTTAAAGATTCACTGATATATTCTGCTGGCCAATTAAAACGTATTGCACGCATTGTGATGCTGGTCTCCAAAATGTCCTCATTCCTTCCTCAAAATATCTCCCTTAATGGTTTTCAAATGTCCCCATAATGGGCATCAGAAGAAAGTCGTAAAAAGTCAGATGAGGACCAGATGTTTCTGCTGGAAAAGTGGTTTGTCTGATATGGCATCTTGGAGCCTTATTTGTCACTGTCACAGTGTAACTGCTGCAGCTGCCGATCCACTGGTGGAAGTGTCTGGAAAGACGGGCATCGGGGGGGTTCCCCCATACAGAGGAGCGTCACCCTGCTAAACAAAGGTAGGTCCGGTAACCCAACCCCCTACTCTGCCACTTTGAATAGGTGAATGTTTATGTCCCCAAAAGGTTGACAGTGTAAGAATGATTATTTGTAAGAAATTATCTGTTTTCTTCATTCTCACGCCCATTTATTTGCTGAAGAAAAATACCGACCAATAAGTTCTAGGAAGTTAAAAAAAAATAAAAAAAATTAAATGTTGCATTGCAAGAATAGGTTTACATGGGAGTCTTCTGGGCAGGTGATGATTTTTAGAAATACATTTCCTTTTCGACAACTGTCCAGAATTTGTACGGAATATGGCATGTACAAACTTGGTCTTACATAGTTACATAGTTGCATAGTACCACAGTTATATAGTACCACAGTTATATAGTTACATTGTTACATAGTACCATATTGTTACATAGTTACATAGTTATAGTACCACATTTTTGTAGTTACATAGTTACATAGTACCACATTTATATAGTTACATAGTAGATGAGGTTGAAAGAAGACATACGTCCATCAAGTTCGGCCTATGCTAAATTTAGACGGCAGATACTTTATCCTATATCCGTACTTACAGTATATTGATCCAGGGGAAGGCAAACACAAACCCCAGTGACACATCATCTAATGATATCTCATGAATGGAAAAATAAATTCCTTCCTGACTCCAAATATTGGCAATCAGATTACTCCCTGGATCAACATCCTTCCCATGTTTACTTGACAGCGAAAAGTCCGGAAATTTCGAAGCGTTGGTCTTCTTATACTTTTTATTGAGTTTTTAGTAGGCCGTCTGGGATTGAAACTGCAAAGGGTACGTAGAAACCCGTTCGCACAACTTTAAAGGCTAAACGTTTCTCGGACGCCACACATTTCCACCAGCAATTTGCTGTTTCGCCAATGAACCACGGTTCCGTCCCAATTCGCGAAGGAGTCACGGAGCGCCAGGGCCGCGGACAAGGGGGGACAAAAGGTAAAGGTGTCCCGGGCCCTGTGGCTGGTGGGGCAAGTTGGCCCTGACCTCAGGCCCGGCTGTCGGTCCTCTCGCGACCGGGCCCCGGCTCTCTCTCAGATACCTGCAGGCCTCTATCAGTGTCCCACGCCGACGGGCATCTGTGACATCAGCGCGCCGGAAATAGGCCTGACCCAGCATCCGGCGCACAACAGCATGGAGGGAAGCCTGCTGCGCACCCGCTCGGTGTGGGACAGAGGGATAGAGGCCTGCAGTGAGGGAGAGCCAGGCCGCAAAAGGACAGGCAGCCGGACTTGGCCAGAGGTCGGACCCAACTTACAGTGCCAGCCGGACGGACCCCCGCAGACCATCCACAAGGTAAGTCTGTCTTTATAATATGTATTGGGGGAGTGGGGGGGCTATTTAAAATGTATTGGGGGAGTGTGGGGCTTTTGGGGAGAGGGGATTTAAAAAATATATTGGGGAGTGAGGGCTTTTAATATGTATTGGGGGAGTGGGGGACTTTTTAATATGTATTGGGGGAGTGGGGGACTTTTTAATATGTATTGGGGGAGTGGGGGACTTTTTAATATGCATTGGGGGAGTGGGGGGCATTTTAGAGTAGGGCAGTTGATGGAAGGTGCGGGCGAGTGAGAGGAGAGAGGGGGAGAGGGAGGGAGTGAATGAGGAATAGAGGGAGTAAGACTGAGACGCAGGGGAGAGAAATACATGCGAGGCGGGAGAGGGGTGATGGAGGAAGAGGGAGTGAGACGGAGGGGAGAGAAATACATGGGAAGAGGGTGGGAAATAGAGGGGACTCGTGAGGTGTGAAATTGGGGGGGGGGGGCTCACAATACCGCCAGGGCGGGGGAGGGGGGGGGGCACGACGTAACTCTAGTCCTGCACCACGGGAAATTTGTCTGCGGCCTTACCGAGTGTTATCTCCTCTTCAGCAAATCCCAGATTCCACGCTCTGGATGGGAGTTAGCATCGTTATGTTAAGTGCGTGCCGAACTCTGACCGCGCTGCGACCGATATCTGATCGGGTCCGTGACCGTTTTTGTTTTTTTCATGAAAAAGGGCCAATTTCGCATGGTACGTGATCTCGGTCTTAAGCTTTGCACATCTAATAAGAAAAAGGCAACTTTCTGTAGAGAAGCTGTAGGAGAGAGATTTACTGGATTTATATATGTCAAGTATATACTGTAAGTACCAATATAGGATACAGTATCGGATGTCTAAATTTAGCATAGGTTGAACTTGATGGACATACGTCTTTTTTCAACCTCATCTACTATGTAACTGTGTAACTATATAACTATGGTACTATGTAACTATGTAACTATGGTACTTTTTAACTATGGTACTTTGTAACTATGGTACTGTGTAACTATAGTACTATGTAACTATGGTACTATGTAACTATGGTACTGTGTAACTATGGTACTATGGTACTATGTAACTATGGTCCTATGTAACTATGGTACTATGTAACTATGGTACTTTTTAACTATGGTACTGTGTAACTATGGTACTGTGTAACTATAGTACTATGTAACTATGGTACTATGTAACAATGGTATTGTGTAACTATGGTACTATGTAACTATGGTACTATGTAACTATGGTACTATGTAACTATGGTCCTATGTAACTATGGTACTATGTAACTATGGTACTGTGTAACTATAGTACTATGTAACTATGGTACTGTGTAACTATAGTACTATGTAACTATGGTCCTATGTAACTATGGTACTATGTAACTATGGTACTGTGTAACTATGGTACTATGTAACTATGGTACTGTGTAACTATAGTACTATGTAACTATGGTACTATGTAACTATGGTACTGTGTAACTATGGAAGCAATCTATTTTTCCATAAACATTTTTTTTAATTATCGGATTATAAAATACACTTGACCTATTTTTTTTTTTGTCAACAAAAATATGAGTTGCATTCAGAACCATTTCATTTGCTTTGGCACAGCTTTGCTATTTCGGGGGGGCGGGAGGGGGGATGGGGGTGTTTCTATATATTCTTTGCTGTTTCGTCATAACTGCCATCAACAGTAAAGTGTCCCAATTCCCTGGTTTGTAGGACGGTAACCCTGCGTTTACCGGACGGTAACCCTGCGTTTACCGGCAGTTTGGAGCTACTGGTAAAATCCACCCTGCATATTTGTGAGAAGTTAAAAGTTCACCAAAGAAGGCAAATTTAAAAAAAAAAAGAAGAAGAGAGAGAGAGAGAGAATTGGTGGGCTACCGCCCTTTATATTTGTCTCTAGGTAATTAAATAGATAATTAAATAGGGATCCACTCCCTAGGCTCTTCTTACAATAACACATTATCTGGAAGACCCTCATTTTAAATTCAGCCCACACCTAGATTCCTCTTCTCACCACACCCCTGTGCTTCTAATGTGACTCTTATTAACGCTGTGAACTGGGAAACTTGGTCTAAAACAAAAATACACATTTCTTCAGGGATATCATGCTATCATTAACCCTGTGTAACCTGTCGCTTGCCCCTCTGTCAGTACATAAAACAGCAGCGTTTTTTTCAGGAAAGCTCGAACTTGCGGCGGAAAAAAAATGCTGTTTTGTTGCGTTTGTGCACGTTTGAAAATAAACGTCGCTAATGTTTTTTTTATTTTTTATTTTTAAAAATGATATAATTATCAAATATTCTTAAATTATGGGGAGAAAAGTGACAACAAAAATGAATCTATATATAATGGCTGCATTTTCATAGTGAAAAGGGCAAACATAGTTTGTGCAGCAAAGTTGGACACCTTGGTTTCAGAATTTTGACCCCGACAGATTCTTCAAAATACTTGCGAATGTTTGCGAAGCAAATACCGACCCATACGCCCATCACTGCTGACAAGTTGATCAGGAAATTACTTTCTATACCTGTTATTTTCCACCAAAGATCAATATCTTCACCGTGCATTCTGGGTTTACCATACATGAGCTAGTAACAATACCGCGGCTAGACCAGTGTTGTTATACAGGGGTTCCTCAGGCATCACAAAAGGGTTCCCTGCAATTTCAAAATGGTACCAAATACAGAAGAATTGACAATGCATCTGATCTCAGACGCGCTATTAGAGAGGGCTGGGGTTCCTTACAATGCATCTGATCTCAGACGCGCTATTAGAGAGGGTTGGGGTTCCTTACAATGCATCTGATCTCAGACGCGCTATTAGAGAGGGTTGGGGTTCCTTACAATGCATCGGATATCCGACGCGGTATTAGAGATGGTTGGGGTTTCTTTCAATGCATCTGATCTCAGACACGCTATTAGAGAGGGTTGGGGTTCCTTACAATGCATCTGATCTCAGACACGCTATTAGAGAGGGTTGGGGTTCTGCACAATGTCACAATATAATTATAGGGTTCCTTAACCCCCAAAAATAGTTTACAAATACTGTATTAGACCCTCACCCAGGCTTCCAATACATCCCCCATGTCCCATTATAACCCTGGTACTCAGTGTAAACCCACAGTTAGCCTACCTCGTGCAGACACAATGTAGAGTGGTTCCTGCAGTCCTGATTGCTGATCTGTAATTTCTGCATATAAAGCAGCACTTTACATAATCAAAACATTTCAGAACTTGTCTTTCCAAATTAGCATTTCCTTACGGTAAAGCCACACACAAATGCTCATTTAGGTTGGCATAACTGGATGTTGTGTAAGTGCAAATCGGTTGCCAGAAGAGCGATTAGGAGTCACTTGGGTTATTGGGCTTTGAGACATTTCACAACTTAAGAAGTTAACAAACATTCCAGTTTTTAAAGACGCAATCCAAGGGAATATTTTTATTTTGTTTACTCAGTATTGAAGCACGGGGTCTCCAGCGCTGAACCCCATTAATTTCAGGTCCGGAGACACCCTGGTTTTGGAGATACATACCCCTGTAGGGGGTGCTTGTAGCCACTCCGATCGGCACCAGGGTTCATGTAATGGTGGCATTTCAAAGATCCCTGCGGACCAATAGAAAGTCGTGACATCATCCGACGCGGCTTCCTATTGGCTCACGTGAGCTTTGAAAGCAGAGCTCCACCAGCGCCCCCTTTCCAGGTAAGTATCTCTGGAAGCAGGGGTTGCCCAGAGCTGAAATTAACGGGGTTCAGCCCGGGAGACCCCCCGGCTTCAATCCCATGTTAAAAAAAGAAATCACCCGCTTGGATTGCTCTTCAAAAAATCATCACCATCGTCATCATTACAGTTTTGTGTCAACCAGTGGGGCTTTTGAGGATAGAAAAGGGGCAGAAACCATAAACAATAGTTATTTTGTTGATATATAAATAGGTTTTTAGGTTTTAACAGAAAAATAGAGGAACCCCCACTGTGACTGATAATCTCGCACTTCTGGTTAAAACCGATAAAGACCGTTAAGGAACCGTCATTTCATATAGCGTTCCTTTCTCTTGTAGCTGCTCCGCTGCAGGTAGGAGACAAAAAACCTCAAGGGGGACGTGTACCTAAACTAACACAAATTCAAATGTGTGTACATTATTTTTTTTTATCATTGTTGAAACATATTTTTGAATGTATGTATGTCTGTCTCTATTTATATAGCACAGAGAAAGGTGAGAAAAAGGCACTTTCACAAAGAGTGGTCACTAAGAATAAAGTAATCTGTATTAAGTGCTCTAATACACAGTAATAACTTCAAGCGACAGTGCTAAAATTAGCATATAAACTTCATTGTGCAAAAAATGGTGCTGTATGTATGTATGTCTTTATTTATATAGCGCCATTAATGTACATAGCGCGTCACAGTAGTAATACACGTGGTAATCATATAAATAACAAATAATACACATAACAGATCATGGGAATCAGTGCTTCAGACATAAAAGTAACATTAAGGAAGAGGAATCCCTGCTCCGAGGAGCTTACAATCTAATTGGTAGGTAGGGAGAACGTACAGAGACAGTAGGAGGGAATTCTGGTAAGTGCGTCTGCAGGGGGCCAAGCTTTATGTATCATGTGTCCAGTATGATCCACAGTGTTAATCATATGCTTCTTTAAGCAAGTGTGTCTTAAGTTGGGTCTTAAAGGTGGATATAGAGTGTGCTAGTCGGGTATTGAGGGGAAGGGCATTCCAGAGGTGTGGGGCAGTCGGTGAGAGGTTTAAGGCGGGAGAGAGCTTTAGATACCAAGGAGGTAGAAAGAAGACATCCTTGAGAAGAACGCAAGAGTTGGGATGGTGCATAGCGAGAAATTAGGGCTGAGATGTAAGGAGGGGTAGAAGAGTGTAAAGCTTTAAAACTGAGGAGGAGAATTGAGTGTGAGATGCGGGATTTGATTGGAAGCCAGGAGAGGGATTTCAGGATTGGAGGCGCGGAGACAGATCTAAGAAAGAGTAGAGTGATTCTGGCAGCAGCGTTTAGGATAGATTGTAGGTGAGACAGGTGAGAGGCAGGAAGGCCAGACAGCAGGAGGTTACAGTAATCAAGACGGGAGAGAATGAGGGCCTGAGTCAGAGTTTTAGCAGGGAGAAAACAAATATGGTTGTAACTCCCTGCTCAAACCCTCTGGTGGGTCCTCTCTTCACTGGTCCCAAAACACTGTATTTCTTCTCACAATCCAGGGGGAGCATAAGGAGAGGAATCAACAAAAAAGGATCTACGTGTAGATGTATGTGAAAGAATTAGAATAAAACGTGTGACGTGGCTCCTATAGGATGCTTTCTCACGATGTATAGGAAGTACTGTATATGCGCAAATCCAAAGCAGTGGCAAAATCTGCACTAATGTGGTAACTTCAGGAGAGATGAACCTCAGTAGAAGATAGAAGAGACTTCAATAGCACAGATCAATATATCAATATATCAACTTTTTTGTTGATTCTCTATTTATATTACATTATCATTAATGTACACAGCGCTTCACAGCAGTAATACACGGGACATTATAAGATAAATAATGCAAATCACACCACATAATGGGAGTAAAACATACAAGTAAAATTAGGAAAAGGAGTCCCTGCCCCACAGAACTTACAATCTAATGAGAACACCGGAATGAAAAAGAAAAAATATACAGCAAAAAACGGAATCCCTATATATAAACCTATAAGAATGCATCTTTAAATAAACGAAGCATATGAGTAGCTCTGTGGCTGATACTATACACACGATACATAAAGCTTGGCCCCCTGCAGACGCACTTACCAGAACGCTCTCCTACTGTCTCTGTACGTTCTTCCTATCAACAAATTAGATTGTAAGCTCTTCGGAGCAGGGACTCCTTTTCCTAAATGTTACTTTTGTGTCTGAAGCGCTTATTCAAACTATGTGTTATTTGTATTATTTGTTATTTATGATTGTCACGTGTATTACTGCTGTGATGCGCTATGTACATTAATGGCGCTATATAAATAAAGACATACATACATACATACATGAGTAAATGTCCATTCCTGATAGCAGGGATTTACCCCCCACAGTGCTGGCACTGAGAGAGTTAAACGGACCGGCCAGATTTCATGCAGGTAGCATGGCTCAGCATTCATGTTAGATTAGCCGGCAGCACAACATCCCACTGCTAAAAAACTGCCCGGAAAGCCGTAATCCCATTATTACTGGCTACAAGGCCCAGGACGTATTGTGCACAAACTATCAGTTGTGTAATTAAGGCTGTTGTCCAAGGTGTCACCTTATTCCTGAATAAGCACCTGTCCTTTTTTATTATTATCAGAAAGTAGCTTTTTTTTTTTTCAATACAGGTCATCTCCGGGACTTTAAAAAGGACCTATCAAAGGCCGTAATTATCACCCACCCACCTGTTGCAGGTGTGAAACCCTAGTACAGGCTGCACACACGCTCGACAGAAAAGTTACTTTTGTTTCTGCTGATAAAGCAGCACAGCTTTGGCTTAAATTACAGGGTATTTTGACGGCTTTTGTATGGACCAAATGCCACATTCCAATGCCGAGTATCACCTTAAAGTGCAGAAATACGTGTTATGTGTCCTGAACCTTTTCAATGTTATCTGGGCCTTATGAGCTCTGGGTGATGATGGCATAATTAATTTATGCATTATCCATGTTTAAGGTATTTATTTAAAGCACTAAACAGCGTGCGTGCGCGTGTGTGTACGTTTTAAGTTATGGTGGGTGAAAAAGGCAACACGACACCTCCACAGTATAGCATATAGCAAATAAAAAGATCACTTGTGAGCACATTCACATGTCTTGGGCAGGTCTGCAACCCTGCCTTTCACCATTATCCCCAACATACAGTGCATTCATTGCAGCAAGGGATTCTGGGAAATGACATGCACATGAGCACACGGTGTGTCACCTTTTGTCTGAAAATCCATTGTTACATGGAGCCCATATAAGCCAATGCCCGCTGTTAACACAGCTTTAAAGCACAGCATGGGAATCAGATGCAAAGCCAGAGAAACAATGTAACAATGGATTTTCAGACAAAAGGTGACACACCGTGTGCTCATTTGCATGTCATTTCCCAGAATCCCTTGCTGTAGTGGAAGCACTGTATGCTGGGGATAATGGTGAAAGGCAGGGTTGCAGACCTGCCTAAGACATGTGAATGTGCTCACAAGTGATCTTATTACTTGCTATATGCAATACGGTGGAGGTTTCTTGTTGCCTTTTTCACCCACCATAACTTAAAACATGAAGGTAAAACCTACAGTCTTGAAAATGCAAAGCCAGCATAACAACCAACTTCACACTGATGATACCCATTAAGGTGGAAACGTCTGTGAATGGTTTCTCTGGCTTCGCATCTGATTCCCATGCTGTGCTTTTAAAGCTGTGTTAACAGCAGCATTGGCTTATATGGGCTCCATGTAACAATGGTTTCTCAGACAAAAGGTGACACACCGTGTGCTCATTTACCTGTCATTTCCCAGAATCCCTTACTGCAGTGGAAGCACTGTATGCTGGGGATAATGGTGAAAGGCAGGGTTGCAGACCGGTGAATGTACTCACAAATGATCTTTTTATTTGCTCTACTAGCTTATATACCCGGTGTTGCCTGGGATAACATTTTCCCGCTCCGCCTCGCTCTACGCTCACCCCCCTCCTTTCACATCTCCATTCCCCTCCCCCCTTCACAGTTCCGATTTTCTCTTCACATCTCCAATTCTTCACCCTCCCCCCCCCCCCCGCCTTCATAGCTCTGTGGCGGCGGGTCACTGGGGGGGGTGGCCGGGAGGGTTGGGATTCCACCCCCCCCTTCACAGCTAGGCGGCGTCTCCCTGGGTGGGCGGGTTGGAATCTCCCCCCCTTCAGCAGAGGTTAGCGGCGGTTGCTCACCTTTGGTTAGTGATTTCCCCCCCCCCCTTCCTTCAGAGCTCGGCAGCAGTGTGTCACTGGCGGGGCGGGAGGGTTGATTCTCCCCCCCCCCCCCCCAGTCGCAGGCGGGAGGGTTGTGCGGCTCACTGCAGGTGGGTTAGTGACATGGTGCGGTGGCACCCTGCGGGCATCTCTGCGGCGGCTGACTTTGGGTGCGGTGTGTATTGTATGTCTTTATTTATATAGCGCCATTAATGTACATAGCGCTTCAGGGGGTGTGACAGGGGGGGTGGCGGCAGCGGACTTACTGTGGGGCGGGGTGTCCGCTGTGGTGGCGGGCGGGAGCAGGGTCGTCAACAGAAAGCATGGGGCCCAGGACAAATGAAAGGAGCAGGACACCCCCCTTCCCCCCCTTCCCAACCCATAGCGCACTTACCAGGGAAAAATATTTTTTAGCGCACAACTTGAACGTAACTGTTTTGTTATTGTCACACCGAAAAAAAGATTACAATGCAACCTGTTTCTTTTTATATTTTCCACAAAAGACAGGTGAGTGACTGGGTGCGCGGGTGGGTGCGTGACTGGGTGCGCGAGTGGGTGACTGAGTGGGTGGGTGACTAAGTGGGTGGGTGACTGAGTGGGCATGCGGGTGAGTGGGCGCGCGGGTGAGTGGGCGCACGGGTGGGTGACTGAGTGGGCGCGCGGGTGGGTGACTGAGTGGGTGCGCGGGTGAGCGCGCAGGTGGGTGACTGAGTGGGTGCGCGGGTGAGTGACTAAGTGGGTGCACGGGTGAGTGGGTGCGCGGGTGAGTGGGTGGGTGCGCGGGTGAGTGGGTGGGTGCGCGGGTGAGTGGGTGGGTGAGTGCCTCCCCTTGCACATCATCACCCCCCCCTCCCCTTGCACATCACCCCCCCCTCCCCTTGCACATCATCCCCCCCCTCCCCTTGCACATCACCCCCCCCTGCACATCATCACCCCCCCCCCTCCCCTTGCACATCATCACCCCCCTCCCCTTGCACATCATCACCCCCCTCCCCTTGCACATCATCACCCCCCCTCCCTCCCCTTGCACATCATCACCCCCCCCCCTTGCACATCATTATCCCCCCCTTGCACATCATCATCCCCCCCCCTTGCACATCATCATCCCCCCCTTGCACATCATCATCCCCCCCTTGCAAATCATCATCCCCCCCTCCCCTTGCACATCATCATCCCCCCCTTGCACATCATCATCCCCCCCCTCCTATTGCACATATCCCCTCTTGCACATATCCCCCCTCCCCTTGCACATATCCCCCTGCACCTCACATCACCTCCGATCACGGCAGGACTGCGCACGCTCGCTCGGCACCGGAAGTGCCGCACTTGATCGGCTCCCCCGGGGAGGAAGCGGAGAGCGGGCTCGGCTCCCCCGGGGAGGAAGGGGAGAGCGGGCTCAGCTCGCAGGGGGAGGGAGAGCGGGCTCGGTAGGAGGAGGAGGAAAGCAGCCGCCGCCGCGGTCCGCACAGTGGGGCCGCGTGTTGTGCAGGCCTGTGCGGAGTATGCGGCGTGCGGGAGAGGTAAGCGGCAGGGAGAGAGGCGAGGGCCGGAAGTGTGCGGCGTGCGGGAGAGAGGCGAGGGCCGGAAAGTGCGGCGTGCGGGAGAGAGGCGAGGGCCGGAAGTGTGCGGCGTGCGGGAGGCGAGGGCCGGAAAGTGCGGCGTGCGGGAGAGAGGCGAGGGCCGGAAGTGTGCGGCGTGCGGGAGGCGAGGGCCGGAAAGTGCGGCGTGCGGGAGAGAGGCGAGGGCCGGAAGTGTGCGGCGTGCGGGAGAGAGGCGACGGCCTTGAGTATACGGCGTGCGGCCTGAGAGGGGCTGATGGTGCGCTTCGAGGGGGGGTGGTAATGCGGGTGTGAGGGACTGATCCGGCGGGGGTGCGGATGGAGGTTGCGGCCTGGGTGTGGCCGGTAGGTTTCACGGCAGATGGCGGGCCGGGTGTGAGGTGCGGCTGGGGGGGGGTTGCAGGGGCGCTCGGTGAGGAGACTCTGCGGCTGCACTGCAGTCAGAGGGGCACGCGGTGTAGGCGTGGAGGGCGGGACACACGGGGGGAGGGGGGCGAGGTACACCGGCCAATGAGAGCCGTAGGAGGGCGGCGGCCAACGGACCAATCAGATTCCCCCTAGACACGGACATACAATGGTTTAAAAAATATAGATTTTTCTATCTATCATCACCATCATCATCTTCAGCCCTTGTTGATGGATGAAGGCCTCCCCAATGACCTTCCAGGTACTGTGGTTAGAAGCCTCTCTTCTTCGCGTTGATCCAACGCATTTTCTAACTTCAGCTTCCCATCTTACTTTTGGTCAAGTTGGTCTTTTCATTTCCATTGGAATCCAGGCAAACACAAGTACACACCCCCACACCCCCACACTATTACATAGCTTCGACAGTGTGTGCAATACTGTAAATCTAATTTGACATTTCCCTACACGTGTAGGTAGAGCTGCGACATTACAAGTCTTTCAGTCTCCTTCAGTACTGAAGTGGTGTTGTCACTGTATATCAGTGGTTACTGGAGTTTATTCCACCAGGGAGTTTCCGCGATGTTCTTCTGTCTGCTTTGAAGCCCCATCAATTAACGATCACACCTTTACCACTGACGCAAAGAAGGTGTTTTTTTTAATCAATCTAATTAGGCATAGCCCTTTGCCTCTAATTAGTCTAATTAACTGAGGCCCCCGAACGCCGACTTGAGCTGTTGTGACAGTTGACGACAGCTTGCCACGAAGATGCGGTCAAGATTTCCCGAGAAGACGTCTCTTCAGGTGGCAGGTAAATAAGACAATTATCTTACAACCTAACGAAGGTGGAAATAAACTTTTCGAGCATCGGGAAAATGGTTTACCTTTCGCAACGTTTACATTTTAATCAATTTTAAAGTACCTCTTTTTGATGAACTTTATGACTTTTTGCTAGAGATGGGCCAACCAGTTCAGCTCTTTTATCCGGAAATCTCCTGGGTTTTTCTTAGACCAAATCCATGCCCCTTACCAAAATCCGTCCGCGGATTGGGTACTAATAAATTAGAGCGAATTCCTATGAATCTGCCATTGGGTGCGAGCTGGGTGGATTTTTAAGAATCCATAGGAATCCAAAATACGCACCGCGGAACATTTAAAAAAACGCACTCAGTTTCCATGTGGAATCGGATGTTCGAACCGCGGAATGTTAAAAAAAGCTATTTTACAATAGGTTTGAAGCTGGGGGGTCTCCTGAGAGGAACTGCATAAATTTCATCTCTAGGGACCACCTGCATCCTGAGATACTTACCTCCGTAAGGGGTGTTGGTATCTCTGCAGGTAGCAGCTCGGATGGGGCTGTGTGGCTAACATAATGGCGGCTTTAAATGTCATGCAGCTTGCGGGCCAATAGGAAGCCATGATGTCATCCCTTGTGGCTTCCTATTGGCCCGCGGGGTGAGGGACATTTATCCATGAAGGTGATACCTGCACCCCTTACGGAGGTAAGTATCTTGGCAGGCATGGGGTCACCAGAGCTGAAATTAATGGGGTTCAGCTCCAGAGACTCCCTGCTTCAAACTTATAACTAACTAACTAAAAAAACAAGAATGTAACCTGGAGTGCTGCATTAAGAGATCACTTCTCGCCCTTTACAAGATCACTTCTCGCCCTTTACGAGATCACTTTTCGCCCTTTATGAGATCACTTCTCGCCCTTTACGAGATCACTTCTCGCCCTTTACGAGATCACTTCTCGCCCTTTACAAGATCACTTCTCGCCCTTTACGGGATCACTTCTCGCCCTTTACGGGATCACTTCTCGCCCTTTACGGGATCACTTCTCGCCCTTTACGGGATCACTTCTCACCCTTTACGAGATCACTTCTCACCCTTTACAAAGCTGTTTTAATTGGTAAAATCTGACTTCCGTTCAGGAGATTTTGAATAGAAGAGCAGCAGCCTCCCCTAACTTTGCAGGCTGGGAACCGGAGGGTTAAAAATACTAAAAAGTAGGGGGAGACTGCGGCCTCAAGTGTCCGGGAGGTTAAAATGGAGTTCTTCCATAGCCCAGTAGGTTACCATGGTAACCGCAAATGCAAGGCATAAAGATTAAGACTTTTAAAGAAAAAGAGCAGTGCATCCTCAGAAGGTACGATATTAAAGAGGCCGTCCAAGTGGCACTTTAAAACAAAAAAAGATATAGTTTTTGTTTTAATCCACACAGCCTTTCATTAGCTTTATTGAAAATTAATTACCTAAGCTGCCGATGGATTTGTTCTCCCGTGATCGATCAGCAAAGATCCCTGCTTTCCGGGGTTCACTAGATGGCCGCCTTTCAGTTTCAAGCAATCCTTCAGTGAGTGCAATTCAGCAGCTACAATGTATTCTTATATAACTAAGGTTACATTGTCTATCGTTTCAGTTTGCAGCTCAAACTGCCGGGAACATTGGCAACAATGATCACAAACAGCAAAGTGTTACAAAAATCTTGCACTGCTGGGGAGGTGTGTTAAACCCTGTTAGAGATATCTAAGGATGCTCAATATATTAAAACTCATTGAAAATGCCATTTAGAGTTGATTTGAAAAAAAAAATGCAGTAAGTACAGCTCACCCCCCTTATAACGCTGTGCTTGGGGTCCAAAGAATCACATCGCGCTATAAGCGGATCGCGTTAGAAATAATGTGCAATTGTATGCATTGTACAATAAAGTATTTAAGACACCAATAATCGTGTTGTAAAGTATTCATAAATACGAAAATTGGGAGCCACGCTCGCACCGCGTTATAAGCGGATTCGCGTTGTAATGGATCGCGCTATAACGGGGGTTGAGCTGTATTATCTAATACTACAGAACTGATTAATTTAAAAAAAACACACATGTTGGATATTGCTTGGATTGCCCCTTTAACATGATATGAGTTAAAGGGGCTATACCTTAAAAACATATATATATTTCCCACTTAGGTGGAAAGCAGAGGGTCTCCAGAGTTGAACTGTATTCATGTTAGCTCCGGGGACCCCCTGCTCCCCGAGATGCATACCTCTAAGGTCCTGTTTAAAGTCCTGGATCACATGGGCATATAAGAGGCCACAAGGGATGCCATTACGGCTTCCTATAGGCTCGGGGACACTGGACCATTAGACATTTTCCTTGCCCAGGTAAGTAAAGGTAAGTATCTCAGGAAGCAGGGGGACCCCAGAGTTGAAATTACTGCGGTTCTGCTCCGGGGCGCCCCCGATTCCCACCTAGTTAAGAAAAGAAAAAATCTCCCCAAGGGGTAACGTCACCTTAAACTCAAATAGGCTTCGCGGGGGGATTGTGGCATTGAGCTTCTCAGTGTTCAGCAGGCGGATCTGCTACACAAGCATAAAGTGGAATTCCATCTACTGATACCCTGAGGCTGCCAGTACTGTACATTTCACACGAAACATTTTTCTCTGAAGGCTCTTCTTTGTGAATTATACAGGTAAAGTAACACAACACTCCGGTATATGTTCCCTAGAATCTTGGAAACACAACACTTGTGTTTGTGTCGTTTTTTACACTCAGAGAGGCCCTTTCAATGTGGCAGCTCCAGGATATTTGGGGTATAAGGTTCCAAAAGCCTTAAAAAAAAGGTACCAAAAAAAAAATCACAATACAGATGGAAATTAGCAAAATGTTGCCTACAGTTCAAACCTGACAAATGTCAGTGGAACAGTTTCTAAATATGAACAAATTATAATGACAATGAATTACAATGATATATCATCCCTTCGCTCAAATCCATATCTCACTGCCTCAAGGGGACTGGAAGGTTGGAACGGGTGTTCAAGAAGATATTTAACTGCACCTGTGTCTGTAGCTTCGACCGTACTGATGAAGTAATATTGCTGAAATGAAGATACTGTTGATATATTACTGAAATGGACTGGGGGGTTCTCTGGAGAAGGATTGAAAGCGATGTTCTGTTTCCATTTTGTCTGTTATGTTTTCAGTATCCATTTTGTGTGTAAGATGTGTGTGGGGTGTACTGTAGATGGGGGTTTCGCTTCTAAGTAGATTTACGACTGTGCCTGAAGTATTGCCCACATTCCTAGTGAGAGATTGTACCAGGTAACTATTCAGAGATGTTTTAGGCCAGTTCTAACCAGGTTTAATGGTCTGCAAAATGATTGGTTTAAGAATTAAGGAGTGGTTAGTATAATCTGCCTAGTAACACATTTTAGACAAAGGAAATTAAATGTATAAAAAGCCTGCTTGGGCACTCCCTGGCAGGGAATCTTATAGACTTTTGAATGAGTATGATCATACTTTGCAATAATCTACTTATTATCAAATGAACCCGTTTGTCAGTTTGGAACATTGACAATGCAGGTAAACCCCGTTATAACGCAGTCCTCGGGGTCCAGCCCAAGACCACCGCGTTAGTAACGGGGTCGCGGGAAAAAATGATCGGCGCATCATCACCCTCTCCCCCCCGCAGCACCCTTCACCCCGCGGGGAAGGAGATGGGAGCGGGGATGTCCCTCCGGTCCCCGCTTCCCCCTGTCACCGCGTGACAGCCCGCGGGGAAGGAGATGGGAGCGGGGATGTCCCTCCGGTCCCCGCTTCCCCCTGTCACCGCTTACCTTCTCCCCACCGCTGTCCCCGCTGCCTGCGTGGGAGGAGGGGGGGGGAGCGGGTGGTGGTGCTGGTCGCGGTCTTTCCTCTGTTCCGACGTCCCCCCCCTCCCCCCGTCTGTGTAGAGTGTATGTACAGTATACAGTATATGGGAGAGAAACTGTGTGTGTGTATATGTGTGCTGTGTGTGTGTAAGTGTGTCTAGGTGTGTGAAAGTGTGTGAAAGTGTGCAGTGTGTGCAGTGTGTGCAGTGTGAGCAATGAGCAGTGTGTGTGCAGTGAGCAGTGTGAGCAATGAGCAGTGTGTGTGCAGTGTGCAGTGTGTGCAGTGAGAGTGTGTGCTGTGTGCAGTGTGCAGTGAGAGTGTGTGCTGTGTGCAGTGTGTGCAGTGAGAGCAGTGAGAGCAATGAGCAGTGTGTGTGCAGTGTGCAGTGTGAGCAGTGTGAGCAATGAGCAGTGTGTGTGCAGTGTGTGCAGTGAGAGTGTGTGCTGTGTGCAGTGTGAGCAATGAGCATTGTGTGTGCAGTGTGCAGTGTGTGCTGTGTGCAGTGTGAGCAGTGTGAAGTGTGAGCAGTGTGTGTGCAGTGTGTGCAGTGAGAGTGTGTGCAGTGTGAGCAATGAGCAGTGTGTGTGCAGTGTGTGCAGTGAGAGTGTGTGCTGTGTGCAGTGTGAGCAATGAGCATTGTGTGTGCAGTGTGTGCAGTGAGAGTGTGTGCTGTGTGCAGTGTGTGCAGTGTGAGCAGTGTGCAGTGTGAGCAGTGTGCAGTGTGAGCAGTGAAGTGTGAGCAGTGTGTGTGCAGTGTATGCAGTGTATGCAGTGTGTGCAGTGTGTGCAGTGTGTGCAGTGTGTGCAGTGTGTGCAGTGTGTGCAGTGTGTGCAGTGTGTGCAGTGTGCAAAAAAAAAAATTTTTTAAACGGGAGCCACGGGAAAACCGCGTTATAACCGAATCGCGGTATAACGAGGCGCGTTATAACGGGGTTTACCTGTACTATGTAAACTTGAACAATATACCTGGGAATATAGTGGGAATGGTATCTGGCAACATGCAAATGAGGCCATCATGGCAAGTAAGACCTTATTCCTGTAAAAATGAAATACACCAAAAAGCAACGTCCCCTCATTCTCCCAAGGCTGGATTGTCCCTGGGCGAGACAGCATTCAGGAACAAGGCAGAGGGTGCTAAAAATCCCCAGAGGTTCAGCAAAAGCTGTCATTCAAACCTCAATCTGGCTACCGACAACCGCCATACTCTCTCCAGTGAAGCAGCACTGCAAGAACTGGAAGATGAACTTGGAATGTTGTTGGCCTTAATGAAGTAAGAAGAAAATATAAAGGCCTCATCGAGCTCAAAAGCAGACACCTATTATATTACAGAGCTACAGGAAATGGAAGCACCAGTGGAGTAATCTTCATGGTTAACAAGAGATGGAGAAACAACCTAGTAAAATAGTATGAAACCTCATCGGAAAGAGCAGCCAAAGTAGTCATTCGGTTGAGGTTGAGATACAGGCTTCAAATTATATGAGTTTATGTCCCAACATCAAGTTACATAGTTACAGTTACATAGTTACATAGTAGATGAGGTTGAAAAAATACATATGCCCATCAAGTCCAACCTATGCTAAATTTAAATAACAGATACTTTATCCTATATCCGTACTTACAGTATATTGATCCAGAAGAAGCAAACACAAACCCCAGTGACACATTATCCAATGATATCTCATAAGGGGGAAAAGAAATTCCTTCCTGACTACAAGATTTGGCAATCGGATTACTCCCTGGATCAACATCCGTCCCACGTATACTTATTTGTTATATCCCTGTATACCTTTCCTTTCTAAAAGAAGTCAAATCTTTTTTTTTTTTAAAGATATCTATTGTATCTGCCATCACAGTCTCCATGGGTAATGACTGCCACATTGTAACTGCCCTTACTGTAAAGAACCCTTTCCTTTGTTGCTGGGGAAATCTCCTTTCCTCCAACTATAAGGGATGACCCGTGTCCTTTGTACTGCCCTTAGGATGGATAGTTCTTTTGAAAGCTCCTTGTATTGACCCTGGATATATTTGTATATAGTTATCATATCCCCTCTTAGACGCCTCTTTTCTAATGTAAACAAATCTAATTTCGCTGGTCTCAGATTATCCTTCCCCTTTATTAATATGGTGGCTCTTCTCTGCACTTTCTTAAGTTCCATAATGTCTTTTTTACAGACTGGTGCCCAAAAGTGTACTCCATATTCAAGGTGTGGTTTACTATTCCTTTATACAGTGACATAATTATGCTTATGCTTCTTACATTTTTGCTAATTTGATTGCCCTTTTGCTTCTTTTGTTACATTCCTTATAATTCTGATATAATGCCCGCGTCCCTTCTGAATTTAAGACTCTATTTAAGACTTATTTTCCATTTCCTCCACTACCTGTTTATTTATCCCCATTGGTTTAGACTTGTTTCTTTTATATTTCTTATCAAAGGGTACACACTGATAAGTAGTGATGGCCAAAACTGTCAAAATCCGTTTCACAGAGTTTGCCATTGAAAATCCGTTCTGCAGTGTAAAATCCATTGGTGGATTGTTCCAGTTTTAATCCGTGCAGATTAATAAAAAAAAAAAAAAACGCCGTTGGAACCAATCCGCTGGTGGATTTCACCAATCCAATACGCCGATTCTGCAATCCCCTGGTGGATTTTAAGAATCCAATCTGCGGATAGCGGCGGATTGCTTAATCTGCGTATTGTATTATTAAAATCCACCAGCGGATTGTGGGATCCACAGATTGGCTCGTCGGTTCTTAAAAAAAAAAAATAGTAAAAGACGAATCGCCATTTTTGAGACTGATTCACGGAAATCCGTTGACCAAAGGAAACGGCCAATCCGTGGCGGATCCCATTCGGGCACTTATCTAACAATGCCCATTTATCTTACACATTTTTGATTGCAAAAAAGCCACCCCAATGTATTACTTGGAGATTATTCTTTACGTTATTAAAATACGCCTTTCTAAAATTCAAATCCCTTGTTGAACCTGTTTGGCTTTTCGTTATTTAAATCAAATGAGACCATGTTATGATCACTGTTTCCAAAATATTCCCTTGATTTGAATATTTGTTGTTACTTGTACAATGTTTGATATCACCAAATCCAGCAATGCCCCTCTCCTGCTTGGTTCCTCAATAATTGGGCCTTTGCCCAACCCAGAGAACAAGCAGGGTTCCATAGTGGATACAACACAATGGCCTACATTCAAGTTGTACAAGAAGGGATCTCCCAAAGGGATGAATATGATCTTCCAATTGGGATTCCTAGAATATGAAAAAGCATTTGATTCTGTCCATACATCAGCGGTTTTAAAGGCATCAAGAAGACATAGCATTGAAGAAGCTTAAATTGATATGATAAGGAACATTTATGAGAAGGCCACATCAAGCATTAAATTACATGAAGATACAATCTAGATAAGGATCAGCAAGGGAGTACAACAAGGAGACACCATGTCACCAAAGCATTTCACTGCAACACTTGAAAGTACGTTCAGGGCATTAGATTGGGAAGAAAAAGGAATCAAATCAATGGCACATACTTGAGTCACCTTCGAATTGCAGATGACATTGTTATTTATGCCACAAGTCCAGAAGACCTCAAGCAACAAATCAGAGAACTCGCCAAAGAAAGTAAGACGGGCCTCCACACAAATTTCAGCAAGACCAAAATGATGTTCAACAAATGTGTGAAATTCTATAAAGATCAAAATAAATGAAATTGAACTGGAAGTCGGAGACTATGTCTACCTTGGCCAGTAAGTATTAATAGATGGGAACCTTTCGCAATGAAATCAATAGGATAATGAAGATGGGATGATGTACATTTGGAAGGAACAAGACGAGGTTACAATCATCTGGGCCTCAGAAGGAAAGTATTTTACCACTGCATCCTGCCTGTGCTCATGTATGGATGGGAACGTTGGACCCTAAATGCAAAAACAATTCAGAAGCTTCAGACAACACAAAGAAGTATGGAGAGATGCATGCTGGGTATTACCAAGAGACAGGAAAAATAATGAATGGGTTTGAAACCAAAAAAAATGTCTGTGACATCATCACAATTAAAATGGCAGTAGCCTGAGCATATCCCAAAAAGTAATGACCATTGTTGGACTGGAATGGTACTTGACAGGATTCCAAGGGATATGAAAAGAACAGATGACGACCAAAAGAAAGATGGGACCATGAAATCGGAAAATCTGTCAGAGCAAAGTGGAGAAGAGAGGCTGACAACCTCCGTGCCTGGAAAATCATTGGAGAGGCCTTCATCCAGCAGTGGATCAACAAGGGATGAAGATGATGATAATGAGATATGACAACATTACATATCTGATTATATCAATAAAGATCCATATAGGATATTGCTTGAACTGCTGCTTTAAATAAGGGCATATGGCGTATCTTCATTAAGTTCTGTTACGGGTTAACACCTGCCTGATCTGGCATTAATTCCCATTTAAGGGAATGTGTTAACCCATAATGGAGCTTGGTGATTGTCCCAGGTGTCCTTAGGGGAGTTTCTACATATGCTGCTTTGTAATGACGGGATAGAGCCCAGTTATTTTGAGACGTTTCAAACAAAGATATTTCAGATCCTGTTTCTTGAATCTGAAGAGCAAAAAGGTTGAAGTCTTCTTCTTCCTCTGAGGTTTTCATAAATGTTTCCACTTTCCGCAGAACCTGTCAACAAAAGCAGAAGCGTATGTTACTCAGTGCAGTGGAATGTGGCATAAAAGTGAATACTTAATCAGCCCATTTTTGATGAATATGCACCTCACAGAGTGTGCTGGTACGCTTTGATTTAAAAAAAAAACCGGATAATCATGAGATGAGGGGTGGACAACCAATAGGTCAGGTTTTCAGGATATCCCTGCTTCAGCACAGGTGGCTCAATCAGAGGCTCAGTCAAAGACTGAGATACCTGTGCTGAAGCATGGACTGATTGAGCCGCTGAAGCTGGGATATCCTGAAAACATGACCTGTTGGTGGCCCTTGAGGACTGGAGTTGGAGGGCTCCTGCATTAGACCCTCTGGAAGGTGCATTCCAAGTTGAATGCCTACCTTTTTATAACATGGGTGGACCGCAGAGGGACTCCGGACCTTAACCCCATTAATTTCAGTTCGGGGACCCCCTCGTTCCCGAATCCTGAGATGCTTACCTGGAAGGTGCAACCTATTACTTCCTGTTCATTGACATCCCTTGCCAATAGGAAGCTGCAGCTTCCTATCGACCCTTGTGACATGGAAGATTGAAACCGCCATTTTGTTTCACCTGGGGATGAGGAACCAGCTGTACCTTCCTCAGTAAGTATTTTGGGAAGCCAGAGGGTTCCCTGGACCTGCATTTAACACGGTTCAGCTTCAGAGAACCCCTGCTTCTCACCCATGTTCATGAGTTCAACATACTTTTTTTGTGGTAGGGGGAACAGCTCCATTGAAGAGGGAAAGTGTACTTATCAAATCAGAGCAGCAAAAAGTTTCCACACTACTTCCAAAAGCACTTCCCGAGCCTGCGGAAACCTCATGAGGTCAGCATTCTGTGGTAGGCCTAATTTTGCCTGGTCATGATCATAAGTAAATAAGCAATGTACTATGAGATGTTGCAGGCAGAAATCACCAGAAAAACGAAGTCCAAGAATTTCCTTGGCTTGAGAAAAGCGACCGCATTCCAGAAAAGAATATCGGAGAGAGGTTTCCAGTGCAACATTTATCTGTATCTGGTTAGTTCTCCCAAGCATTTATTTAGCCTAGGAACTCCTCGCACATCTGTTCTGGTAACTTAAGTAACTGTTAAAATGAGACAATTACACGAAAGCTTATCAATCAATCTGTATTAAACTAATCCATGATCTACTATACTTTAGTGCATTAAATGTTACTTTTTTTTTAAATTTTGATACATTAGACATGTATGTCCCGAGCTGCATAGGATAACAACTAGATATGTTTTATTACAAGTGAATGCACTAGTTCCAAAGATATATTTTTAAAATAGCCCAAGGCTTTTCAACACGTTTTCTAAAGAGGCAGAAAGGATTTGGGAGTAGGGCGGTGACAAACTTATTATAATGTCGTTTTAGATACATTTAAACACTTAAAAGTTATTATATTTCAACATTTTGCACGCATTTGTAACCTCTGTACAATATTTACTTAGATTATCTTAATGTACAAGTGCGTTTTAGTGTGAAAAACTGCACTTAGCTGTATGAAATTAGCAGTAGAGTCTAAGGCCTTGTCCAGGGTGGCGCTGAGCGGGCGGGCGCGTTCTCAGCCTGGCCGCGATGAAACACATTGCGGCAATGTGTGTGGCCAGCGTGAGCAAGCGCCTGAGTGTGCGCATCGCTTACCTGCTTGCCAAGCTAGCAAATTTGAATCAGTCGCTCGCGCGTCACGTGAGCGGTTTGCCCAATGAGGGCGAACCAGCTCCATGACGTCTTGGCCACGCACCCCAACACGACCCCCCCCCCCGTGTGCGCACCTAGCCGGCCACGAATTGCCCGGCCGAGTAGGGCGCAGCGCACGAGCACCACTGCACCTGCTCCCTGCCTTGCCGCAGCCCAAGGGCCACATCAAGATCTCATGCCGGACGCCACATCAAGGTCTCATGCTGGACACCACATCAAGGCCCCGTGCCGGGCGCCACATCAAGGTCCCGTGCCGGGCGCCACATCAATGTCCCGTCCCGGGCGCCACATCAAGGTCCCGTGCCGGGCGCCACATCAATGTCCCGTGCCGGGTGCCACATCAAGGCTCCATGCTGGGCGCCAAATCAAGGTCCCGTGCCGGGCGCCACATCAAGGTCCCGTGCCGGCCGCCACATCAATGTCCCTTGCCGGGTGCCACATCAAGGCTCCATGCTGGGCGCCAAATCAAGGTCCCATGACGGCCGCCAATTGAAGACAAGAGCCCCGTAATAACCTTTGCGTACTATTTTTAGATCTGATCACCATACTTCAGTATTTATAGGATGTAAAGTCTCACACTCAGGGATCTATTCATTAAAAACAAAAAAAAATAGAAAAAAGAAACCTCATTGAGAGCGCAGTCCTGATTTACCTTTAATTATTCTAATAGTATCAAACAATTATTATAAAGATGTATCACAGGATGGCAATATTATCCCACATATTAAAAAAAACTCACATAAAATCACTGGTGCTGTGTCTAATATGTCATAAAATCCTGATCATTTACTAAATCTGTCCCAAAATATGCAATTAGCCCACATATGTAGAGGCAATAAAGTGTAATTGGTTGAGATTAAGTGCAATAAATGTGTACCACACTATATAGATTTGGAAACCTGAGAGCAAACCATGTTTCCTCTTTGACAATTAATGAAACCAATTAATTAAACTCTGAGTTTGTAGTTGACAAACCAAGCAATATGTACATGCAATTAGTGGCAAAATAAAAATAGTGCTGTGTATTCAATACATTTATTTCAGTGAAGAAATATTGCATCAAAACACACCAATTAGATAGTCGTTAATGATAAATAAGTACAACTCGTTTCAGCTGTGTTTTGCTACACTACCAATACGGTGGGTGAAGATCAGCAAAAGATAGTAGCCACACTTTTTCCTGTGTTTTTGTTGCTTCCTTTCGAATAAATGCTCATGAGTATTAAAACCTTAATGCCTTAATGCCTTGCAGCATTTAGCATCATTACCTATTAAATCCATATTTTTTTCTTACAAAATGCAGCTGTATCAAAATGATAAACCGAGCCACATAAGGTATAAGTATGGCCATCTTTTCATACCTTCCATCAATGCCTTTATTTGCAGAATAGTACAGTATGAGGAAGTTGGTGTATTGCAAGACTTTGATTGACCTGCCATGGTGTTGCTATCATTCTGAACCATTGAACTACCAAGATGTAATGGTTATAAATGTAATCGTTTTCTTATATTTAAGTAATACTGTATAACCCAAAGAACAGGGCGTTTCCATTTGGGGCATTAATGGCTTTCAACAGAAATATACAGGGATATATCAAATAAGTAAACATGGGAAGGATGTTGATCCAGGGAGTAATCCGATTGCCAATATTTGGAGTCAGGAAGGAATTTAATTTCTCCCCTTATGAAATATCATTGGATGATGTGTCACTGGGGTTTTGTGTTTGCCTTCCTCTGGATCAATAAGTAAGTAAAAATATAGGATAAAGTATCTATCGTCTAAATTTAGCATAGGTTGAACTTGATGGACGGATGTCTTTTTTCAACCTCATCTACTATGTAACTATGGTACAGCTCAACCCCCTTAGAACGCTGTGCTTGGGGTCCAAAGAATCACAACGCATTATAAGCGGATCGCGTTAGAAATAATGTACAATTGTATGCATTGTACAATAAAGTATTTTTAGACACCAATAATCGTGTTGTAAAGTATTCATAAATACGAAAATTGGGAGCCACGCTTGCATCGCGTTATAAGCGGATTTGCGTTGTAACGGATCGTGTTATAACGGGGTTGAGCTGTACTATGTAACTATGTAACAGGTGTGCAATGTTATGTGAGGATTATTACTCTTATAGGCTAAGTTTGTTGTCATTCCTTTACATGTTAGCAGCTACTAAAGGCTCTTCATTCTGGGAATATTGAGCCATTGATGACTAACATCTATAAAGATCAGTTTCTGAAGGTTCTAAAAGTTTGGGCCCATAAGTATTAATTAGATTAGTCTTTAAGTCCTTGGGCACACGTGGAAGAGAAAAGGTTAAAAAAGGAAACCATAAAAAGATACAGTATATAGTGAAGTACTGGTAATACGTTTTAGCATCAAGAGTAAGGTAAGTTATGCACTCACATGAAAGTTTCTTGTTAGCAGTCATTCATAAGTCGGAATATTCTTGGTTGGGTTTCTGGAGTCAAATTCCTTCTTGACCTTCGGTCTCAGTGTTTTTCAAAGAGTTGAAAAAATATACTGAGTATAAAACACGTTTTAATGAATAAAGAAAGGGCAAGGTAATGCACTTATAATGTTTCACACGTAAAAATGTGTGAAAGTCGAGACGCTGGAGGATCAGGCTGTGGCATCCATGCGGTCTTTCCCCAATTCCATTGACATTACGGGAATTTGTCCTCTCTGCGTTCCTGTAACGATGCTCGTCTCTAGGAAGCGACAAGGCTGAGGCGGGATATAGATCACTGACCTGAACTTAGAGATAGAGTCTTGAATCAAGAATAGAAAAGTCGGAGTCACAGGCTGGGGTCAAGGCAGGCAACAAAATAAAAGCTAGGTCGAGGTCACAGGCAATGGTCGAGGCAGGCGGGAGAGTTGCAAGGTCAGGGTCACCAACCTTGTAACAAGGTGGGGTGAAGATCAACAGGAACATAGAAGCCAGACAGGAACTATGCTCTGGCAACATCCTGGAGGAAGTCCTGCCTCTTTATAGGCAGGATGCCCATGGCCAAGATGGCCCCTGCCATGTGGGTGGAAGTGAGTAAAGGACTGGCAGGGAACAAGATGTATGCCGTGGCCTCAGTGTGGGCTCTGATGACGCCGAAGCCTCACAGTTCCTGGCCGGAATCACAGTGTCCCCATTCCTTTCTCAATTTGGTGGTGGTCCAGCCTGAAATTCAGAGAGGACCACTGAAAGACTAATCTGATATATAATGGTCCATACTCTGGGAAGACCTTAAATTAGGCAGCATAGGGAATAAAAGCATTTATTTCATAGAATTCACACGGTTTGTCATTTTTTTCTGATTTATCTTGCAATCTGACTGTATATATTTTGAGATTTTATTATTTTATGTTGAATTCCGTAAACAGTGCTTCCACCGCAGCCAGGGATTCTGGGTAATGACATACAAATGAGTAGGGTGTCAAATGGATAAGAAGTGAAGAGTGACATCCTGCTCATTTGCATGTCATTACCCAGAATCCCTGTTTGCTAAGCTATAATGTTGGAAAGACAGGGTTGCAGATCTGTCTGCGACATGCGAAAGTGCTCACAAGTGGTATTTTTATTTACTGTACGGTGGAGGGATTGACACGTTTTTCTCCCACCATAACTTTTTTAATGTGTGTTTTATTCACTAATGTTTATGATTATTTAACTAATATATTACCATATTAATTTTATAGCATCTATAGACTAATAAAGCCTATATAGTAATAATTATTCCACTCGTAGTTTTTATAGCATAGGTTACACCGCTAAAAGGGTTTTTCACGCCCCTTTTCTTTTAACGCTACAAGTTTCAAAAGTTCATGTTTTCTTACCCGTTTCTGCAAAAACATGGGCTCACTATTAAAAAGCAGGGAAAAAAATCTGAAAGTAAAAACAGCAATTTTAATGAGAAGCACCTGACGTTTATGGGCATCTGCTGTGATTAGCTGAATATTTCAGTGTCTCGCTGATTTGATAATCCAGACAATTAAATACTGCTTATTATTGGCATTATTAGCAGCTAGGGAGCTTTTTATAGCAAGATAAGAGGCCTCTTTGTACAACCCTGGCCCACTTTCTGGTCTCTTTGGCAGATGCTTTGTAGCAGCAATAGGTTTAGCGGCAAACTAGGAGACAGCGTTCGAGGCAGGAAACAAGAGCCGAGTGTCTGCCAATGAAAATGATCCCAAAGGGGGCTGCTGATGTCACAACCCTGCGGGTCAAAGGTCGAGAAGGAATAAATGGTTCTAAAAGAGACAGCCTGTCTTGTGCACTGAGCTGTTGTTGGCAGGCTGGCCATGGTACATGAGTGAATTGGAAACACAATGGGGTCCAGTTTGCCTCATTAGCAGCCCGGGACTGGGTGAAGAGAAGTGTTTGATGAGTTCTTTGAGTCCCACTGTGCCGCTGTGTGATGTAAATGGAATAATTACTATGATCTAATGGTCGTCTCCTTAGCATGCAGTACTCCTTTGAAAAGGGGCCTCTCTGTATTGTATTCATGGGGTGTAGTGTAAACGGTAGGGTGCCTGGTTTTACTTGGAGACTGCCAGACTGGTGGCAGGTCAGCTCCTACCATGGTATATACATTTTGAATAGAAGAAAACTAAACAAAGTTCCTCCCCTGTCCTTCCCCATCACACTGGCACATTGAAGGTCACATTCTGCTGGCAGAGACCCATAAGGCAGATGCGGGTTAGGAAACTCATTTGCCGAGGTCTTAAAGTGCTTGTCATGGGTCTAATTAATGTGGCATCATCATAAAATTTTCTCGTTACTTTGAATAGGTCTTCTACCTAAAGGTCCACACCCACCCAATTAACAACTTTCCTGTAAGTTGCGTATATATATATATAGATATATAGTATATACTAGATATTATATACATATATGATATAAGTTATGGTGGGTGAAAAAGGTGACAAAATCCTCCACCATTAGCATATAGCAAATAAAAATTTCACGTGTGAGCACATTCACATGTCTCAGACAGGTCTGCCACCCCGCTTTTCACCAGTATCACCTAGCATACAGTGCTTCCACTGCAGCAAGGGATTCTGGGAAATGACATGCAAATGAGCACACAGTGTCACCAGCCTCACACTGAGGAGACCTAAAAGGTCGAAACAGCTGCCTGTGAGTGGTTTTACTGGCTTTGCATCTAATCCCTTGCTGTGCTTAAAAGCTGTGTGAACAGCGAGCATTAGCTTTGAAGGGTTCCATGTAAAAATGGATTTCAGGCAAGAGGTGACACTACACACACACACACACACACACACACACACATATATATATATATTTATATATATATATATATATATATATATATATATATCAACTTCATATATATGTCGACTTCAATAGAAATATGTAGATTGTTAGGGCAGTTACAGTGTGGGATTAATTACCCATAGAGACTGGGATGGCAGATACAATAGATATGTTCAGTAAAAGGTCGGACATCTTTTTAGAAAGGAAAGGTATACAGGGATATACCGAATAAGTAAACATGGGAAGGGTCTTGATCCAGGGAGAAATCTGATTGCCAATATTTGGAGTCGGGATGGAATTTATTTCCCCCTTTTAAGACATCATTGGACAATGTGTCACTGGGGTTTCTTGTTTCCCTTCCTCTGGATCAAAATACTGTAAATATAAATATAGATTAAAGTATCTGTCTACATTTAGCATAGGCTGAACTTGATGGACATATGTCTTTTTTCAACCTCACCTACTATGTAAGTATGTATTAACTATGTAACTAACTAACTATGTAACGTAACTAACTATGTAACTATCTCATTTTGTTAGCCCTTTGGGGACAGGAGTTGCTTTTTCTCTCTTTTTTGTTTTTGTTTGGTTCAATGTATTGATGGATGACAGATGGGGGGAGCTGTGCGACACTAACACCCCAAGAAATAAACTTGGAAAAATAAATAAAGGGTGTACCATTGGATGCCATAGTAATGCAAACAGACAATATCATAAACATGTCAAGCGTAATGAGAAACAAAACCCACCTAGTGTTATTTCAGTATGGTTGCACGGCGATCATTGGGAAGCAAAGATGGTTAACAACTTGTCCGGCAGAGAGATCAATAACTCCTTACAAATCATTAGTTCTAGTGGTACGGTTTATTGCCAGTGCCTTTCTCTGCAAGAGTCACACGTACCATCATTGGAGGATTTAACGAGGAATGTTCCTATACATTCAGGCAACAATATTAGTGCTACTCAAACAAACACTGCATTAAACTGTGTGCGTTAAGAGCTTCTCTCTTTGTTTCTGACGATCACTGGGCCCTCATATGATACTTGAACTTGGCAGTAGTTTTGTTGTTTTGCTATACAGCGTACAAGAGTCTTTGGCACAAAACCAACATCATTAACCCTTTCACTGCCGTTGTGATGCACCCTGTATCTCGCTTGAGCCGCCCTACCAATAATGCTCATTTTCTAAGAGGAGATTGAATTAGCCACTCCATCGGGTGGAACGTTTGGGATATATATATATATATATATATATATATATATATATATATATATATATATATATACACATATATACTGTATATATATATACATATATATATATATACACATATATATATATATATATATATACACACATATATATATACATATACATATATATATACATATACATATACAGTGTTCGACAAACCTATACATTTGCTCGCCCCGGGCGAGTGGATTTAACCCCCGGGCGAGTAAATATTGGAACAAGCAGCACACGTTTGGTACTAGGTGGCGAGTAGATTTTTTTGTGTGGCGAGTAGATTTTTTGGTGATTTGTCAACCACTGTACATATATATATGTATATATATATACATATATATATACATATATATATGCAAATATAGCTGTATGCTCATCTGCATGTCTTAGGCAGGTCTGCAACCCCGCCTTTCCCCATTATCACCCAGCATACAGCACTTCCACTGCAGCAAGGGATTCTGGGAAATGACATGCAAATGAGCACACAGTGTCACTTTTTGCCTCAATAACCATTTTTAACATGGTTCCCTATAGGCTTAAGCTTGCTGCATGGTCACAGCTTTGAGCACAGCCAGGGTTAAGGTGCATACCCAGAAAACCACCCACAGACAGCTGTTTCGACCTTGATGGGTCTCATCAGTGTGGGGTTGATTTTACTGGGAATGCAAGAGAGGCTTATGGGATAGGCCAAACCATGCTACTGAGTTAAGTTATGGTGAGTAAAAAAAGTGACAAAAACCCTCCACAGGAAAGCAAATATGCAAATATAGCTGTATGCTCATCTGCATGTCTTAGGCAGGTCTGCAACCCCGCCTTTCCCCATTATCACCCAGCATACAGCACTTCCACTGCAGCAAGGGATTCTGGGAAATGACATGCAAATGAGCACACAGTGTCACTTTTTGCCTCAATAACCATTTTTAACATGGTTCCCTATAGGCTTAAGCTTGCTGCATGGTCACAGCTTTGAGCACAGCCAGGGTTAAGGTGCATACCCAGAAAACCACCCACAGACAGCTGTTTCGACCTTGATGGGTCTCATCAGTGTGGGGTTGATTTTACTGGGAATGCAAGAGAGGCTTATGGGATAGGCCAAACCATACTACTGAGTTAAGTTATGGTGAGTAAAAAAAGTGACCAACCCCACACTGATGAGACCCATCAAGGTCGAAACAGCTGTTTGTGGGTGGTTTTCTGGGTATGCACCTTAACCCTGGCTGTGCTCAAAGCTGTGACCATGCAGCAAGCTTAAGCCTATAGGGAACCATGTTAAAAATGGTTATTGAGGCAAAAAGTGACACTGTGTGCTCATTTGCATGTCATTTCCCAGAATCCCTTGCTGCAGTGGAAGTGCTGTATGCTGGGTGATAATGGGGAAAGGCGGGGTTGCAGACCTGCCTAAGACATGCAGATGAGCATACAGCTATATTTGCATATTTGCTTTCCTGTGGAGGGTTTTTGTCACTTTTTTTACTCACCATAACTTAACTCAGTACATATATATATATATATACACGTTTTAAGTTATGGTGGGTGAAAAAGGCAACAAGAAACCTCCACCGTATTACATATAGCAAATAAAAAGATCACTTGTGAGCACATTCACATGTCTAAGGCCTCGGCCATGTTACTTGCTTGCTGGCGGAAGCGCGCTGAGGCGCGCTCCCACTCAGCACTGAGCCCCTACAGCCGCAATTAGAGCGGCTTTAGTAGGGGCTCACCTGCGCTTACGCTCGCTTGCGGAAGCGCAGGTCTTGGGGGAATTTAAAATTCCCCCGCTTGCCGGCGAGACAGGCCGGTCACGTGAGCGGTTCGCCCAATGAGGGCGAACCAGCTCCGTGACGTCACTGGCCCGCCCCCGGCCAGTGACGCGCCCGCCCCCGGACCGCCCCCTGACGGCTGCTGAGAGCGCTTGCGGTAAGCAACCGCAAGGCCAGGGAAAGCACCCGCTTTCCCTGCGCCTCAGCGCGCCTCAGCACGCCAGCAGGGACCGTGGACTCGGCCTTAGGCAGGTCTGCACCCCACCTTTCACCATTATCCCCAGCATGCAGTGCTTCCACAGCAGCAAGGGATTCTGGGAAGTGACATGCAAATGAGCACACAATGTGTCATCTTTTGTCTGAAAAACCATTGTTACATGGAGCCCATATAAGCTAATGCTCGCTGTTAACACAGCTTTAAAGCACAGCTTGGGAATCAGATGCAAAGCCAGAGAAACCATTCACAGAGATGTTTCAACCTTAATGGGTATCATCAGTGTGAAGTTGGTTGTACTACTGGCTTTGCAGTTTCAAGACTGTAGGGTTTACCAACACGTTTTAAGTTATGGTGGATGAAAAAGGTGGCAAGAAACCTCCACCGTATTTCATATAGCAAATAAAAAGATCACTTGTGAGCACATCTCTCCTGCACCTTTTGGCTATGAAGGGATGGAATTCTTACAAACTTACGACCTGACGTGGACTCCTTTGCAGGCTGGTTGGACAGAGGGAGGAAGAGACGGATGTCCTGAATCCTAACAGAGGAAGGCATCAATGTCCCCGAGGACCTAGGCCTTCAGGCTGAAATCCTCGGGGAAACTAACCGAGGACTGGTCCAACTTCGGGAGGACAGTCAAAGGGCATGCACCCTCGCCACTGAAGTGGCTTGGGCCCGTGATTGAGAGAGGGGACAAAAAAAAAAATTTGTGGGTGGTTTTACTGGCTATGCATCTTAACCCAGGCTGTGCTTAAAGCTGTGAAATGCAGCAAGCATAAGCTTTAGGTCACCATGTTATATGGTTTTGAAGCAAAAGGTGGCACTGTGTGCTCATTTGCATGTCACATCCCAGAATCCCTTGCTGCAATGGCAGCACTGTAAGCTGGGTGATAATGGTGAAAGGCATGGCTGCAAACCTGTCTAAGACATGTGAATGAGCATACAGTGGGAGTGGGAGGAGTTTGTCACTTTTTTTTTACCCACCATAACTTAACTATACATACATACTATAGTTAAACCTCCATATTGAGCTCCATTTTGGCCATGTTATCTAGCAGCCATGCTGTTCTATCCCCGATTATCTGAGTTTGGGATCCCCCACAAGTAAAGCGTGTTTTTGATAAGGTAACGTCAACATGGAATGTAAAGACACATCTAAATGAGACGGGATGGCACTTTTCAGACAATCCCTGCCTGGAACAGATCTCTAATGGATACTTTGTAGAGGGATAGTTTTTTTTTTTTTGCTTTCTTGCTGCAAAGAATTCTGTTGTCTCCTTGAGTCCTGATGACAATGTAATGTTGCCTGAAGGTAAGAAGATTAGAGGCAGCTCGGAAGGTCAAACCCTGGTCATTTCAGGCCTGTTATACCAGTTCAGGTGAGTTCCGTTTACTATGCACGAATATCTGTAATGTTCTTAAATTCACCACTTCTGTTCCTGGACGCATCCTATTCCAATTAGATTGTATGTTCTTTGGCCAAGCATTATCTTCTCCCAGTGTGTACTTGCATGAACGAGACACTTACTTCTGTGATGTGTCCTCATTCCTCTCTATGTTGTATAATTGCTATGGTTCTCATGGTAAAGTACACACAACTCATCTCACTCTCTTAGCCTACTGTAGTGAAAAGTGGAATAATGACATTACCGGCATTAAACACCATTAACGTGCATGGAAGTTAAAGCGTCGTTAACCTTGCAACGCCCAGCTTCTCACTATAATTAATAGGAGTCATAGCGAGGGTGTTACACTATTATCACCACCTAACACCCATTAGCCGGAGTATAGAATTCAACGGGATCAGGGTTACCCGTATTCATATACCAGCTTCCCCCACTGACTTCACCAGGGTTGCACTTCAGTAAGGGATGACTATTATTTGATAAATGTGGCTCAGATTTCGCACCACTCTGTGTCCCGGCCTTTTTCCATAAACAAGTCAGGTTTATTATCCAATCGCCTCCACTGTCCCCACTGTCAGCCGACCCATCACCATGTCACCGACCAGACTAGATCCAGAGACCTGAACCCAAACCCCTACCCACCAACCAAACAAGCTCTCAATGCACCCAACCCATAACCTGATAATAATGTTCCCATCCCTGCCCACCAACCAAGCAAGCTCTCAATGCACCTAACCCATAACCCGACCATAATGTCCCGTCCCCCCTGCCTACCAACCAAGCAAGCTCTCAATGCATCTAACCCATAACCCGACCATAATGCTCCCACCACTGCCCACAAACCAAGCAAGCTCAATGCATCTAACCCATAACCCGACCATAATGTCCCCCCCTGCCTACCAACCAAGCAAGCTCTCAATGCACCTAACCCATAACCCGACCATAATGTTCCCACCCCTGCCCACCAACCAAGCAAGCTCTCAATGTGCTTAACCCATAACCCGACCATAATGCTCCCACCCCTGCCCACCAACCAAGCAAGCTCTCAATGCATCTAACCCAAAACCCGACCATAATGTCCCGTCCCCCCTGCCTACCAACGAAGCAAGCTCTCAATGCATCTAACCCATAACCTGATAATAATGTTCCGACCCCTGACCACCAATCAAGCAAGCTCTCAATGCACCTAACCCATAGCCCGACCATAATGTGCCCACGCCTGCCCACCAAGCAAGCAAGCTCAATGCGCCTAACCCATAACCCGACCATAATGCTCCCACCCCTGACCACCAACCAAGCAAGCTCTCAATGCGCCTAACCCATAACCCGACCATAATGCTCCCACCCCTGACCACCAACCAAGCAAGCTCTCAATGTGCCTAACCCATAACCCGACCATAATGCTCCCACCCCTGACCACCAACCAAGCAAGCACTCAATGCACCTAACCCATAACCTGATAATAATGTTCCTACCCATGACCACCGCAAAGATAAATAACAATTACTCCATGCTCATCATATTAAATGTTCCATATGAAATCCCACCACTCTTTTACTAACTGAGCTACAGCTCCCCGGATAAAGGTGCTACATAAATGTTGTTATAAATACATAATGATCTCTCTGTCCGGCTGGCGTTCCCGGCTGGCTGTATATATGAAAAACCTAACACTATGCGGCCCGGGTCATTTTCATTGGCAGGGCATGTGATTTTGCAATCATTCCTGTTTGCTCTGCTTGGAAACACCACCACACTGATATATATCCGGACTACTCGTAGAACACACCCCTTTAGCCTTTGATCCTGTTGGATCGGCAGTCTCAGGATGTTCCGCTGGACGCATTGCTGGCAGTTTATGAATGCCAGACCAACATCATGAGAACAACAACAACAAAATCTTTAAAAAAAAAAAAAGTCCAATTTACAAAGTGTCTAAATTAGGAGTAATCAGGATTTCGTTTTCCCCTCTCTCTGTAGAATCCTGTTGTGGGCGGAATGTGGAATGTGAAATACAACAAGAGACCACAGACTTTTTTTGGGGTTGATTTTCTTTAATTACTTCGAAGGGCTGAGCCCAGCTCGTATTATCCCCCCGAGGCAAAACTGACTGACGGGGACTCTTCTTTAGAAACCTTTCTCCTGCCCCACTGCATCAAGTAACTAACAAACCACAACAATGCACACCGGATTAAAAAAAGGAGGTCATGTATTATTATTATTATTATTATTACTGTATTATTATTATTATTAATATTATTTTATACCTCAACAACGTTCTTTGCTTTTGATCTAATCTGGGGCCTATTTTCCAATAAAAAGACGCTTGTTAACCCATGCATTGCTGCACAGCAACAACAGAAAAATGCAGAATGTGTCAGTTCCCTTTTAACCCTTTAAAGAAATAATATCCACATTTGAGGTTTCCAACTTTCAATTATCTTAGTGACAACGGCGGCACCATGACCCAATTCTAAAAATGATAAGAAAAAAAAATATATTTTTTTTTTTAAAGAAACAAAACGGTGTATATTGCTGAAGTGGCGTTCGCTATTTTCTGAGGGAACAGGATTCGGCCGTGAAACGCGTCAGGGCGATGTCACAGAGATTGAATCTCCGCTGAATTATTCAAAGACATGAAACAGGACAAATCATCTCTTGTCTGTAATCTTTTTGGGGGAGAGCTGGGTAAGGAAATACCCTAATTGGATCAATGTGCAACTTTCCCCGCGGTCATTTGCGGTTGGCGCGCTACTAGTTGGAATCGATACTACTGAGTACCCGTTACACGAATTTCCTATTATTGTTATTTGCAACATAATACTGCAAAACCTGGAGCGGTTTGGAAATTAATTACTGTTTGTAAACTTTAGCCCCTTAAATATATCCGAAATGATGAGACTTGGCAACCCTTCCACTGCTGTGCAATGCGTTGTTCGCCCCTCCGGCAGAGAAGGACTTGAGAGGGATAGAAAAGGTATTCCACGCAAGTGATTTTTTCATTTTACTGCGACTCCAACGCAGGTTTACACGCGACTGCGGCTTTACAATCACTGTTCTTCCTCCTTCATACTCCATTGCCAACTGATAACAGGTGTTCTCTGCATCTGGGTCTCCGGTGGCAGGAAATGAAATCGTTACCACTCAGAATAAGAATGAAAGCATCCTTAATGTCATTAGACTCGTCGGGCACTTACCTTAACCCGAAAACAGATGTTCTGCTTTAAGCGCCGGAGCGAGAAGGGATGGAGAATTTTAGTTACAGCTCTTGACTCTACTGATTTGTTTATTAATAATTTCCACTGCCGTCCTGTTATCGAAATGAAGCAGAGCTGGGGAATGTAATGTCCTTTTATCCTGCAGTACAGCCCGTTCAGGTGGAGAGCAAGAGCCATCCAACTTCTAACCAGCGCGGGGAAATTTGGGACACGCATGTGGAAGGCGTCTTGATTAGGGATGAGCAAATCTGTTGAATTCTGCACATTTTGCGTCTGTCAAAAAATATGCAGATTCGAAAAATGTGCAGATAAGATAGCGGGCACATATTAAATAAGTGATGGTGGGTAACAAAAAATGACAAAGACCCTCCGCCATGCAGCAAATCAAAATAGCACTTGTGAAATGTCTGCAACCCTACCCTTCCCAATTATCTCCTAGTATATAATGTCTCCCTGATATGAAACTTTGCCAGAAATCACCAAATGTCAATATTTGACCTTCACCGATTTTTCATGAATGTTTTAAGTTTTGTCAAAAATGCTGAAGAATTTGGGGTGAATATTAGTGAACTTTGTACTATATTTGCTACAACATTATGCCGAGTTGCTAATTTCTTGATACATTTGCTGGAAAGTTCATGATCCGAACTGGGTCTGGCTGGCAAATATCTAGTCTTGATCTTACATTGAATTGTATCGTTAGATCAGTGGTTGCCAACTTTTTTTGGTTAAGGAATCCTATGTGAAATTCTGTGTAACCCCAATCCACTCTAAATAGCACGTCTGAGATCAGATGCATTGTAAGGAACCTCAACCCTCTCTAATAGCGTGTCTGAGATCAGATGCATTGTAAGGAACCCCAACCCTCTCTAATAGCGCGTCTGAGATCAGATGCATTGTAAGGAACCCCAACCCTCTCTAATAGCGCGTCTGAGATCAGATGCATTGCAAGGAACCCCAACCCTCTCCAATAGCGCGTCTGAGATCACATGCATTGTAAGGAACCCCAACCCTCTCTAATAGCGCGTCTGAGATCAGATGCATTGCAAGGAACCCCAACCCTCTCCAATAGCGCGTCTGAGATCAGATGCATTGCAAGGAACCCCAACCCTCTCTAATAGCGCGTCTGAGATCAGATGCATTGTAAGGAACCCCAACCCTCTCTAATAGCGCGTCTGAGATCAGATGCATTGCAAGGAACCCCAACCCTCTCCAATAGCGCGTCTGAGATCAAATGCATTGCAAGGAACCCCAACCCTCTCTAATAGCGCGTCTGAGATCAGATGCATTGTAAGGAACCCCAACCCTCTCTAATAGCGGGTCTGAGATCAGATGCATTGTAAATTCTTCTGTACTTAGTACAAATGTCTAAAGACCTGGAAGTTTCAGGGAACCCTTTAAGGATGTCTGGGGAATGCAAGGGTTCCTAGTAACCCATGTTGAAAAACACTGCGTTAGATGTTCCTCAATTTCTGCTCAAATCCATTGCATTTCGTAACCAACGTTATCCTTATGGGCGTCTCCACCATTGATAGAGTTGGCCAATATACCCTGACGTGACCGAGGGGCATGCCACACATAGGGACATATGTACTTAGTGTTCAATTGGCGTGTGTCCAACACAATTTCAATTGCGCTTATGTACACCTATGTACTACTCGTACATTTCTCCATCTGCCCGAGTGCGTCACCATTGTCTGCCATTTTCGACTTGGCATAAACCCGAATAGCACGACCGCAGAATGAAGTTGCTATGTATCAACCAAAAATATATTTTAAGCACTGAGGATGTTTCATTATATAAACATTATTTCAGTAATAATTGATATTTACTAGTTATAAATGAAAAAAAAAATGTATTACCTATGTTTTTCATTTAAAATCAGGTATTCAACAAGGGGGGTGGGGGGGGGGCTGTGTCAAAATTCATATTAAACAACACCAGGAGTAGCCAACTCCAGTCCTCAAGGGCCACCAACAGGACAGGTTTTAGGGATATCCCTATTGAATAGTGTTGCCATCTTCTACTGAAGGCCAACCCGGAGAAGGAAAAAATTCCTTACGTGGAGTTGTGGTGCGGTGACGTCTCCCGGCATCCTGCTGCCATTCCCCCTCCAACTGCAGTGAACATGGCAGCGTGACGTCAGATGACAACCGGACGCTACGTGACGTCATGACGCGGCGCAGCCATGTTCACTGCGGTTGGAGGGGGGATTGCCGGAAAATAACGGAGAATGCCGGAGATGCCGCCGCCACCCAGAGAGTGTTAG
The DNA here is from genome assembly GCF_040206685.1 of Ascaphus truei. NCBI lineage: Eukaryota > Metazoa > Chordata > Amphibia > Anura > Ascaphidae > Ascaphus > Ascaphus truei. The sequence goes on from NC_134497.1 coordinate 12,753,916, forward strand.
TACACAGGGCTCCATTGTACATCCCAAAGCTTAAATTAAAAAAGAACCATAATACATAGAATGATATTAATGTTTTGTTTGTTTTTGCTTTAAAGGTCCGCACATACAGTAAATCTGGCAATAGCATGGCAAGCGTCTTGGAAAAATACGGACGCTGACTATTTTCTACAGAAAATTACTGCGCGTGAATAATTCCCCGGCACAGGAAAATGATCATCCGTTTCATAAAGAAGTATTTAAAAGGTCTGCGCCGTTGACATTACTTGGGGGTTTTCGGAGAGGTAGAAATATAATATCAACCAACCGATTAAAAGTAACAAGATGTATTGGGAGTAAGTGATGTACAATGTCTGCTGACGAAATCCACGTGTAACCATTTCTCGGTGTACCCACATGCGGAAAAGTTACATATCAAACCCCAGCTGCACTTCCTTATCAAGCAGTAATATATACTGTAAGCATCGCAGGGAGAAGGAGCGGCTCAGTGAGTAAAGACACTTACTAGCATTGAGGTTGGAGCAGGGGAGTCTGGTTCAATTCCTGGTCTCGGCTCCTCGTGACCTTGGGCAAGTCACTTTATCTCCCTGTGCCTCAGGCACCAAAACATAGATTGTAAGCTCCACTGCGCAAGGACCGGTGCCTGCAAAATGTCTCTGTAAAACTAGCAGCGCTCTACAAGAACATGCTATTATTATTGTATTGTCAAATGTTATCTTTAACTGAATCCATTTTCCATCTTTATTCTAAGACACCGGGGCTTTTTAAAACAATTACTTAACTCCCCGCATATAAAATGCTGATTGTCTATGTCCAAGGAAATGCAGAGGGGTAATTAGACAATACACTTATGTTCTAAGTATTTTCCCTAAGACAGATCTTTCTCTGCAGCTGTATTTAATTTCGCTTTGATTAGTCCGACCTTTCACCCCACAAGGAAGTTGTTTAGTAAAAAGCTAAATGTGGTCTCAGCATCTTTTTTATGACCGCTTCCCCTCCATGGAAAGTATCACTGGCTATAAATATTTATGTACATTTTTATCTTGGCTAATGTTAAGAGCACGGAATAAAGGGTAAATCCAATTTGCACTGTGTTTAAATTCCTGATGATACCAAGTTGCGCTGCATTCCCGGACTCACAAGAAGAAGATAATAGAGGGGTTCCCATACAACCGCGATCTGCTCACGGCTTAAAGACAATGACAGTGATGTGTATTGTATTGTATTGTATGTCTTTATTTGTATAGCGCCATTAATGTACATAGCGCGTCACAGTAGTAATACACGTGGTAATCAAATAAATAACAGATAATATAAATAACAGGTCATGGGAAGAAGCGCTTTAGACATAAAAGTAACATTAAGGAAGAGGAGTCCCTGCCCCAAGGAGCTTACAGTCTAATTGGTAGGTAGGGAGAACGTACAGAGACAGCAGGAGGGAGTTGTGGTAAGTGCGTCTGCAGGGGGCCAAGCTTTATGTATCGTGTGTTCAGATGTGTGCAGATGGAACATTTACCTTCTGTCCGCTTGCATAAATGATACTATGGGGCCGATTCTCGCAGCTCCAAAGTGGTCAGCGACAAGCGGCGCGGTTTGGCGTGTTCACAATTAGCGGGATAAACTGCGATAAAATCCCCTATTCTCTATTGCAAATCACATCTTCTAAACCGCTTCTATAGAAAGTGACAAACCGCTCGGATTGTACGCGCTTTAGGAGCAGAATGACCCAAGGTGCTAACTCCGTCCCCGGCCTGGCTCGCGGGTTCTGCTCTCTCAGCTTTTTTTTGGACAAACCGGTCGGATTGGCAGAGCCGGAGTGAAACCGCTTCTTAAAAAGCCTTTTAAACCCGGATTGGACATGGGAGAAGAGCTTACAGAATAGCAAAGCCTGCCGATCCCATGGGAAAGGCCTCTGTAGGAGCGGATTGTCTCACTTCGGAGCTACGAGAATGTTCCCTACCTTGCGGTTGGAGTGGCTGCACTTACCTTGCGGTTGGAGTGGCTGCACCCAGCTGGGCACTTACCTTGCGGTTGGAGTGGCTGCCCCCAGCTGGGCACTTACCTTGCGGTTGGAGTGGCTGCCCCCAGCTGGGCACTTACCTTGCGGTTGGAGTGGCTGCACCCAGCTGGGCACTTACCTTGCGGTTGGAGTGGCTGCACCCAGCTGGGCACTTACCTTGCGGTTGGAGTGGCTGCACCCAGCTGGGCACTTACCTTGCGGTTGGAGTGGCTGCACCCAGCTGGGTACTTACCTTGCGGTTGGAGTGGCTGCACCCAGCTGGGTACTTACCTTGCGGTTGGAGTGGCTGCACCCAGCTGGGTACTTACCTTGCGGTTGGAGTGGCTGCACCCAGCTGGGTACTTACCTTGCGGTTGGAGTGGCTGCACCCAGCTGGGTACTTACCTTGCGGTTGGAGTGGCTGCACCCAGCTGGGCACTTACCTTGCGGTTGGAGTGGCTGCACCCAGCTGGGCACTTACCTTGCGTTTGGAGTGGCTGCACCCAGCTGGGCACTTACCTTGCGGTTGGAGTGGCTGCACCCAGCTGGGTACTTACCTTGCGGTTGGAGTGGCTGCACCCAGCTGGGTACTTACCTTGCGGTTGGAGTGGCTGCACCCAGCTGGGCACTTACCTTGCGTTTGGAGTGGCTGCGCCCAGCTGGGCACTTACCTTGCGGTTGGAGTGGCTGCGCCCAGCTGGGTACTTACCTTGCGGTTGGAGTGGCTGCACCCAGCTGGGCACTTACCTTGCGGTTGGAGTGGCTGCACCCAGCTGGGCACTTACCTTGCGGTTGGAGTGGCTGCACCCAGCTGGGCACTTACCTTGCGGTTGGAGTGGCTGCACCCAGCTGGGCACTTACCTTGCGGTTGGAGTGGCTGCACCCAGCTGGGCACTTACCTTGCGGTTGGAGTGGCTGCACCCAGCTGGGCACTTACCTTGCGTTTGCAGTGGCTGCACCCAGCTGGGCACTTACCTTGCGGTTGGAGTGGCTGCACCCAGCTGGGTACTTACCTTGCGGTTGGAGTGGCTGCACCCAGCTGGGTACTTACCTTGCGGTTGGAGTGGCTGCACCCAGCTGGGTACTTACCTTGCGGTTGGAGTGGCTGCACCCAGCTGGGCACTTACCTTGCGGTTGGAGTGGCTGCACCCAGCTGGGCACTTACCTTGCGTTTGGAGTGGCTGCACCCAGCTGGGCACTTACCTTGCGGTTGGAGTGGCTGCACCCAGCTGGGCACTTACCTTGCGGTTGGAGTGGCTGCACCCAGCTGGGTACTTACCTTGCGGTTGGAGTGGCTGCACCCAGCTGGGTACTTACCTTGCGGTTGGAGTGGCTGCACCCAGCTGGGCACTTACCTTGCGTTTGGAGTGGCTGCCCCCAGCTGGGCACTTACCTTGCGGTTGGAGTGGCTGCACCCAGCTGGGCACTTACCTTGCGGTTGGAGTGGCTGCACCCAGCTGGGCACTTACCTTGCGTTTGGAGTGGCTGCACCCAGCTGGGCACTTACCTTGCGGTTGGAGTGGCTGCCCCCAGCTGGGCACTTACCTTGCGGTTGGAGTGGCTGCCCCCAGCTGGGCACTTACCTTGCGGTTGGAGTGGCTGCACCCAGCTGGGCACTTACCTTGCGGTTGGAGTGGCTGCACCCAGCTGGGTACTTACCTTGCGGTTGGAGTGGCTGCACCCAGCTGGGCACTTACCTTGCGGTTGGAGTGGCTGCACCCAGCTGGGCACTTACCTTGCGGTTGGAGTGGCTGCACCCAGCTGGGCACTTACCTTGCGGTTGGAGTGGCTGCACCCAGCTGGGCACTTACCTTGCGGTTGGAGTGGCTGCACCCAGCTGGGCACTTACCTTGCGGTTGGAGTGGCTGCACCCAGCTGGGCACTTACCTTGCGGTTGGAGTGGCTGCCCCCAGCTGGGCACTTACCTTGCGGTTGGAGTGGCTGCCCCCAGCTGGGCACTTACCTTGCGGTTGGAGTGGCTGCACCCAGCTGGGCACTTACCTTGCGGTTGGAGTGGCTGCACCCAGCTGGGCACTTACCTTGCGGTTGGAGTGGCTGCCCCCAGCTGGGCACTTACCTTGCGGTTGGTGGTCATGTCAATTCTATCTCTTAAATGTTTCGCTTTGTTTCTAGAATTCTCCAGCCACACCTACCCCTGGGTGCTGTTATGGCCTTCCTGGGCATCCCTTATCTGGGGGGGACTTTTTCAAGTCGGGGGACAAACGTCTCCATTTGTTAAGCTGTGTCGCTTTGGGTCGATCTCTGCCTCCTTCACTTGTTCGATGAAAAAAATACAATGTGAATGATTTCTCATATGGAGAGACTGACCGCTTACCTTAGCGGTACTGGACACACGTTTTCTAGAGCAGGGGGTCCCCGAAGCTGAAATTAGTGGGGTTCCCCTTGCTTCAATCCTGTGTAAAATAAGATAGATGTACAAATCCAAGCTCTTTAAACCTCACTCAGTCTGAATTGCCACACAGTGAGCAGATCGGAAGTGTTAGGGTCCACGGAGCTGAACTGCGTTAATTTAAGATCTGGTGATCCCCAGGCTCTCGAGATTACCATTAAAGGTAGCGCCGGTGCTTACCGGTATTTCAATCCACCGGATGGCGTTGCGGCTTCCTATTGGCTCACGTCACACGAGAGAGTTAGACCTCCATTCTATTTGCTTTGATGGGAGTGCACCGCATTTGGGATCCAGGGAGCCCCTGCTTCCAACCCTAATAAATAGGGGGTGGCATAAAAAAAAACGAGATTGGTTGCGGGGACTGCATCTCCAATTAACACGTTTCTTACATCCAATGGAACTAATACTTGTGAGAGAAAGGGACCCCAATGGAGAGCACTCAAGCAGATGCACAGAGTACACTAGACAAAGGATATGTGTGTATGTTGATAAGTGATATGTACACGATAAAAACCATTTATTAGAGTCTTAACTCAGAATAAAATAAAGTTGGACGCTAGGTGCCCAAATAAGACTCAATGAAGTCAAAAAAGCGCAGCGAAAGTAAAAATTGCCAGTTCTCAAGTGTATAGTGCGGACTACTGCCCTTGATGATATATGCAGGGTAGAGTCAGATGTAATCAGTGCCTCCTAGAGACTGTGTCCGTGAGTATTTGGTCACAGGTATAGTCACTTGTGCCTATCAGTATGAGTGGTGTATATATATGTATATATCACATCACCTCGTATATATAGGTAGGTGAAACCAGTGAGTAGTTAGCTGTAGTGGAATCCCAGGGGACAGACTAAAGTCACCAGTCATAGGGTAGTCTGTATCAGCAGGTCGCTGCTTTAATCCCTGGGCGAGGGGGGGGGGCAGCATTTCAGAACACCATAGGGATTAATCAGTCAATCACTCACATACACTCACTTAAATTGTACCTAGATGCAGATATCTAGGTGGATGTATCTGCTGTACACAAGTGACCAAGTTTACCCTAGTATTAATCCAATGGAACTACAAAGGAAAGGGAAACGGGTAATTGTGCCCGGAGGGTAGGGATGGGCCACTCCAGTCCCCAAGGGCCACCAACAAGCCAGGTTTTCATGATATCCCTGCTTCAGCTCAGGTGGCTCAATCAATGGCTCCACTGATTGAGCCACCTGTGCTGAAGCAGGGATATCCTGATAACCTGGCCTGCTGGTGGCCCTTGAGGACAGGAGTGGCCCATCACTAAAGTAGGGGCATTTGACAAAAGTGTGATTCTTAGATCGCCAAGGGTGCGATTACCCCAGTGAGGCTACTTGCGTATTTGAGGGTAAACACATTCTGCGCGTGAGTGAACGTAATAATCCCCAGTTCAGATAAATGTGGGTAAAACTCGTCAGAAAATCTTACCTTCTCCAGTGTCACATTTTGGGTTTGACAGCGGTGTTCTCTCGGACACCTCTGCTAGTGATTTACAGTCTTCCCCGCTAAATCTTTTTGTCGGCGTGGAAGGACTTTCACTTGAGTTTCCTTAATGCAAATAAAAAGGGGAAAAGTGAAGATGTTCTCAGAGTGAGGGGTGTTGGCACTGAGTACTGGCCATTGGATTGATAAACCCTATGCCACCAAAACTGATGTTGAGAAGACACAAGAAAATATATGACTTATTATTATTGGTAAAAGAGTACTGGAGAAGGAGTACTACAGAAGGAGAACTACAGAAGGAGTACAACAGAAGGAGTACTACCATGGAGTATTACAGAAGGAGTATGTAGGAGGACATGTGCAGAGGTACACAATGGAGACTGTTGTAAGGTGAAATTATAACAAGGCTTTATTGTGCCTGTCGCTTTAAACAGCAAAAAAAAAATCAACATAAGCGAAATATTGAGCCAACCAAAAACCCCTATCTCTGCTTTGGAGACTATCTATACATGTAGCTCAGCCCTCTCTGACTGGGTTGGTTAGCTAAGCTATTTACCAGCCCCAAATCATGGAGACATTTATCAATACACATAGACATAGATAATAGTCTTATACGAAAAAGTCTTATCTGTTAGCTGGGCTGCTGTAGGGGAAGCTTCTCTGCTCTCCTGGAACCGCACCCTTGTGTGCACAGAAAATGTCAGGCTCCAAGTTTAGAATCTTGTCCCCTTTGTCTTGTGGTCAGCTTGTCGCTCAAGACATCTGCCCTTCCTTGGTTCAGCCCCATTGTGGACTAAGGAATCTCTGCTCTGTCTCCAAAGTTCAGCTCAGGTGTGAGCTAAGGAGTCTCACTTCCTATCTCAAAAGACAGGCTTTTCCAAGCAATCTAATCAGGCAGGTGGTGTTAGTTAATTGCCTATCAGCAATTAACCACCACACTGCTGGATTAGAGGCACATTTGTGAACAGGGATAAGTCCCCTGTTACAGAGTACTACACAAGATTTACTGCAGAAGGAGTACTGCAGAAGGCGTACTGCCGGATGAGTACTACAGAGAGTACTACAGAAAGAGTACTACAGAAGAAGTACTACAGAACGTACTACAGTACTGCAGAAGGACTACTACAGAAGGAGTGCCTACAGAAGGAGTACTACAGAAGGAGTACCTACAAAATGAGTATAAGATGTACTGCAGAAGGAGTACTGCAGGAGGAGTACTGCAGGAGGAGTACTGCAGGAGGAGTACTGCTGGAGGAGTACTGCAGGAGGAGTACTGCAGGAGGAGTACTGCAGGAGGAGTACTGCAGAAGGAGTACTACAGAAGGAGTACTACAGAAGGAGTACTACAGAAGGAGTACTACAGAAAGAGTTCCTGCAAAAGGAGTTCTACTGGAGTACTACAGAAGGAGTAATCAGTGGTATTGTCACTGCATTTGGAGCAAATTAACTTAGTTTTGAATCTCAATATCAGCTGTTTGTCCCCCTGGGCGAGTCCCTTTATATCCCTGTTCCTCAGGGCAGGGACCCATGGAACGTACAACACGTGTGGGGTGTTGCACACACTGTCAGCTCTATATAAGAGATATTATATGTATATTAATTAGCTGAGGCTGGGCAACGCTAAGCAATGACTTCAACGCCGCCATCTAATCTTTGCTGATATGAGCTACAGACATAAGAAGAAGCCGCGAGAGAGTGGGATCCCGCCCTGGAGAACGTATAATTTAATCAGCTTATTGGGAGACTAATACAACAGGATGACATGTCACTGCATGGGGGTGTAAGGGCCCAGAGGAAGGTATATCTGCAATAAAATACATCGTTATACAGCAGGGCTCTTCAAATGGCGGTCTACAGGCCAAATGTGGCCCGCGATGTGCCTTGGAATATCTACTGCTCTCTTTTTCACACTAAAATTCACTTGTGTATATATATATATATATATATATATATAGATATATATCTACTATATATTTCTGAAAGCACTGTATGTCTGCGTGCCTAGCGGCAATCTCATTGGTGCATATATAGTATACTAGCTTATATACCCGGCGTTGCCCGGGATAAAATTTTCCCGCTCTGCCTCGCTCTACGCTCACCCCCCTCCTTTCACATCTCCATTTCCCCCCCCCCCCTTCACAGTTACGATTTCCCCCTTCACATCTCCAATTCTTCACCCTCCCCCCCCGCCTTCATAGCTCTGTGGCGGCGGGTCCCCCCCCCTTCACAGCTAGGTGGCGTCTCCCTGGGTGGGCGGGTTGGAATCTCCCCCCCTTCAGAGGTTAGTGGCGGTTGCTCACCTTTGGTTAGTGATTTCCCCCCCCTTCCTTCAGAGCTCGGCAGCAGTGTGTCACTTTTGATTCTCCCCCCCCCCCCCCTCCCCAGTTGCACGCGGGAGGGTTGTGCGGCTCACTGCAGGTGGGTTAGTGACAGGGTGCGGGTATCTCTGTGGCGGCTGACTTTGGGTGCGGTGTGTATTGTATGTCTTTATTTATATAGCGCCATTAATGTATAGAGCGCTTCAGGGGGTGTGACAGGGGGGGTGGCGGCAGCGGACTTACTGTGGGCCGGGGTGTCCGCTGCGGTGGCGGGCGGGAGCAGGGTCGTCAACAGAAAGCATGGGGCCCAGGACAAATGACAGGAGCAGGGCACCCCCCTTCCCCCCCCTCCCAACCCATAGCGCACCTACCAGGGAAAAATATTTTTTAGCGCACAACTTGAACGTAACTGTTTTCTTATTGTCACACTGAAAAAAAGATTACAATGCAACCTGTTTCTTTTTATATTTTCCACAAAAGACAGGTGACTAAGTGGGTGCGCGGGTGAGCGGGTGGGTGCGCGGGTGAGAGGGTGGGCGCGCGGGTGAGCGCCTCCCCTTGCACATCATCACCCCCCCTCCCCTTGCACATCATCCCCCCCCCTCCCCTCCCCTTGCACATCTCCCCCCCCCACTCCCCTTGCACATCTCCCCCCCCACTCCCCTTGCACATCTCCCCCCCCACTCCCCTTGCACATCTCCCCCCCCACTCCCCTTGCACATCTCCCCCCCCACTCCCCTTGCACATCTCCCCCCCCACTCCCCTTGCACATCCCCCACTCCCCTTGCACATCTCCCCCCCACTCCCCTTGCACATCTCCCCCCCCCACTCCCCTTGCACATCTCCCCCCCCCACTCCCCTTGCACATCTCCCCCCCCCCACTCCCCTTGCACATCTCCCCCCCCACTCCCCTTGCACATCTCCCCCCCCCACTCCCCTTGCACATCTCCCCCCCCCACTCCCCTTGCACATCTCACCCCCCGACAACCCTTGCACATCTCCCCCCCCCACTCCCCTTGCACATCTCCCCCCCACTCCCCTTGCACATCTCCCCCCCCACTCCCCTTGCACATCTCCCCCCCCCACTCCCCTTGCACATCTCCCCCCCCACTCCCCTTGCACATCTCCCCCCCCCACTCCCCTTGCACATCTCCCCCCCCCACTCCCCTTGCACATCTCCCCCCCCACTCCCCTTGCACATCTCCCCCCCCCCCACTCCCCTTGCACATCTCCCCCCCCACTCCCCTTGCACATCTCCCCCCCCACTCCCCTTGCACATCTCCCCCCCCCCCACTCCCCTTGCACATCTCCCCCCTCCACTCCTCTTGCACATCTCCCCCCCCCCACTCCCCTTGCACATCTCCCCCCCCCCACTCCCCTTGCACATCTCCCCCCCACACTCCCCTTGCACATCTCCCCCCCCCACTCCCCTTGCACATCTCCCCCCACCCACTCCCCTTGCACATATCCCCCCCACTCCCCTTGCACATATCCCCCCCCACTCCCCTTGCACATATCCCCCCCCACTCCCCTTGCACATCTCCCCCCCCCCCCACTCCCCTTGCACATCCCCCCCTTACACATCTCCCCCCCCACTCCCCTTGCACATCCCCCCCCTTGCACATCTCCCCCCCACTCCCCTTGCACATCCCCCCCTTGCACATCTCCCCCCCTCCCCCCCCTTGCACATATCCCCCCCACTCCCCTTGCACATCTCTCCCCCCCACTCCCCTTGCACATCTCCCCCCCCCACTCCCCTTGCACATCCCCCCCCCTTGCACACCCCCCCCCCACTCCCCTTGCATATCTCCCCCCCCTCCCTCTTCCCCCCCTCCCCCCTCCCCCTCTCCCCCCCCTCCCCCCTCCCTCTCCCCCCCTTGCACATATCCCCCCCACTCCCCTTGCACATCTCTCCCCCCCACTCCCCTTGCACATCTCCCCCCCCTCCCCTTGCACATCTCCCCCCCCCACTCCCCTTGCACATCTCCCCCCCCCCTTGCACATCTCCCCCCCTCCCCCCCCTGCACATCTCCCCCCTCCCCTTGCACATCTCCCCCCCCCTCGCACATCTCCCCCCCCTCGCACATCTCCCCCCCCTCCCCTTGCACATCTCCCCCCCCTCCCTTGCACATCTCCCTTGCACATCTCCCCCACCTGCACATCTCCCCCCCCTCCCCTTGCACATCTCCCCCCCTCCCCTTGCACATCTCCCCCCCCTCCCTTGCACATCTCCCCCCCCTCCCCTTGCACATCTCCCCCCCCTCCCCTTGCACATCTCCCCTCCCCTTGCACATCTCCCCCCCTCCCCTTGCACATCTCCCCCCCTCCCCTTTGCACATCTCCCCCCCTCCCCTTGCACCATCTCCCCCCCTCCCCTTGCACATCTCCCCCCTCCCCTTGCACATCTCCCCCCCTCCCCTTGCACATCTCCCCCCCTCCCCTTGCACATCTCCCCCCCCCCTCCCTTGCACATCTCCCCCCCCTCCTTTTGCACATCTCCCCCCCCTCCCTTGCACATCTCCCCCCCCCTCCCCTTGCACATTTCCCCCTCCCCTTGCACATCCCCCCCTCCCCCCCTCCCCTTGCACCTCCCCCCCCTCCCCCCCCTCCCCTTGCACATCTCCCCCCCACTCCCCTTGCACATCTAATCCCCCCCTTCCCCTTGCACATCTCCCCCCCCCTCCCCTTGTACATCTCCCCCCCCTCCCCTTGCACATCTCCCCCCCCCTCCCCTTGCACATCTCCCCCCCCCCTCCCCTTGCACATCTCCCCCCCCCTCCCCTTGCACATCTCCCCCCCCTCCCCTTGCACATCTCCCCCCCCTCCCCTTGCACATCTCCCCCCCCTCCCTTGCACATCTCCCCCCCCTCCCCTTGCACATCTCCCCCCCCTCCCCTTGCACATCTCCCCCCCCCTCCCTTGCACATCTCCCCCCCCCTCCCCTTGCACATCTCCCCCCCCCTCCCCTTGCACATCTCCCCCCCTCCCCTTGCACATCTCCCCCCCTCCCCTTGCACATCTCCCCCCCCTCCCCTTGCACATCTCCCCCCCCCTCCCCTTGCACATCTCCCCCCCCCTTGCACATCTCCCCCCCTTGCACATATCCCCCTCGATCGGCACCGGAAGTGCCGCACTTGATCGGCTCCCCCGGGAGGAAGGGGAGAGCGGGTTCTGCTCCCCCGGGGAGGAAGGGGAGAGCGGGCTTGGCTCGCAGGGGGAGGGAGAACGGGCCTCGGGAGGAGGAAAGCAGCCGCCGCCGCGGTCCGCACAGTGGGGCCGCGTGTTGTGCCTGTGCGGAGTATGCGGCGTGCGGGAGAGGTGAGCGGCAGGGAGAGAGGCGAGGGCCGGAAGTGTGCGGCGTGCGGGAGAGAGGCGAGGGCCAGAAGTGTGCGGTGTGCGGGAGAGAGGCGAGGGCCGGAAGTGTGCGACGTGCGGGAGAGAGGCGAGGGCCAGAAGTGTGCGGCGTGCGGGAGAGAGGCGAGGGCCAGAAGTGTGCGGCGTGCGGGAGAGAGGCGAGGGCCGGAAGTGTGCGGCGTGCGGGAGAGAGACGAGGGCCGGAAGTGTGCGGCGTGCGGGAGAGAGGCGACGGCCGGAAGTGTGCGGCGTGCGGGAGAGAGGCGAGGGCCGGAAGTGTGCGGCGTGCGGGAGAGAGGCGAGGGCCGGAAGTGTGCGGCGTGCGGGAGAGAGGCGAGGGCCCGAAGTGTGCGGCGTGCGGGAGAGAGGCGACGGCCGGAAGTGTGCGGCGTGCGGGAGAGAGGCGAGGGCCGGAAGTGTGCGGCGTGCGGGAGAGAGGCGAGGGCCGGAAGTGTGCGGCGTGCGGGAGGCGAGGGCCGGAAGTGTGCGGCGTGCGGGAGAGAGGCGAGGGCCGGAAGTGTGCGGCGTGCGGGAGAGAGGCGAGGGCCGGAAGTGTGCGGCGTGCGGGAGAGAGGCGACGGCCGGAAGAGTGCGGCGTGCGGGAGAGAGGCGAGGGCCGGAAGTGTGCGGCATGCGGGAGAGAGGCGAGGGACGGAAGTGTGCGGCGTGCGGGAGAGAGGCGAGGGCCGGAAGTGTGCGGCGTGCGGGAGAGAGGCGAGGGCCCGAAGTGTGCGGCGTGCGGGAGAGAGGCGAGGGCCCGAAGTGTGCGGCGTGCGGGAGAGAGGCGAGGGCCGGAAGTGTGCGGCGTGCGGGAGAGAGGCGAGGGCCGGAAGTGTGCGGCGTGCGGAGAGAGGCGAGGGCCCGAAGTGTGCGGCGTGCGGGAGAGAGGCGAGGGCCGGAAGTGTGCGGCGTGCGGGAGAGAGGCGACGGCCGGAAGAGTGCGGCGTGCGGGAGAGAGGCGAGGGCCCGAAGTGTGCGGCGTGCGGGAGAGAGGCGAGGGCCGGAAGTGTGCGGCGTGCGGGAGAGAGGCGAGGGGCCCGAAGTGTGCGGCGTGCGGGAGAGAGGCGAGGGCCGGAAGTGTGCGGCGTGCGGGAGAGAGGCGAGGGCCGGAAGTGTGCGGCGTGCGGGAGAGAGGCGAGGGCCCGAAGTGTGCGGCGTGCGGGAGAGAGGCGAGGGCCGGAAGTGTGCGGCGTGCGGGAGAGAGGCGAGGGCCGGAAGTGTGCGGCGTGCGGGAGAGAAGCGAGGGCCGGAAGTGTGCGGCGTGCGGGAGAGAGGCGACGGCCTGGAGTATGCTGCGTGCGGCCGTGAGAGGGGGCTGATGGTGCGCTTCGAGAGGGGGTGGTAATGCGGGTGTGAGGGGACTGATCCGGCGGGGGTGCGGATGGAGGTTGCGGCCCGGGTGTGGCCGGTAGGTTCCGCGGCAGATGGCGGGCCGGGTGTTAGGTGCGGCTGGGGGGGGGGGGGGTTGCAGGGGCGCTCGGTGAGGAGAATCTGCGGCTGCACTGCGCTCAGAGGGGCAGCGGTGTAGGCGTAATGGGGGGGAGGTACACCGGCCAAAGAGCCGTGGGGGGGTGAGCCAAAGAGAGCCGTGGGAGGGCGGCGGCCGACGGACCAATCAGATTCCCCCTAGACACGGACATACAATGGTTTAAAAAATATAGATATATAATATATGTAGAGGTATCAGTACCGTGTTAGCCCGAGCTTCAATAATCAAAAATAAATAAAAAAATAAATAGATGATACCGTTCTGTGGCTAACGAAATGCTTTTATTTGTGCGAGCTTTCGAGATACACTGATCTCTTCTTCCGGCGATGTTACAATGAATGAAGCAAAAGGTATACTTAAAAACAGTGTCTCTTGGAATGTTATCTGTGCTGTGTTCCTTCCCCCGGTGTGGATGTGTTTTATGGCTAGAGGTGTTAAATGGTTACTGAAAGCAAGTGAAGAAAGAGTGTGTATGGGTATCAGTGTGAATAAAAAAGAATGGAGAGCCACAGTATATACAGTGCTTTACACAAGGTGTGTGTGGAGTGGGACTGGATATAAATGGTGTGGGTTTATACACCATATTCCCCCCCCCACAACTCCCCTTGCACATCCCCCCCCCCCCCCACTCCCCTTGCACATCTCACCCCCCCACGCACATCTCCCCCCCCCACTCCCCTTGCACATATCCCCCCCCCACTCCCCTTGCACATATCCCCCCCCACTCCCCTTGCACATATCCCCCCCACTCCCCTTGCACATATCCCCCCCCACTCCCCTTGCACATCTCCCCCCCCACTCCCCTTGCACATATCCCCCCCCCACTCCTTTTGCACATATCCCCCCCCACTCCCCTTGCACATATCCCCCCCCCACTTCCCCTTGCACATATCCCACCCCCACTCCCCTTGCACATATCCCACCCCCACTCCCCTTGCACATATCCCCCCCCACTCCCCTTGCACATATCCCCCCCCACTCCCCTTGCACATATCCCCCCCCACTCCCCTTGCACATATCCCCCCCACTCCCCTTGCACATATCCCCCCCCACTCCCCTTGCACATATCCCCCCCCACACCCCTTGCACATATCCCCCCCCACTCCCCTTGCACATATCCCCCCCCACTCCCCTTGCACATCTCCCCCCCACTCCCCTTGCACATCCCCCCCCACTCCCCTTGCACATCCCCCCCTTGCACATCTCCCCCCCCACTCCCCTTGCACATCCCCCCCCTTGCACATCTCCCCCCCACTCCCCTTGCACATCCCCCCCTTGCACATCTCCCCCCCTCCCCCCCCTTGCACATATCCCCCCCACTCCCCTTGCACATCTCTCCCCCGCCCCACTCCCCTTGCACATCTCCCCCCACTCCCCTTGCACATCCCCCCCCCCTTGCACATCCCCCCCCCACTCCCCTTGCACATCCCCCGCCTTGCACACACCCCCCCCACTCCCCTTGCACATCTCCCTCCCTCCCTCTTCCCCCCTCCCCCCTCCCTCCCCCCCCCCTTGCACATATCCCCCCACTCCCCTTGCACATCTCTCCCCCCCACTCCCCTTGCACATCTCCCCCCCCCACTCCCCTTGCACATCTCCCCCCCCACTCCCCTTGCACATCCCCCCCTTGCACATCTCCCCCCCCTCCCCCCCCTTGCACATCTCCCCCCCTCCCCTTGCACATCCCCCCCCCTCGCACATCTCCCCCCCTCCCCTTGCACATCTCCCTCCCCCTCCCCTTGCAAATCTCCCCCCCCTCCCCTTGCACATCTCCCCCCCCCTCCCCTTGCACATCTCCCCCCCCCTCCCCTTGCACATCTCCCCCCCCCTCCCTTGCACATCTCCCCCCCCCCTCCCCTTGCACATCTCCCCCCCCCTTGCACATCTCCCCTTGCACATCTCCCCCACCTGCACATCTCCCCCCCCTCCCCTTGCACATCTCCCCCCCTCCCCTTGCACATCTCCCCCCCCTCCCCTTGCACATCTCCCCCCCCCCTCCCCTTGCACATCTCCCCTCCCCTTGCACATCTCCCCCCCTCAACTTGCACATCTCCCCCCCTCCCCTTGCACATCTCCCCTCCCCTTGCACATCTCCCCCCCCTCCCCCCTTGCACATCTCCCCCCCTCCCCTTGCACATCCCCCCCCCCTTTGCACATCTCCCCCCCTCCCCTTGCACATCTCCCTCCCCCCTCCCCTTGCAAATCTCCCCCCCCTCCCCTTGCACATCTCCCCCCCCCTCCCCCTTGCACATCTCCCCCCCCCTCCCCTTGCACATCTCCCCCCCCCTCCCCTTGCACATCTCCCCCCCCCCCCTCCCCTTGCACATCTCCCCCCCCTTGCACATCTCCCCTTGCACATCTCCCCCACCTGCACATCCCCCCTCCCCTTGCACATCTCCCCCCTCCTGCACATCTCCCCCCCACTCCCTTGCACATCTCCCCCCCCTCCCCTTGCACATCTCCCCCCCCCTCCCCTTGCACATCTCCCCTCCCCTTGCACATCTCCCCCCCTCAACTTGCACATCTCCCCCCCTCCCCTTGCACATCTCCCCTCCCCTTGCACATCTCCCCCCCTCCCCTTGCACATCTCCCCCCCTCCCCTTGCACATCTCCCCCCCTCCCCTTGCACATCTCCCCCCTCCCCTTGCACATCTCCCCCCCTCCCCTTGCACATCTCCTCCCCCTCCCCTTGCACATCTCCCCCCCTCCCCTTGCACATCTCCCCCCCTCCCCTTGCACATCTCCCCCCCCTCCCCTTGCACATCTCCCCCCCTCCCCTTGCACATCTCCCCCCCCTCCCCTTGCACATCTCCCCCCCCCCTCCCCTTGCACATCTCCCCCCTCCCCTTGCACATCTCCCCCCCCTCCCCTTGCACATCTCCTCCCCCTCCCCTTGCACATCTCCCCCCCCCTCCCCTTGCACATCTCCCCCCCCTCCCCTTGCACATCTCCCCCCCCTCCCCTTGCACATCTCCCCCCCCCTCCCCTTGCACATCTCCCCCCCCTCCCCTTGCACATCTCCCCCCCCCCCCTCCCCTTGCACATCTCCCCCCCTCCCCTTGCACATCTCCCCCACCCTCCCCTTGCACATCTCCCCCCCCTCCCCTTGCACATTTCCCCCTCCCTTGCACATCCCCCCCTCCCCTTGCACATCTAATCCCCCCCTTCCCCTTGCACATCTCCCCCCCCTCCCCTTGTACATCTCCCCCCCCTCCCCTTGGACATCTCCCCCCCTCCCCTTGCACATCTCCCCCCCCCTCCCCTTGCACATCTCCCCCCCCCTCCCCTTGCACATCTCCCCCCCCCTCCCCTTGCACATCTCCCCCCCCCTCCCCTTTTTACATCTCCCCCACCCTCCCCTTGCACATCTCCCCCCCTCCCCTTGCACATCTCCCCCCCCCTCCCCTTGCACATCTCCCCCCCCCCCCCCTTGCACATCTCCCCCCCCTCCCCTTGCACATATCCCCCTCGATCGGCACCGGAAGTGCCGCACTTGATCGGCTCCCCCGGGGAGGAAGGGGAGAACGGGCTCGGGAGGAGGAACAGCAGCCGCCACCGCGGTCCGCACAGTGGGGCTGCGTGTTGTGCCTGTGCGGAGTATGCGGCGTGCGGGAGAGGTGAGCGGCAGGGAGAGAGGCGAGGGCCGGAAGTGTGCGGCGTGCAGGAGAGAGGCGAGGGCCGGAAGTGTGCGGCGTGCGGGAGAGAGGCGAGGGCCGGAAGTGTGCGGCGTGCGGGAGAGAGGCGAGGGCCCGAAGTGTGCGGCGTGCGGGAGAGAGGCGAGGGCCCGAAGTGTGTGGCGTGCGGGAGAGAGGCGAGGGCCGGAAGTGTGCGGCGTGCGGGAGAGAGGCGAGGGCCAGAAGTGTGCTGCGTGCGGAGAGAGGCGAGGGGCCAGGAAGTGTGCTGCGTGCGGGAGAGAGGCGAGGGCCGGAAGTGTGCGGCGTGCGGGAGAGAGGCGAGGGCCGGAAGTGTGCGGCGTGCGGGAGAGAGGCGAGGGACGGAAGTGTGCGGCGTGCGGGAGAGAGGCGAGGGCCGGAAGTGTGCGGCGTGCGGGAGAGAGGCGAGGGCCCGAAGTGTGCGGCGTGCGGGAGAGAGGCGAGGGCCGGAAGTGTGCGGCGTGCGGGAGAGAGGCGAGGGCCAGAAGTGTGCGGCGTGCGGGAGAGAGGCGAGGGCCGGAAGTGTGCGGCGTGCGGGAGAGAGGCGAGGGCCCGAAGTGTGCGGCGTGCGGGAGAGAGGCGACGGCCGGAAGTGTGCGGCGTGCGGGAGAGAGGCGAGGGCCGGAAGTGTGCGGCGTGCGGGAGAGAGGCGAGGGCCGGAAGTGTGCGGCGTGCGGGAGAGAGGCGAGGGCCCGAAGTGTGCGGCGTGCGGGAGAGAGGCGAGGGCCGGAAGTGTGCGGCGTGCGGAGAGAGGCAAGGGCCGGAAGTGTGCGGCGTGCGTGAGAGAGGCGAGGGCCGGAAGTGTGCGGCGTGCGGGAGAGAGGCGAGGGCCGGAAGTCTGCGGCGTGCGGGAGAGAGGCGAGGGCCGGAGAAGTGTGCGGCGTGCGGGAGAGAGGCGACGGCCGGAAGTGTGCGGCGTGCGGGAGAGAGGCGAGGGCCGGAAGTGTGCGGCGTGCGGGAGAGAGGCAAGGGCCGGAAGTGTGCGGCGTGCGGGAGAGAGGCGAGGGCCTGAAGTGTGCGGCGTGCGGGAGAGAGGCGACGGCCGGAAGTGTGCGGCGTGCGGGAGAGAGGGCGAGGGCGCGGCGGAGAGTGTGCGGAGGGCGGGAGAGAGGCGCTGGGCCGGAAGTGTGCCGACGGGCCGGAAGTGTGCGGCGTGCGGGAGAGAGGCGAGGGCCCGAAGTGTGCGGCGTGCGGGAGAGAGGCGAGGGCCCGAAGTGTGCGGCGTGCGGAGAGAGGCGAGGGCCGGAAGTGTGCGGCGTGCGGGAGAGAGGCGAGGGCCGGAAGTGTGCGGCGTGCGGGAGAGAGGCGACGGCCGGAAGTGTGCGGCGTGCGGGAGAGAGGCGAGGCCGGAAGTGTGCGGCGTGCGGAGAGAGGCGACGGCCGGAAGTGTGCGGCGTGCGGGAGAGAGGCGAGGGCCAGAAGTGTGCGGCGTGCGGGAGAGAGGCGAGGGCCCGAAGTGTGCGGCGTGCGGGAGAGGCGAGGGCCCGAAGTGTGCGGCGTGCGGGAGAGAGGCGAGGGCCGGAAGTGTGCGGCGTGCGGGAGAGAGGCGAGGGCCGGAAGTGTGCGGCGTGCGGGAGAGAGGCGAGACGGCCGGAAGTGTGCGGCGTGCGGGAGAGAGGCGACGGCCGGAAGTGTGCGGCGTGCGGGAGAGAGGCGAGGGCCAGAAGTTTGCGGCGTGCGGGAGAGAGGCGAGGGCCGGAAGTGTGCGGCGTGCGGGAGAGAGGCGAGGGCCGGAAGTGTGCGGCGTGCGGGAGAGAGGCGAGGGCCAGAAGTGTGCGGCGTGCGGGAGAGAGGCGAGGGCCGGAAGTGTGCGGCGTGCGGGAGAGAGGCGAGGGCCGGAAGTGTGCGGCGTGCGGGAGAGAGGCGAGGGCCGGAAGTGTGCGGCGTGCGGGAGAGAGGCGAGGGCCCGAAGTGTGCGGCGTGCGGGAGAGAGGCGAGGGCCGGAAGTGTGCGGCGTGCGGAAGAGAGGCGAGGGCCGGAAGTGTGCGGCGTGCGGGAGAGAGGCGAGGGGCCCGAAGTGTGCGGCGTGCGGGAGAGAGGCGAGGGCCGGAAGTGTGCGGCGTGCGGGAGAGAGGCGAGGGCCGGAAGTGTGCGGCGTGCGGGAGAGAGGCGAGGGCCCGAAGTGTGCGGCGTGCGGGAGAGAGGCGAGGGCCCGAAGTGTGCGGCGTGCGGGAGAGAGGCGAGGGCCGAAGTGTGCGGCGTGCGGGAGAGAAGCGAGGGCCGGAAGTGTGCGGCGTGCGGGAGAGAGGCGACGGGCCGGAAGAGTGCGGCGTGCGGGAGAGAGGCGAGGGCCGGAAGTGTGCGGCGTGCGGGAGAGAAGCGAGGGCCGGAAGAGTGCGGCGTGCGGGAGAGAGGCGAGGGCCAGAAGTGTGCGGTGTGCGGGAGAGAGGCGAGGGCCGGAAGTGTGCGGCGTGCGGGAGAGAGGCGAGGGCCGGAAGAGTGCGGCGTGCGGGAGAGAGGCGAGGGCCAGAAGTGTGCGGCGTGCGGGAGAGAGGCGAGGGCCGGAAGTGTGCGGCGTGCGGGAGAGAGGCGAGGGCCCGAAGTGTGCGGCGTGCGGGAGAGAGGCGAGGGCCGGAAGTGTGCAGCGTGCGGGAGAGAGGCGAGGGCCAGAGTGTGCGGCGTGCGGGAGAGAGGCGAGGGCCGGAAGTGTGCGGCGTGCGGGAGAGAGGCGAGGGCCCGAAGTGTGCGGCGTGCGGGAGAGAGGCGACGGGCCGGAAGTGTGCGGCGTGCGGGAGAGAGGCGAGGGCCGGAAGTGTGCGGCGTGCGGGAGAGAGGCGAGGGCCAGAAGTGTGCGGCGTGCGGGAGAGAGGCGAGGGCCCGAAGTGTGCGGCGTGCGGGAGAGAGGCGAGGGCCCGAAGTGTGCGGCGTGCGGGAGAGAGGGCGGAACGGCCGGAAGTGTGCGGCGGTGCGGGAGAGAGGCGAGGGCCGGAAGTCTGCGGCGTGCGGGAGAGAGGCGAGGGCCGGAAGTGTGCGGCGTGCGGGAGAGAGGCGAGGGCCCGAAGTGTGCGGCGTGCGGGAGAGAGGCGAGGGCCGGAAGTGTGCGGCGTGCGGGAGAGAGGCGAGGGCCGGAAGTGTGCGGCGTGCGGGAGAGAGGCGAGGGCCCGAAGTGTGCGGCGTGCGGGAGAGAGGCGAGGGCCAGAAGTGTGCGGCGTGCGGGAGAGAGGCGACGGCCGGAAGAGTGCGGCGTGCGGGAGAGAGGCGAGGGCCCGAAGTGTGCGGCGTGCGGGAGAGAGGCGAGGGCCGGAAGTGTGCGGCGTGCGGGAGAGAGGCGACGGCCTGGAGTATGCTGCGTGCGGCCGTGAGAGGGGGCTGATGGTGCGCTTCGAGAGGGGGTGGTAATGCGGGTGTGAGGGACTGATCCGGTGGGGGTGCGGATGGAGGTTGCGGCCCGGGTGTGGCCGGTAGGTTCCGCGGCAGATGGCGGGCCGGGTGTGAGGTGCGGCTGGGGGGGGGGGGGGTTGCAGGGGCGCTCGGTGAGGAGAATCTGCGGCTGCACTGCGCTCAGAGGGGCAGCGGTGTAGGCGTAATGGGGGGGGAGGTACACCGGCCAAAGAGCCGTGGGGGGGTGAGCCAAAGAGAGCCGTGGGAGGGCGGCGGCCGACGGACCAATCAGATTCCCCCTAGACACGGACATACAATGGTTTAAAAAATATAGATATATATATATGTAGAGGTATCAGTACCGTGTTAGCCGAGCTTCAATAATCAAAAATAAATAAATAAATAAATAGATGATACCGTTCTGTGGCTAACGAAATGCTTTTATTTGTGCGAGCTTTCGAGATACACTGATCTCTTCTTCCGCGATGTTACAATGAATGAAGCAAAAGGTATACTTAAAACAGTGTCTCTTGGAATGTTATCTGTGCCTGTCCTTCCCCCGGTGTGGATGTGTTTTATGGCTAGAGGTGTTAAATGGTTACTGAAAGCAAGTGAAGAAAGAGTGTGTATGGGTATCAGTGTGAATAAAATGAATGGAGAGCCCACAGTATATACAGTGCTTTACACAAGGTGTGTGTGGATTGGGACTGGATATAAATGGTGTGGGTGGGTGTGGAAATGTGAGAGTTAGTAGCACAACTAAAGAGTGTGTGGATACTTAGTGGACCCACACACCAATTCATTTTTATTCACACTGATACACATACACACTCTTTCTTCACTTGCTTTCAGTAACCATTTAACACCTCTAGCCATAAAACACATCCACACCGGATCAGTGTATCTCGAAAGCTCGCACAAATAAAAGCATTTCGTTAGCCACAGAACGGTATCATCTATTTATTTTTTTGATTATATATATATATACTAGCTGAGAGCCCCGGCGTTGCCCGGATGTTTGTGGTGTGGGTGTGCATTTGGGTGAGGAGTGGTCAACGCGGCCCATGTGCGGTGGTAGTGCTGCTGTGGCTGTACTGATGGTGATTGTATCGGTGTGTTGATTTGGGAGGGTTTGGTGCTGATGTGGGGGTGCGGATGTGGGTGTGCCGATGGGGGAGGTGCAAAGGTGCTGATGGTGTTGATGGGGCTGAGAATGGCGGGGATACGAGAATGCCAGTGTGCTTGGGGGGGCATGGGATAGCGGTGTGCTGATGTGCTGATGTGGTGGTGCTGGGGATAGTGTGTGTGTGTGTATACACGTGTGTGTGTGTGTGTGTGTGTGTGTGTGTATACATGTGTGTGTATACACGTGTGTGTGTGTATACATTATGTGTATGTATACGTGTGTGTGTATACGTGTGTGTGTATGTCTACATGTGTGTGTGTGTATGTCTCCATGTGTGTGTGTACGTGTACATGTGTGTGTGTACGTGTCTACGTGCGTGTGTGTCTACGTGCGTGTGTGTCTACGTGTGTGTATGTGTGTACGTGTGTGTGTGTGTCTATGTGTGTGTGTGTATACGTGTGTGTGTGTGTGTGTGTACGTGTGTACGTGTGTGTGTGTACGTGTGTGTGTGTGTCTACGTGTGTGTGTGTCTACGTGTGCCTGTGTGTATACGTGTGTGAATACGTGTGTGTACACGTGTGTGTGTGTGTGTCTATGTGTGTGTGTGTATACGTGTGTCTGTGTGTGTACGTGT